>NC_139954.1:4446791-4629291 GCF_963454915.1 Gymnoscopelus microlampas | reverse complement strand
AGGGGGGGGAGGGGGACACCGCAATTTGATTGGAGGAGAGTGCGTTGACCCCAGAGGTTAACCACTTGAACCCCATTATGACTATTCTGGGAGGAGCTTTCACCTCCTGAGCATGATGACGCTAGAGCAAAATGGCGTTCAAAATGAGGGTTCTTCTAGACCTGAAGAAGCATCTGTGTCACTTTTTCATTTGAGCTAAAAAGCATTATTTTACACTTTGGGCTATTCAAAAATAGCAGATATACAAGCTCATAGCGCGGCACCGAGTGCCGCGCTACGAGCTTGTAGATCTGCTATTTTTGAAAAATCGAGAAAATGTGTGCAAATTAATATATTTATATTCTTTTAAAGTGAACATTTTTAACTCAAATCTTTGCTTCTGGGGGGTCCCTGGAACAACATATTTTGAGATGGGGGTCGGCGGCCAAATACATATCATTTTGGGGGTCCTTGACATGAAAAAGTTGGAGCACCACTGATATAGAAACATACGTTTTTCAGAAAACTGTTAGGATTTAGAAGACATTTTGCGGAATCGGAACCTCGGGCCTCAATGGGTTAACTAATGGTTCTGGCCGCTATGAGGCCGGAACACCTACGTCGCACCGCCGACCAATGTGCCCATATAGGGCCGTATCAGAGGCACCCAGGGGACACATCCGCAAACACCTGATACGGATGCCATGCACCGAATGAGACATTATCACGTTTTATCAGACCATTGAATGGGCCAAGTGGGCGACATACTGACTGTACACGTGATTTATCAGACCATTCATTGGGTGTTATCAGGACATACTGAAGTGATCTAACTGGCTATGTCCCTTTCGTGCCCATATATGGATATCTCAGTATCTGTCCGTCTACCTGTGTCCCTTTTATTCCCATATATATAAGTACCTGATGTCATCTGTCAGATCTGAGGTTCTGGACAACTGGACATCCATATATGCCTATTTATGTACATATGGGTCGGATCAGCAGTTCTAGACAAGCGCATATCCTAATGACTCACAGTAGTAATCATAACGAGTACATACGTTAGTATAATATATATGGATCCTTATATGATTTGATTGAGTCTGATGTCATGCTGTCACAGTCAGCATGACAGACACCATATTTGGGTGCATCTGCAGTTGGAACTGTCGACTAAAACTATGACGAAAAATGTTCGTCAAGTACATTTTTTCACTGATGAAAACTAAATAAAAACTAAGCTATGACGACTAAAACTAGATTAAATATATTGAAAATGTCGTCACAAATTAAAAAAAATTACTAAATTGTCAGTGAGGGACAAGTGGAGAAGAGATCCAGTAGAACTAAAAGACAAGTCATTTTATTTTTGGTTGCGCTCGGGTGTGTGTCTGCGACAATAGCAGATCTACAAGCTCACAACGCGTCGCAGTGTAAAATCGACCATTACGATGCCATCAATGCCATCAGTCGACTACAATCTTATGATATTTAGTCAACTAAAACTAGACTAACAGTAAAACATTTCAGATGACTCAAATATGACTAAAACTAAATGGAATTTGATTAAAAGACTACTAAAACTGAATAAAAAATGCTGTTAACACTACTACTGTCTAGCTCTTCTATTTGTCTTGGACATGGTCAACGGGTTCAGGGTTTCCATGGAGGACGTTTTGGAGAAGACAACGTGGCCCTGCAACGGCAGGGGATCGACTTCATATCGGAGTATATAGGAAATGCATTCTACAGGCAGGACAACTGTATCCTTCTAAAGCTCAATAAAACCCCTTTATAGACCATTATACTGTGACGTTTACAATGCAGTGTGCTTAACACAGCTGCACCCCGTTAATGCAACAGTACATTAACTAAATGCAATAATCAATCACCTCTGCTAAGTCAACAGCCTGTCAAAGTGCTGCGCCGCGGCAAGAAAACAAACTTTGATAAAGTGAGTGTCACCTCCAATGGTAGACAGCACTTAAGTACATTTAATTGCGTACTGTACTCAAGTATTATATTGTATTAAATGTATTGCCGATGCATTTAGTGCAATGGACCACAATGGAAACACCTCTCTCTCTCTCTCTCTCTCTCTCTGTCTCTCTGTCTCTCTGTCTCTCTGTCTCTCTGTCTCTCTCTCTCTCTCTCTCTCTCTCTCTCTCTCTCATTATGACTATTCTGGGAGGAGCTTTCACCTCCTGAGCATGATGACGATTGAGCAAAATGGCGTTCAAAATGAGGGTTCTTCTAGACCTGAAGAAGCATCTGTGTCACTTTTTCATTTGAGCTAAAAAGCATTATTTTACACTTTGGCTATTCAAAAATAGCAGATATACAAGCTCATAGCGCTACGAGCTTGTAGATCTGCTGTTTTTGAAAAATTTAGAAAATGTGTGCAAATTAATATATTTATATTATTTTAAAGTGAACATTTGTAACTCAAATCTTTGCTTCTGGGGGGTCCCTGGAACAACATATTTTGAGATGGGGGTCGGCGGCCAAATACATTTAATTTTGGGGGTCCTTGACATAAAAAAAAGCACCACTGATATAGAAACATACGTTTTTCAGAAAACTGTTAGGATTTAGAAGACATTTTGCAGAATCAACAAAAAATCTGTCTTTCTCTCTCTCTCTCTCTCTTCAGTTTTTCTCTCTCAGTCTCTCTCACTCTTCAGTCTTTCTCTCTGTCAGTCTCCCCCCCACCCCACTGGGAGATCCCTTTGTCACAGTTTCTCCCTCTCCTTCCCTCTCTCTCTCTCTCTCTCTCTCTCTCTCTCTCTCTCTCTCTCTCTCTCTCTCCTCCGGGAGATCCCTTTATCACAGTGTCTCTATATCTCTGACCTCGGCAGCTATAAGGCGATGCACCCAGTCATCTCACAGACTCTGCGCTCGCATTAATCCCATTTCTGCTTGTTAATGCGATTTGTCTTTTAATTGGAGGCGAGCGAAGCGTTGGAGAGATACATTACGGCGCGTGAGCTCTCGGTTCACCGGCGTGTCACCGTGTCACAGCTGTCAAGGTGCCCCCGTAACGAGTGGGCGCGCTGGGACGCGGTATGCCGCCGCAAGTCAGCAGTGATGGAAGAAGTGCTGTATTGGCATCAAAATATACTCAAAAGTACCAAAGTAAATGTACTCAGATATCGGAAATAGCACATCTACAAGCTCACAACAGATCTGGTATTTTCAAATGGCCAAGTATTAAATTAACCATGTTCACTTGCATTTTGAGGAGAGGAATTATTTTGGGTTAGTTTTGAGTTTGGATATAGGGGGTTGAGAGATCTTGTAATGTATTTTGGTAGATCATTCCACATTTTGGTGGCAACATCAGTGCAATACATTTCCCCCCGTGTTTGAGCCAAATGTTGGGGGGAACGAGGTCAGATGATCTTCTTGTTATTATGCCTGTGGGCATCACTCACTCTAGAGAAGCAGTTTGACAGGTATCTGAGCACCGATCCTCTGTGTATCTTAAAGACCAGACCCATCGAATGTATCTCAAATGTCGGCTATCTACAAGTTCAGCTTGTAGATCGGCTATTTTCAAATAAAGTATAACATAGGGCTTTGATCGGTCGATGCATGTTTTGTATTGACAATCCAACATCTGCAAAGTAACTAAGTAACCAAAGGTGTCAAATAATAGGCTCTATTCACAGCAGCCATATTGTGAAGACATTCACAGGTGTTGCCAACGATACTAATGAAGGCTCTGTTCCATTCTGGGGTGCTGATATTGTTGCATGTTGGCTCACTGGAAACACTCTGCTAGACCAGTGGGTCTAAAGTTGGGGTCCAGGGACCCTCATGGGCTTCTAAATGGCCCCTTACGGGTGTGTAACTCTGAGAGTGTACAAATGGAACCAAATGGACCCGTCCATTTGTACACTCTCAGAGTTAAGGGGGTCGTGAAACCACTGTGCTAAACTAAATGGAACAGAGCCTTCATTAGTATCATTAGTAACACCTGTGAAGGAAGTGATAATATGGCTGCTGTGCATAGAGCCTATTATAGAGGAGTAGGAGTATACAAAAAAATGAAAATACTCCTGTATAGTCAAAGTACCACAAAGCTGTACTTAAGTACGGTATACTTGGGAGTAAAAGTAGCGTATCATCTCTGGAAGCCAGACAGCCCTCCGCGGCGGTATAAAGCAGATGAAGGAAGTCGTGTGGCATCTGGTTGCCGATGCGCGGCGATCAATTATTCTCTTTCATAAAGGAACAAAGATAACGTTTCCTGACGGAACGAGGCGACGACTAACGTCTCGGGTAAGCAGACGCTCGCGGTAGGAAATGTTTTCATTAGACGTCGTCGTTGTCGGGCAAAAACCTCGTATCTCCCTCCATATTTGAACTTTTTTAATGATTTTCCGTGAATTAGCGGCCTAACCTTATCATACGAGAAGTGCCGGCACAAAAGTAGTGAAAATAAGCAGACCTACAAGCTATTTTCACTATTTTGAAAATGTTTTTTTTTTCTTAATGATAATTAAAAGAAAGGTACCGTTTATGGTACATACAAGGTTTCCACCCGACAGCTACGGTATACATTATACATACATGCCAGGAGTCTGTTGTTTACAACACGTCAAAATACACAGAACTTTGCATGAGGAAAATCATACGTGAAGGTAGAGCCCCACATCTGGTTTAAAAGAACACAAGAGAGAAAGGATTAGACGAACGGACGGACGGACGGACGGACGGACGGACGGACGGACGGACGGGGAAATTCGACAGACGGGGAGACGGAAGGATGGGCTTGTGGACGGGAGGACAGACAGGCGACGGTCGGATGGACAAACGGACGGGTGGTTGGATGGGTGACGAGACAAATGTACAGTAGTTCGACAGACAGACAGACAGGCAGAAACAAAGACCGTGGAAATGCTGCTCCTTCTGTCCTCAAGCCCTTGGATACAGTTTATTATTGTCTCCGCCAGGCCGAAAGGCATGGCAAGAGATTATGTTTTCCCCTCCGTCCGTGTGTCCGTCCGTGTGTCCGTGTGTGTGTCCTGTCCGTGTGTTAGCAGCTAATCTCTGGCACCGTTGGCCCGGTCGCTGTGAAACTGTGCACACACACTCCCTGGATGCCAATTCAGAACCTCTACCTCAATTTTTTTCACATGGGCCTGTTATAGCGCCACCTGGAGGCCGATTTGTGCAAAAGTTTTATCCAGACGTCATGCAAATCGGTACAAAGTATCTCTATAGTCATGTGATCAACACGGATCTGTCCGATTTCCCATATTCCATCCTCATTGGTTAAGGTTGGCTTCCAAAATTTGCAGGATTGGTCCGTTTTGAACAAAATGCCTCAAATCATGAACGCAGCTTGCCATTTCCGTGAAATCTTACAAACACATTCCCACTAGGCCAAGGAAGAAATGCCACCCTTTTTCACATTGGCCTGTTATAGCGCCACCAGCAGGTCTAATTTAGCAAAACACATTTTTGGAACAAAATGCCTCAAATCATGAATGCAGTGTCCGATTGCCGTGAACGACCTAAGAATAAATGGCACCCTTTTCACATTGGCCTATTATAGCGCCACCAGGAGGCCACAATAACGTACCTGACCTGGCGGAGACCTGTGCTCCGAGGAGCACTTTTTCTAGTTCTGCTCTGCGTTTTTTCTGGCGAACATCATGGACTCATCACTGCATCCTGTACGATAGAGTGGGTTGGCCTTCCTTGGCCGACAGGCGAAACAAACACTGGTACCGGTTCATCTTTAAGGCAGTTGATGGGACTTTACCATTGCTTATTAAATCCCTGCTGGATTGGAACCCTTTAACATATAGGACACGCTCCAGTGACTGGCTCACGCTAAAGGTCCCCAGAGTAAAGACTGAACTGGGGAAAACAGTTTTAGTGCCCCAACCACCTGGAATGACCTACAGCTTACATTTAAGATCTCTTCCCAAATAACATACGGTCAATTTCAATCCTTGATTGCAGGCCTACCCACACGTGTCTGCAACTGTGTTGTGTCACACAATAGGGGAAAGGTTGTTTTATTTTGTTTCGCTTGTTTTTGATATGAATATTGATGTGAAAATGAAATACTGTGATGTGTCTCCACGACATTGCAAATGAGGGCAACCTCAATGTCTTTCGAGAATAAATAAAGGTTTGAAATGAAATAAAATGAAACATTTTGCACAATCGATCACTACCATTCACTGCGGTCGTCCCCAGTCTTCTCCGGTGTGGTCATTGTGCTAACGGTACACCCTCATGCAGGCTAATGTGATGTTAGCACTTATACCCACATGTTCCAGCATCTCCTCTACTGCAGTCAGGTCATCACGTTCTGTAACACGCTGAAGCCATTAGCAGGTGTATGGGAGTCTGACCCTGTTCTGTGTCAGCGCACAGAAAACCCACTTAGCGATGCGTGTCTTATAAGCACGGAGACACGGCGCACGTTACGGAGCTTGCAGGGTTATGCCCTGCATAAAAAAGTTATGCGGCCCAAACCTCTAGTACTGTATGTACTGTATATATTTGCAGATTTTATCAAGTACGTTTGCAAAAAGTGTGATTTTTTGTTTCGTCCACAAAATGAGAGGGAATGGAATGTTCCCACTTCCAGAGCATAGAAGCGACCAATAAAGATGATTGATGCTATTATTTGGACTTCTATCACACCCGCATACAACCCACAGTCCTGACAAAACATTACAACATAGCTTTAAACATCACAAATATGTGAACACAAGAGCTGAATGTTTACCGAAGGACACTGAAACCCCATTTATACTTAGCTGAGTGCCGGCGTCACTCAGCGGAAATAGCCGATCTACAAGCTCACAACGCGCCGCGGAGCGACGTGTTGTGAGCTTGCAGATCGGCTATGTCCGGTGCATGATGGCGTGCCGTCCAAGCGAGTATAAATCAGGCGTGACAGTGAGTGAAGTTTGACCATGGTAAAAGGATCTGGGCTGTTACTGCGCTCACACTGCTGTCCTTGGAACATGCTTGTTTTATGATGTGTCTTTCACACAGTCTTCTCTGTCATTCCGAGTGTCCGTCCGTCTCCCCGTGTGTATGTGTCCGTGTGTATGTGTGTGTCCGTGTGTGTGTCCGTGTGTGTGTGTGTGTGTGTGTGTGTGTGTGTGTGTGTGTGTGTGTGTGTGTGTGAGAGAGAGAGAGAGAGAGTGTGACAGGTCAGTCCTCAGTCCATGGGCTCGCACACGCACACGCACACGCACACACACACACACACACACACACACACACACACACACACACACACACAGACACACAAGGGGTAAGTTCATTCCACAGCCACTCCAATTGCTGTCTGTCTGTCTGTCTGTCTGTCTGTCTTGATGGCGGTTAGGAGGACAGACAGTCAGACAGACAGACATCACATCTATACCGCAGGAGGTCACTAAGGGTCGCTTGCTTTTGCCAAGTTAACATGTTTCTCTTTGTTAAAAGGTAGGGTTAGTGATATGTTTTAGTTCAAACAAAATCCTTTTGGTTAAAAGGTTAAAGCTCTATATTGTGTTAGTACTCATTGCTATAGAGTGTTTGTTCAGTGACATGAGTCTCCCTGTCTCTCCAGCTCTTTAGTAAACAGAAAATACATTTTTTTGGTGGATTGGCAATTTCATCCAATCAGGAGAGAGTATTTTTCAGCTTCAATGTTTTGTCAAAATGTTTACCCGTGTCGTCGTCATTAACACAAGTCGATGCCCTCCAGGAGACGTCGATAAGTTCAGTTTTTATTTATTTTTGAGCGGTGTAGCCGCTCCTATAAGTGGGGTTGGGAATTCGTCTTTCCCTGTACTGATTGATTGGCTGACTCTATTCACACCCTTTTCACCGTACCGTGATTGGCTGACTCAATTCAGACCCTTTGCTTTGATTGGCTAGCGAGACGCATGATGAAATAATAACCTATAAATATCACCACGCACTTATAAAAATCATTTTTTTTAAAAGTGAGCTTCCATCACTGTGATGACCACTGTTGTTTCTAAATAACACCGCTCACTTCACACTGGGTGTGATTTTTTGTATTATTTTGCTCCTTGTGTGCATGCGAATGCAAACTGCACGTATAGGCTTGGTTATATCCAGCAAAGTCTCCTTGCTGCCTGGTCTAAACACCTCATAAATAATGCACAGATATACAACTATCTATTTTACATCGATTTAACATATTTCTTTTTTCATAAGCAGTTTTACTGCTTTTCTTTTCTTGTGTTTACAAGCAAAGCCTTTTCCCTTTCCCCCCTCTATACTACTACATTTTATCCAGTATGTTTTTTCCAGTGGTATGAGACGTGTCAGTTTGGATTACATTTTCATCTGGGTGTTGTCAGGATATCATTGACATTATTTCCTAAGTCAGTGGGTCCAGTGTGACCTTGTCTGTCTTTATCTCTGGCTGGAGAACCACTGGGCACCAGACAACTATAAAAGCAGAAAACCATAAAAAACAACTGCATGCATGGAAACACAGCCTTTACACTGCACATCACTCCATGACAGGGATGTATACATTCATATCGGTGGTGGGAAAAGTACTCACATTTCTTACTTAAGTAAAAGTATTAATACTGCAATGTAGAAATACTACATTTCTACATTGCATCTACAAAATACTGTTACAAGCAAAAGACCGGAATTCAAAATGTACTTGAGTAAAAGTACAAAAGTATTGGTATCAAAATATGCTTAAAGTACAAAAGCAGAAAGTACTCATTGTGTGCAGAATGTCCCATTTCACAAGTTTTCAAATATAAATAATGTATAAAAAACTTTTGAAGATGGCAGATCTACAAGCTCACAGAATGTGTCGCGACACATTGTGATTTTTTCAAATGGCCGAAGTGTGTATAGGGCTGACGTGGTTAATGTGTTTTGTAATAATAATCAAAATATTTTTCCTTCGGCTACATTTTTCAATGACGAAAACAAAGTAAAAATGAAAAAATAACTAAGCTATGATGACTAAAACAATGACTGAATATAATGTCAGTAAATCAACGTAAATAACGTTAAAAAAAAACAATCTACAAGCTCACAACGCATCCCAGGCGCGTGAGCTTGTAGACTAAATCAGAGGTCTTCAACAGGGGGTCTGGGACCCCTAGGGGGTCCTCAGAGTAACTATACCTATTCTGAGGAGAACTTTAGCCAAAAATAGCAGATCTGCTATTTTCGGCAAAGTGGTTCGGTATAGGGGGGAAAAAAGAGGGAAAGTACAGAAAGTACAGAGTGAAAGGTCAGGTTTACTAAGTATTGTTTTTAGAGCATGGTTAAATGTCTAAATACACATTAACATGAATCCAACGTGATAGTGCTGTGAAACAAGACTACGAAGCTGCCTATGAAATCTATGAAAATAAAAAAAACTTTATACAATATATAATGGGGGTCCCTGCTTTCTCTCTCTCTCAGCCAAGGGGTCCTTGGCCTGAAAACGTTGAAGACCCCTGGACTAAATGAACTGTAGATTCAGTCGACTAAAATCTTACAATATTCGTCAACTAAAACTAGAAGTTAAACATTTCAGATGCATGAGTTTTTATTCAAAAGGCCTATGACTAAACCTAAACCAAAATTAGCACCGTTTCAGGTGTGTGCCATGGTGTGTATGCTCTGCAGGCTCTGAGATGACATAACAGCTCATGAATAACACATGGGGGTTCACTAAAGCCTGAGTCAACACAAACACAGCCTGGCTGCGACCACAAACACCACGTGTCACCATACTCTAACACTGTAAAAGAAGAAATGTGTCCAGGTCCAGCAGAAAGGGACAGAACTCTGGAGTTGTAAAACGGCAAAAAAATACGTTTGATTTTATTTTTTGGGGGACAGAGGGAACGGTGACGTCACCCATTGGTTTTCTACAGAGCCGTTTTGAAGCCTCTAGTCTAGGTCAGCCAAACATGGCTGTGAGTGCAAGTGGAGTGAAGGGGAGCAAGGAGTGGGTCTTCCATAATGAGTAACTCATGATTCTAATATACTAGATCATACCCGTCCGGGGATATCACACATGCACACACACACACACACACACACACACACACACACACACACACACACACACACACACACACACACACACACACACACACACACACACACACACACACACACACACACACACACACACACACACACACACACACACACACACAAGCGCACGCGTCCCGTCCTGGACCCACAGCGAACACACACACAGCCAATCATTTGAGCATTGCACGTAATCTGCGTGCTTGTGGCATGAAGATGATATCCAAAGCGCCCTCCCTCTAATGAAACACAGTGTGTGTGTGTGTGTGTGTGTGGACACGGGCCGTAAATGAAAGTCCTTTGCAGCGTTCTCTGTGTAACACAGTGCCCATGCGCAGTTTGATCACTCATCCCATAGCTTGGGGCGCTGCCTATAACCGTGGCAACGGCTCCCATAGCCCAAACTCCGATTCTCCGGTGTTGACAAACAGTTTACATTTTGGAAAAGTTAAAAAACCAGCCATTGAGGACAACCGGGCAGGACAGACAGATTGTGAACAGACAGATCCTGTCCACAGAGGTTTCCTTAATTATCTAGAGAGATTTATATATGAATAAATAAATAAATAAAGCTGGGCACATAAAAGTGCTAAACTTAATACAAAATGCTTTATGTAAACCTGGACAGTGCATGTGCATGTGCATGTGCATGTGCATGTGCATGTGCATGTGCATGTGCATGTGCATGTGCATGTGCATGTGCATGTGCATGTGCGCAATGGTGGAAAGTAACAAAGTACATTTACTTAAGTACTGTACTTACAATTTTGAGGTATTTGTACTTTACTTGAGTATTTCCAATTGCCAATACTTTTACTTCTACTCCACTACATCTCAGAGTCAAATATTGTACTTTTACTCCACTACAATTATTTGAAAACTTTAGTTACTAGTTACTTTTTAGATATAAATTATGATATAATGAAACATACATTAACCACTTCAGCCCTATTTTGTACTTAGGCTATTTGAAAATAGCCGATCTACATGCTCACAACGCGTCGCATCGCGACGCGTTGTGAGCTTGTAGATCTGCTATTTTCAAATATTTAGTACTTTTACTTTTGGTACTTTAAGTACATTTTGAAGCCAATACTTTTGTACTTTTACTCAAGTACATTTTGAATTCTGGACTTTTACTTGTAACAGAGTATTTTTTACATGGCAGTATTGGTACTTTTACTTAAGTAAAACATTTGAGTACTTTTTCCACCACTGCAACGTGCGTGCGCATACCTCAGTGGAGGCTTACCGTTGGAAGCAGTCAGTGTGTACGTTGGCTCCCCGACGTCTCAGCTTCTGAAATGCATCCCAGGCTCAAGGTTCAGCTCTGAACTCTTTCCTCCGAAAGCCCCACAATCCACAAACCATCAGCCGGTGGTTTTCACCTCAGAGTCTCTGAGAAGACTGACTCTCTCCTCCAACTATCGATCACTATGGGAAAAAGAAGAAAAAAATGTGTTTTTAACACAAAAGGAAGAAACTCAACTAGAGTTCTACATTTTGTGGTCCTAAAACCAAAGTGCAATTAGCGATGGATTGCATTGCTTTTCTTCTGCAATCGTTTTCTCATTATGCAGAAAATAAGGGTTCGTGGTTAAACATAAGCTTCACATTTTGTGCTGCATAAATTGCACCCGTTGCACATCTTGAAGCTATCATGTGCTATTTTATTCATTTATTATGCAGGTTATTTCACCATTTACTTTTCTTTTTTTTGTTTTAAAGAGCAAAACTAATTTTTGCCAATATTATCACATGTTCACAAAATAATAAACACATCTTTTCTTCTTTCTTACACATTCATCAGAATACACATCTTTTCCATATTCACATTCCCATGTGTTTACTCTTCACAGCATCAATAAACTGTATATATTCTCTTTGGCTTCCACCAATAATATAAGAATTCATTCTTTTTAAATATCATGTCACCATGAACTTATTGCATTAAACATGAATTAATCAGAAATCACTTGCTTCTGAATTTGACCAAAAAGGCTCATATAATGCATTGGTATACAATATCACAATGGACAGACAACAAAGACACATTGCAAGGCATTACTGGAGATAATTAATGAACTATATCAAAACGAAAATAAACATTTCTCAATGCAAAAAAATAGACTGACATATTACAACACAGGATATTTTAATACTAAAGAGAGTCAGCAAAATACTATAAGTGAAACACACTACTGCAGTGGTTCTTAAAGTGGGTCCAGGGGTCCTTGAGGGAGTTCCAGGGGGTCCTCAGCTAAATGATGGATAGTTAGTAACCAAATGGACCCTTATGGGTCTGTAACTCTGAGAGTGTACAAGATGGAACCAAATGGACCCGTTAGGGTCCATTAGGTTCCATTTGTACACTCTCAGAGTTAAATTAACATTGATTTACAGTATAAATTGGGGTCCCAGCGATAGAAATGCCATTAAATGGGGGTCCGTAGCCTCTAATGCATGTCAAACTGGGGGTCCTTGAAATTAACATGGTAGAAAATCACTGCTAGAGCCGTAAAAATCTCATCTTATGGGGGTCCCTGCCTGGCATAACTTTTCAAATGGGGGTCCGCGGGCTAATAAGTGTCCATTTGGGGGTCCTTGACATGAAAAGGTTTGAGAACCAATGCACTACAGGACATGTTTGTGAGCAGCAGTAATGGCTGCCATGAATCTGACTGCTTAGGCCCACATTTCATTACACACAACTAGCTAACTAATACAAAATCACCACATTTCTGGTATAACCCCAAGACAAGCTTTGTTTTACATAACAAAGTGCTCATTCGGAACATGTTTTATGTTCTAAGACATCCTTTACCTGAACAAACAGGGTTTGGTGTTGTTCTATCTCTCTTCCTTGTTCATCTGAAGAAAGAGTCACCTGACCACCTACCCTACCTGTCTCACAGGCGGATTAGCCACCTTGTGGCGAAAAGTGGGATAGGTCTGTTCCTAAAATATGAGTTCCCTGCTCAGTCCAAATACAACGATAAGCATTGGTGGAAAATGTATTAAATTGTTTTACTTAAGTAAAAGTATCAATACTGCGATGTAGAAATACTCTAAGTGAAAGTCCGGAATTCAAAATTTACTTGAGTAAAAGTACAAAAGTATTGGTGTCAAAATATAAAAAGTATTAAAAGTAAAAGTACTCATTCATAATGTAAAAAAAAATCATTTGAAAATAGCCGATCTACAAGCTCACAACGAGTTGCATCGCGGCGCATTGTGAGCTTGTAGATCTGCTATTCAAATGGTCGAGGATGAAGTAGTTAAGTTAATAAAAATCTAAAAAGTAACTGGTAACTAAAGTTTTCAAATAAGTGTAGTGGAGTAAAAGTGCAAAATTTGCCTCTGAGGTGTAGTGTAGTAGAAGTAAAAGTACTGAAAATTGGAAATACTCAAGTACAGTAAAAAACACCTCAAAACTGTTCTTAAGTACAGTACTCAAGTAAATGTACTTGGTTACTTTACACCTCTGACAATAAGGCTCTTAAAAATACAAAGAACACTTACATAATAGACAAAAATGTGACCATATACATGTGTCTATGTCACTTTCACTCTCCCATTGGAATGAATAGACCCCAACCTCCAACACATGCTGGTCCCCTAAAGAGGCGGACCACCTGCGTCACGCAGATACGGGAAATAAACCGGAGATTGGCGGGTCTTGTTTTCCTATTTGTCTTGGATAGAGTCTAGTCTACCCATCCAAAACCCAAAGCAAAGATAGCATCGCAACTCTACGGTGGGAAAGTACCTTCCGGGTAAGCCTCCAAAAACACATCATCTGTGTAACATCCCAGGTGTGTGTATGTGTGTGTGTGTGTGTGTGTGTGTGTGTGTGTGTGTGTGTGTGTGTGTGTGTGTGTGTGTGTGTGTGTGTGTGTGTGTGTGTGTGTGTGTGTGTGTGTGTGTAAGTGCGTGCGTGCGCGTTTGTGCGCGTCCGTTCGTGCGTGCGTGCGTGCGTGCGTGTGCGAGAGAGAGAGAGAGAGAGAGAGAGAGAGAGAGAGAGAGAGAGAGAGAGAGAGAGAGAGAGAGAGAGAGAGAACACATTTCCAAGGCCTACATTTCCCCCGTAGATGTTAAGATCTCCTCCATTCTCCTGCACCTTTCACCTGTCATCAGTCTGCCTCTCTGTCTCCCCTGCTGATAAAGCTCCTTCCTCCCACAGTACAGAGAGGAGATATAATAATCAATACAGCACATTCATGATGGTTTAGCCAGACAGGACAGGACAGGACAGGACGAGAGGAGAGGAGAGGAGAGGAGAGGAGGAGGTCAGTGGAAAGTGGGGTTGAGGAGGAGAGGAGGGGAGGGAGCATCAGTGGAAGAAGTGCTGAAGATAATAATCGGCTACAAAAGCAGTCCAATACGGTTATGAATGAACTATTAGTAGCCTATGGTATACCTGTTGCAAGATTGTTAGGCCAATCTATATTTTCCGCTCATTTTAGTCTTTTTTGGACCACAAATGCATGAGAGCCAACTGACCTTCTTGTTACCTAACAGGGGGGGGGGTTTCCCTGGTAGGACATAGCGCGTGGAAGGAACACGTTATTCCTACCAGTTCCTTTTCCCCTCCATCAGGCGCCCCGGCTGGCCAGGGGGAGGCAGTATAGAGACCAGGATTACTGCATGTTTTTGTGAGGGTACCTACCCTAGAGAACGCGGGGAGAACATGCAAACGCCACACAGAGAGGCCCTTTCGCCAACCCCACCTTGGGTATGGGCACTGATGACGCGGAGGAGAGAACACGCCCCCAGCGCCCACAGCGTCCGCTGCGGGAATCGAACCCAGGACCTTCTAGCTGTGAGACTACAGCGCTCACATTGCATTTTTATTTATTTTTTCATTCTGGTGCACAAATCGAAGCTGGAAACATTCGTTACAGTACTTATAAGAATTTTATATGTCTACTCTGAAAAAAGAATGCAGTTCCTGAGTGGAGATCAATGAAACTCACAAGGCTCGGCCCACGGCCTAAATGCCCATTTCCTGATCATATGTTGTTGGACTATATTGATCAAGTACAGTTAAAGTACCATGACATTGTACTTAAGTACAGCACTTGAGTAAATGTACTTTCCAACACTGGAGTGAGTAAAAGCGAAACAGCAGTCAGTCAGGCAGGCAGTCAGCCATCCATCCAGCAGCAGTAGTGGACAGTACAAGTACATTTACTTGAGTACTGTACTTAAGTTTTTTTTTTGGGAGAATTCAGTTTTTGGTTTTGTTTTGTTTATTTGCAAGCTGACGACTTTCTCTCACATAATTGCTGAGAATGAACATTTCTGAAAATGTACTTTGCCATTAGATGTACTTTTGAATACTTGAGAGCATTTACTGGAGTATATACTTTAGTCCACCACTAGGTTAGCCAGTTGATAGCGTTGACAGCATGATGGCGCTACAGAGCCAAAGCCCCCCCGGGGGAGAGGAGGGGAGGGCGGGAGGGCGTCCCACGCACCCCAATCCCTCAGAACCCACAGGCCCCCGGTAAGATGACACTTCCAGTTCCTGCCTGCCTCACCACTCTGTCAATTACTCTAATTGAATGTGATTACTTTATAACAGGGGAGGGAAGGGACGGCGCAGCCGTTTACTGGCAGCGCGGGGCCGAAACCCGAGTCATCGCTTGATCCCACAACAAATGGAACCTCGGAAACCGAATTAATTTCCTTTGAACGAAAGTGAGGGAGGATGTTCAAATCCCTCTTAGGTAATGATATGCTGCAGCTGCATAGCGGGCAGTTATATCTGCCTGACGTTTCAGAAGAAAAAGAAAAACGTCTCCGGTCCCACGGCGCTTATATGTCGGAGGGGCTTCAGTGAAGGTGGGATGGCACGGCAGTAAAAGCGTCATTGTAAACCGTGAACTGAGAGGACGGGTACGGTGTGCGTCGGAGGCTATTTCCTCCTCCGCCGCAGAAGATTACAGACATGATGATGAAGAGGAAGCGGAGAAATCACTGAGCAATTAAATGCTTGTGTCTCTCCTCTCCTCTCCTCTCCATTCCTTTCCTCTCCTCCTCTTAACTCCTCTCCATTCCTCTCCTCTCCATTCCTCTCATCCCCTCTTAACTCCTCTCCATTCCTCTCCTCTCCTCTCCTCCTCTTAAAGGGATAGTTCACCCCCCAAAACACTTTTTTTCTATCAATTAGTCACCCCATGGAGTCTTGAAATATGGATATTTTTTTGTTTTTGTTGCATTCCTAAGACAATAATTTGATGACCGGCAGCGGTTCCGGTAGGAGACACACAGAGTCCGCCTACCGGTCAGCTGGTCATCAAATTATTAGTCATTTTTTGGGGTGAACTATCCGTTTAACTCCTCTGCATTCCTCAACTCCTCTTCTCTCCTCTCCTCTCCTCATCATTCAGTAGGGCCCAGTGGCCCAAACACAAGGCTTTATCTGCGGGAAAACTTTACTGAGCTGAACTCCCGATCACCCAGATAAACCGCCAGGCTAATTAAACAGACTTACACTCTGTGCGCGCGTCCCGCGTGCGCGCGCTCATGCGTGCGTATCCACAGAGCATAATGCGTTAGTCTCTTTATCTCTCAAGTTGCTCTCTCTCTCTCTCATTCTGTCTCTCTCTCTGTCAGTCAGTCAGTCAGATGCTGACTGCAGCATGTATAGTGTGTGTTGTTGTGTGACAGTGTGGGATTAGCTTAACGAGGACGCGATGCGGAGGCGTACAGCAATGCTAGCAAAAAAGCCTAGCGAGGTGAACTTGGGGACAGAGGAAAAGAAAACAACCACAACAAACCCGGCACATTTCTGGGCCATCAGGCTCATAATTATCCTGTAAAAAAAAATAGCTTATTTAAAGACCCCACTTTGAAGCTTTCCCCCTCCCGACTGGGAAGACGCCCGGAGTGTTGTCACTATCTGCTGTGATGTTTAAGGATTCCAAACTGA
This sequence comes from Gymnoscopelus microlampas, assembly GCF_963454915.1. NCBI lineage: Eukaryota > Metazoa > Chordata > Actinopteri > Myctophiformes > Myctophidae > Gymnoscopelus > Gymnoscopelus microlampas. The sequence continues at coordinate 4,612,319 of NC_139954.1, read as the reverse complement.
CTGGTGAAAACAAACAGTGAGAACAGCCAATGTCTGTTATTTTCTCTGATGGTTTTTGATCGAGCTCGTTGGCCCTGCTGTGCTTATTAAAGGCAACACTAACTGCCCTGCAGATGGCAAAGCAAACAGCTTGTTGAAAAGTGTCGCACGGCAAAATACTGAGTGATTATTTGATTGTAGCAGTCTTGAAAATGTAAAGATGGATGTATGTATTTTAACGGTTTCAGAGCAGAGGCAATGATTGACAGGCAAAATCCCTCAACAGCGACACCCGCAGGCAAATATATCTTTTTTTCATTGCAGCTGAAAAGGCCTCAGAACACAGAGAGAAGAAAACCTGCCATGGCTCACTGGAGTGGACTTTTCAGTTAAAACCTGTTAAAACACGTTTGAAGGACCATGATAAAGACTTGTAATGTTTTGTAAACCTTTAAAGGTGCTGTAAGTGATTTATTTTTTGTAAATAGCTCTATATTTCTGTAGTAGGTCTCATTGCTTGAGTGTTTGTTCAGTAACAGGGGTCTTATTCCCCATCTCTCCACCGATTTTGTAAACTATAAATACAATATCTATATCCCCGCTGTTCTGTGGGTTTGCTGACTAGGGGGCGGGACTAAAAGGAGGAGGAGTCATGATGCAATGAGAGCGAGGAATATTAAAATAAAAGATCTAGGCCTACTCCTCCCACATGATGCTTATGTGGGGAATCCCATGAGAGAATATTTATTTGTGGAAATGTTCCATAATTGTAACAATATTTTAAATAAATACAAGCTCACGACGTGTTGCGATGGGACGCATTGTGAGTTTGTAGGTATGCCATTTTTTAATTAGCCGACGCATAAAATGGAGACAAAGAGGTAGAACTGATTTTGATGCCATTTTGCTGGGAGCCCCCTGGTACCCCTTCAAGGACCCCCGGGCGTGGAACCAAAATGGAACCTTACGGGTCCATTTGGTTCCATTTGTAAACTCTTATGGGGGTTCTTGAAATTAGAAAAAGCTTGAGAACCACTGCTACACTAAATGGAACTGATTTGTATGACTGGTATAAGGCCTGTGAAGGAAGAAAGGAAGAGGCCCAATTTCTTTCCAATATGGCTGCTGTGCATAGGGCCTTTAGCAAATACACACACACACACACAGCATGGCAAAAACACACACACACACACACACACACACACACACACACACACACACACACACACACACACACACACACACACACACACACACACACACACACACACACACACACCTCTATAATTCATAGCTCCTCTCCCCTCACCAGTGTCGAGACTTTACTGACCCCATCTGGCAGGGGATTGGCTGGCAACGGCGGCCGACGGGCCACCCAACAACGACTGCAGCTGTGATTGGATAATCCATCACTCTCCGATTGTCAGTCGTCTGTTGTTTTGTGTGAGTGAGTCTCGTGTGTGTGTGTGTGTGTGTGTGTGTGTGTGTGTGTGTGCGCGCGCTTATGTTCGCAGTGTGTGGAGGAAATTACAGATTGCTGATCTGTCTCTGGCAGTAAGCGGACAGCGGCCGCAGAGGGCTGTCAGGCTGGGCCTGCCACCCACCCTGCAAGCCTGCACAACGCATTGCTCGCACGCACACACACACACACACACACACACACACACACACACACACACACACACACACACACACTACAAGTTTGCATTACTATACTTGTGAGGACATCAATATTTTAGGACGCAGATTTTAACAATGTTTTTTTAAATGTTTTGTCATTTTCAACCGTAAGCCTAAAAGCCAACACACATATCACACACACACACACCCGTTGCTCTGCACTGAGACAAACCGTGTGTCTATGTGTGTGGGTTGTGTGTCCGGTCAGGCTGACCTGCCTCACTGGACTGCCTTCCTTCATGTGCATTAATTATTTCCTTCACGTAGGTTCTCACCCTTCTCAATCTCTGGATCAGGGCCCGCTTGAAAGTCGACCCACCCATCTGATCCTCTGTGTAGCATCAAGGCCAACAATACCAGGGTAAGGAATAGCTTCTTCCCTGAAGCTGTGAGACTTTATGAACTCTATGAACCTTGAACTTGTGATCATTGCACTAGTGATCTGTGAAATTAGCCCCCAGACTCCACCTCACCCCCTAGCACTCACCTCTTCAGACTCCACCTCACCCCCTAGCACTCACCACTGGTTTACTGTATACATACAGATACTATGCGCTATGCAGACCAGAGGCGCCGGAATGGAATATGACGTGGGGGGACCCATCAGGGACACATACGCGCGAACATTTTGCGGTTATTTTGGGTGGGTTTGTTGATTTTGGGGGGGGGGGGGTAATCCGGTTATTTCGGTTAATTCGGTTCGCCTTTCGTTTAATTCGGTGGTCGCGAGGTGCGGGGGACTGGACTGATTTTATTATTTATTTAAAAAAAAAAAAAAAATCCTTTTTTTGGGGGGGGGGGGCTGGACTGAATAGTGGGGGGACACAGTGTCCTTTGATTAAACAGGCTCCGGCGCCACTGATGCAGACATGTGTTTACATACTGCAGTACGTATCTTTTGTTATTTAGATTTAGCTTGACCACAGAATGCTATTTAGATAGCATGTTGTTTTTAGACAGATGTTGGTATTTGTATCCTAGCTACTTTGAAGCACTTTTCCCTGTGCCAGTTTTGATTTTGACAACACATTTTGAATACAATTCCATGTAGTTTTAGTCATATTTTAGTCATCTGAAATGTTCTAGTTTTTGTCTAGTTTTAGTAGACTAAATATCATAGGATTTTAGTCGACTAAATCTACAGTTGATTTAGTCGCCTACAATGTATTTTGGCGGTGCCTGATTTTACACTTGGTTGCATGCTGATGCTGAAATAGCAGATCTACAAGCTATTTTCGTTTTTAGTCGACAAAATCAACACTGCCCTGCACTCTTATCAGCCTGTTTACCCTGGAGGCTGTCGACTAGGGTTCATGTTGTTCACTCTGATCTTACACGTGTAAGTCTCTCTGGATGAAGAGTGTCTGCTAAATGCCTCATGTGCATGCATACTTGCGTATCGCTGTGCTGTCGAGCAGAAACCTTCTATCTCCATATTTAAACTTTTTAATGCACGCATCTTTTCCCGAAATTAATGCCCTACCTATTCATACAACAGTGTCACTCAAAAGTAGCAAAACATTGTCAGAGACAATTTAAAAAGTATAAACAAGAGCTTGCGACTAAATAATAACATACATTTTGGAACACATTTCTGGAAAAGTAACATACAAGGTTTCCACCTGACAGTGACGATATGCATGCGTGCGTGTGTGTGTGTGTGTGTGTCTGCGTGTGGATCAGGAGAGGTTGTGTGAAGGTAGGAGAAGGATTAGAACACTTCAAAGCGACGCTCGCTTCCATAAGCCGTTGGAGGCAAAATGGCTTTGTGCAAAAATACAGCCGTCTGTGCTCTGTGTGAAAACCGGGATGACACACACACACAAACACACACACACACTCACACACACACACACACACACACACACACACACACACACACACACACACACACACACACACACGTGTGTGTGTGTGTGTGTGTGTGTGTATGTGCATGCACACAAAACAGAATAACTCACTTTGACTTCACTCAGCTCTTCACACACACGTCCTGGCACACTCCTGCATAACTCTGAATGTGAGTGCTGTGTGTGTGTGTGTGTGTGTGTGTGTGTGTGTGTGTGTGTAGTGAATTTGATAAATAGGCATTGTGAGGAGCATTTTGGTTAACACAGCTGAGGTCACAGAAGGTAAACATTCAGGTTGAGGGTTAGAGTTAGCATTAAGGGTTAAGAATGTCATTTAACAAAAAGTTGTTAACCACTTAAGCCCTATCTTACACTTTGGTTAGTCCAGAATCTGCTATTTTCCAAACATTTTGAAACACTTGCAAAGGGAGAAGCAAAAAAATAAAATAAAATAGCCAACCTAAATTGTTGCAGTCCTCATATGTAGAGTAATACCAACGTGTGTGTATTTGTGTGTGTGTGTGTGTGTGTGTGTGTGTGTGTGTGTGTGTGTGTGTGTGTGTGTGTGCACGTTCATTTCTCCTTTCTGAGTATCTATTAATGTATTTATGCTACACACATCTGGCCCTAATAACTATAATACCTGGTCCACACACACACACACACACACACACACACACACACACACACACACACACACACACACACACACACACACACACACACACACACACACACACACACACACACACACACACACACACAATGACAGAAGGCGGACAGTGGATTTATGTGATGTGGGGCTGGGGCTGCTCTGTGGTCAGAACCAGTAGATTGTCTGACTGGGTTGTGCTGATTCATCGTTCCAACACAAACCATCTAATCATTCCAATAGAGACCGCCTGATTTACTCTGAGAAATGAACAACCCCCCCCCCCCCTCCCGCCTTAACCCATACAAACCGGGAACGTGTCTGTGTAACCACTTAAACCATTATTTTATACTTTGGCTTTTTAAAAATAGCAGATCTACAAGCTCGTAGCGTGGCACCGAGTGCCGCACTACGAGCTTGTGGATCTGGTATTTTTGAATCTTTGAATACATATATTTTGAAATGAATATTTGTAACTCAAATCTTTGCTTCTGGGGGTCCCTGGAACAAAGCATTTTGAGATTGGGGTCCACGACCAAATACATGTCATTTTGGGGGTCTTTGACATGAAAAAGTTTGTGCACCACTGATATTATAGCAACATACAGTAAGTGTTTCAGAAAATGATTAGGGTTTAGAAGACATTTGTAGAATCCCCAGAAGAAAAGATTTTAGTAAAAATGTTCGCTTTAAAATATATATATATTCAAAGATTTGCATATTGCATTTGTATATCTGCTATTTTTTAATAGCCAAAGAAATCTTAAAATGACACCCAGATGCGTTCCCGGTCTAAATGGGTTAACCACCGGCCAAGCATGTCAAAGGTAAGGTTTCCATTCCTCCTCAGTGGTTAAGAGAAATAACTAGGCCACAATAGGCACCTTAGTGTCAAAAAACATAATAATTTATAGTCTGATCTTTAAGTGAAAAAAGGTAGGGGGGATTTAGTTTAAAAGTAGTGGGGTACTTTTAAACAGCAGGTAATTGTGCTCTAGGCCATTAAAGTCGACTGTAACTCATGTCACCTCAGCCGTCCTACTCCCTTCTTTGGCTCCTAGTTGCTGCCCCGCACCGAGTACAAAACCGAGTAAGGAATACCTTCAAGACATGATCCAACCCTATAACCCCTCTCCTGCACACTAAGATCAGGGAACACAGGAATGCTGCACGAGCCTTTCCTAAAACGCCCGGGACAACGCTCCACACGTCCTAGACTCTTCTCCCTTACCTAAAACACCCTGGACAACGCTCCACATGTCCTAGACTCTTCTCCCTTTCCTAAAACACCCTGAGACAACGCTCCACATGTCCGGACCTAGACTCTTCTCCCTTTCCTAAAACACCCTGGACAACGCTCCACACGTCCTAGATTCTTCTCCCTTCCCTAAAACACCCTGAGACAATGCTCCACATGTCCTAGACTCTTCTCCCTTCCCTAAAACACCCTGGACAACGCTCCACACGTCCTAGACTCTTCTCCAAAACACCCTGAGACAACGCTCCACACGTCCTAGACTCTTCTCCCTTCCCTGAAACACCCTGAGACAACGCTCCACATGTCCTAGACTCTTCTCCCTTTCCTAAAACACCCAGGACAACGCTCCACACGTCCTAGACTCTTCTCCCTTCCCTAAAACACCCTGAGACAACGCTCCACACGTCCTAGACTCTTCTGCCTTCCCTGAAACACCCTGAGACAACGCTCCACATGTCCTAGGCTCTTCTCCCTTCACTAAAAGACCCTGGACAACGCTCCACGGTAGGTCAGTATCTCACCTACTTAGACCAGTGGTTCTCAACCAGTGGTCCGGGGACCACCAGTGGTCCTTGAGGGGGTTCCAGGGGGTCCCCAGCCAAATTAATAGTTAGGAACAAAATTGACCCTTATGTGTCTGTAACTCTGAGAGTGTACAAATGGAACCAAATGGACCCCAAATGGAATGGGTCCATTTGGTTCCATTTGTACACTCTCAGAGTTAAATGAACACTATGATGATACAGTGTAGATGGGGACCCCCAAGAAATCAAAATGGTTGAGTCCCTGGCGTATCTTTTCAAATGGGGGTCCCTGGGCTAATATGTGTCAATTTGGGGGTCGTTGACACAAAAAAGGTTGACAACCACTGACTTAGACCAATCGACAGTCTGATTAAACGTGATAATGTCCCATTCAGTGCATTGGCAGTGTCCGAAGCCGGTGCCCTTCCCTAAAACACCCTGGACAAGGCTCCAGTATAGCTCAATATAATAACTATAATTAAAGTTAGGGTAAGTGATATTTTTTTGTTTACAACTTTCTTTCCTTTTTTCATTTTTTGTTTGGTTAAAAGGTTAAAGCACTATATTCTGATAGTAATAATTGATATAGAGTGTTTGTTCAGTAACAGGGGTCTTTTATATTCTGTATCATGCACATAATATTTGTGAGAATAATACTTAGTCTCTCACAAGTACAGTAATACAAGTGCACACACACACACACACACACACACACACACACACACACACACACACACACACACACACACACACACACACACACACACACACACACACACACACACACAATACTACCCTATTGGCTAACGCTGGCAGTCTCAAACAGTGTGGTAGAGCGTATAACTAGGACGGTAAAATGATCATCATTAGATGCAGACGCAGAGAAAATATTTGGTCTACTGCTGCTGTGCAACGGTCTGTCTGCCTCTGTGTGTGTGTGTGTGTGTGTGTGTGTGTGTGTGTGTGTGTGTGTGTGTGTGTGTGTGTGTGTGTGTGTGTGTGTGTGTGTGTGTGTGTGTGTGTGTGTGTGTGTGTGTGTTTGTTTGTATTACTACACTTGTGAGGACCAAATGTCCAAAAAATAAATGGAAAAAGAATTGTTTAGCAATACATTTACAATTAGAAAAAGATTCAGGTTGGGGTTATAGGGTCATTAGTGGTTAGAGGTTATAAGTTTAGGGATTAGAGATATGAAGTTATGCCTGATTTACACTTAGTTGAGCGCTGTACACCAAGAAATCTACCGATCTACAAGCTGACAACGTGTGGCAGCGCGACCCGTTGTCAGCTTGCAGATCTGCTATTTTTTGGCATTTAGGCTTACGATTAAAAATGGACGAAAAATCGTAAAGATGGCATGCAATGCATCATGCAAGTATAGTAATACAAACGTGTGTGTGTGTGTGTGTGTGTGTGTGTGTGTGTGTGTGTGTGTGTGTGTGTGTGTGTCAGAGGTGTGAGGACACCCTGCAATCACCGGTTCACAGTCACTACTCCATCTCAGAGGTAAATACAGTATTTTGTTTTGACAGCTTTAGTTACTATTTATTTAGCTTTTTTTGGGGGATTATTTTCATGAGCCATGCATTGGCCAGAATGGCCACATAAACCCTAATTCATACTTCAGCCATCTACGAGCTCACAATTCGTCGCATTGCAACGAGTTGTGAACTTGTAGATCTGCAATTTTTTACAAGTAAAAAATAATATACATACATACACACACACACACACACACACACACACACACACACACACACACACACACACACACACACACACACACACACACACACACACACACACACACACACACACACACACACACACACACACACACACACACACACATACATACATACATACATATATATATATATATATAATATATATATATATATATATATATATATATATATATATAGCTCATAAATGTGCAATTTTCAAATAGCTGAAGTATAATAAATTAGGGCTTCTGTGGCCGACGTATTTTTCGAAAAATAGAAAAAGAAAAATCTAAATCTGCAAAATAGCTAGTAATAAAGCTGTCAAAAAAGAAAATACAGTATTTGCATACTTTACTGAGATGTAGTGGATCAAAAGTTTAAAGTATAAAAGAGGGAAATTCACAGTACACCTCAAAACTGTTCTTAAAGTTGCATCTAACTTTTCTGTTCTACCCTGGATTTGAACCCGGTTTCCTGCGCAACTGCTGACATTTTTACCATTGAGCTAATAGAGCCTGCCTACTTGCTCAGGGGATGAATTGAAAGTTGACCATCAGGTCAAAATTCGTGTCAGATCCTGTGTCTAGGTGAGACATGAGCTTTGGCACAAACATAATAGTCTCAAACAGTCTCAATGGAAGAGCAGGGAGACCAAATACAACCACCCCAATTATATAAGTTATATTGTATTAACATACTCTACTGTACAGATTGGGCAACAATTACATAGTGCCGCTTGAAGTACAGTACTTGAGTAAATGTACTTAGTTACTGTGCATCAGTGTAGGACGGTAGGCCGGCCCCCCCAAAATCTCCGTCCACCCCGCCAAGCACTTGACACACATTCACAGTCATTAGTGTCACAGTGCTGAGTGGAGAGTCCTCCAGGAAGGGCACAGCCCCCTTTAGTGGGGGGCGCCAAATATCACAGGTGGGGGGGGGGGGTCGTGGGGTGTTGTCTGCTTGGAGGTTATAGTCCAACATTTTAAACTTAAAAACAACTAAATCATAGCTTACTCTCGTTCACTTACAACTAGGCCTGTCACCATTACACATTTAAGTTGACGACATTTTGTCACTCAAATAATTACGATTAACGATTTAATTGTTTGTTTGTTATTGAACATTGGAACATTTGAGAAAAAGAATCAAAAAACGCACAGAGTAGATATGACAAATAACTTAAAAAATACAAAGAAATTATTAACATATGTATAATGTTATAAATATAAAGTAGCAGAAATGAAGTAGCGGAAATGGCAGATCTACAAGCTTACACCGCGTCACTTCGTGACGCGATGTAAGCTTGTAGATCTGCCATTTCTGCTTTTTTTACATTTGAAAATGTGCGACCAGTTTTCAACATGGAAACTATTATGACGATTATGCAAAAATAATTGTGATCATCTCAAATAATTGCGATTAGACATTTATGTAATAATTGTGACAGGCCTACAGCCAACCTGGGACTCCTCCCTATTTTGGGCATGTCATAGTAAAAAAAAAAAACTACTTTCATTTGATTTTTGGGTTAGAAAATAAAACATAAAAGCCTGTAAAAATAGCTAACCTGATTGGTTATTTTTGTTATTCGTCGTACTGTATGAGATGAATAATAATAATGTGTGTGTTTGTGGCGTGGGGTATGGGGGAAGGGGGGGGGGGGCTAGGTGGGGTGGATGGGGGGTCTCATCTTTTGTCCCATGTAAATAGGGGGGCTCCAAAGAAAAGCCGTTTGGAACACTAGTGTAGTACAGTACTGCATGTTCTCTGTATGGAAATAATGGTTGACCTCCACTATTAGCTGTCCCCCCTTTTCTTCTCCTATGGCTATGATTAGTGTCAAATGAAACACAGTATCTACCGCTATGGATGCTATTTCTGTGCTTCATTCTTTTGGCACTTTATTGCAAAGTGGGAACGCACTTTAAATTATGTTTTAGTCGGAGTGAAATATGAGCGCCAGGCGGATATTCTTTTGTGGACAATGGTACAAGACTGTGAGTACTTTGAAAACTTCAGTTACTAGTTACTTTCTACATTTAGATTATCGTTACAAAACCTACATTAATACTTTGGCTATTTGAAAAGTGATAATACTCAAATTCTTGAGTATTTTTAATTTTTTTTGATACCTTATGCTTCTACTCCTACATCTCAGAGGCAAATAGTGTACTTTTTACTCCACTACAATTCTTTTTTACTAGTAACTTAAGCTACCAGTTACTTTGTAGATTTAGATTATCAATACAAAAAAATACTTTAACCACTTGAGCCCCTATTGTATACTTTGGGTATTTTTGGGAAAAGGTTTGACAAATTCTTAAAGATTTGAGTTTGACTTTTACTTAAGTATATTTTGATGCCAATACTTTTGTACTTTTACCCAAGTAAAAGTTTCAATACAGGCCTTTTACTTGTAATAAGAGTATTCTTATATTGTGGTATATAAACTTGAGCACAAGTACAGTACTCAAAATACTGTATTTTTTACTTTACTGGAGTATTTCCAATTTTCAATACCTTTACTTGTACTCCACTACATCTGAGAGGCAAATGTTGTACTTTTACTCCACTACAATTATTACTTTGTAGATTTCACTTATTGCAACACATACACAAACCACTACAGCCCTATATGCCTATATATATATAGTTAGCTATTTTTACAAATAAATATGTATATTGTATATACAGTGTTTTTGAAAACTTGTGAAATGGGGAATTCTGCATAATGAGTACCTTTACTTCTGGTACCTTAAGTACAATTTGATGGAGATACTTTTGCACTTGTACTCAAGTACATTTTGAACACCGGACTTCTACTTGCAACAGAGCATTTCTACGTTGTGGTATTACTACTTTTACTTAGTTAAAGTAAAACATGTGAGTTATACTTCTCCTTCCATCCCCTGGAACGGGAAGCCTGTTTTATTTCAGATGTCTTTGTAGTTCTGTCCTCGTTATTAGACGTCCAGTCAGTCACATGTTATTCTAATAAGCGGCTATTGGAATGGCTTGAAAACACATCAGTGCAACATAAGTGGTAGTTATAGATTAATTGACCCAGTGGTCTCTCCTTCTCTTTGTATTGGAAAGATATTGCACTATGATTCAACCGGGTCACGTTGAGTTCACTGACATTTGAGTAATAAAGCAATGCATGCACACGTGCCACGCGCACGCACACACGCACACACACACACACACACACACACACACACACACAATTGTATTACTATATGTGTGAGGACAGCAACATTTTAAGAGAGTTGCGTATTGAGCTTGTAGATCTGCTATTTTCCGGTGCACGACACCAGCTGTAATTGTAAAATCACACACACACAAACGGCCAGTTTATTTGAATAGAACGCGCGCGCACACACACACACACACACACACACACACACACACACACACACACACACACACACACACACACACACACACACACACACACACACACACACACACACACACACAGTTCATTTGAATAGCACATTTCAACGACAAGGCAATTCAAAGCGTTTTACACAACATTAAGAGCAAATCATTTATTACACAATGAGGCAATAAAATGCATGCGCTTAACAAGATGGAATATGGTGCACTGCTATGGTCGATTTTAAAGTCATTGTTCAATCGAACCCTCATGTGCAGGTTCTCAAACGTTTCCATGTCAAGGACCCCCAAATTAATATGTAATTGTCCACGGACCCCCATATGAAAACATTTAGTGCCAAGGACCCCCCCCATGCACGATCTGTATGATCCCAAGATGTACTGCTCCGTTCACTTCCTGGTTAACGTATTTGGGGAAATCGTCTGTACCTCGTCTCCTCTGTTTTATTTACTATGTATTTTTGGTGAGACATGTTTTCAACGGCCTATAACAAGAGAACGGGGAGTCGCGATGATTTATTTTCCTCTTTTTTTCTCGCGTAATTACATTGAAACCCCCGTGACTAGCCCATTAAGGCCTGAAGAGATTCTTTAAAAAAAAAATCGAAATCCTAACAGTTTTTTGAAAAAAATCTAACACATTTTTTTTTCAAGATTTTTCTAAAATAGAAGATCTACAAGCTCATAGCGCGGCACTCTGTGCCGCGCTATGAGCTTGTATATCTGCTATTTTTGAATAGCCAAAGAAATCTAAAGTGACACATATGCGTTCCAGGCAACGATCAGGGGGATCGATCATACTGGAGATAAATATTCTGTGACTACTTGAAAATGCAAGAAAATCGAAAAATCGCTGGCTTATTTATTTATTCTGGCAGTGAATGAGTTAAAGGTTGTTCAGACTGGAACCATCTCCCAGTCACACTGAGGGAGAGAGAGCCCCACACTCATAGCAAAATGTCAATTGAAACAGTGGTTAAAAAATCATACATGCCTCTTGTTGATTTTATGTTCTGTTAATCTCTGTTGTTCTATTGTGATGTCTGTATGTTTTTTTGGGAACTACAGATGGAAATTAGCATTAGCTAAATAAGTGTTCATTAATGCGCATTGTCTACTAAACAAAATAAAATAATAAATATTATTATTGCTAAACAATAATAACGATTATAGTTGAGTCCCTTAATACTCAGTGCATGGGCCCAGCCCCACAGGTTGAGAACCGCTGGGCCTTTAACAATAACGCTGCCATGCTATCTGACACGGAAGCAATTTAGCGGAACGCTCCAGCAGAACAATTGTGTTTAATTGCTGAACAATGCTTCATGTTTAATGGAGCCATGGAGGCCCATTGTTGGCTCTAAAGTCCTGTCCGCTGTCTGTTGGGCGACACGACAATACAACCTGATTGGATAAGAATGGGAACCCGGCGGGAGTTAATCGCCCCGCCGGATCGCTTGTACCTCTCGCTCCCTCGCCGTTCCCCGGGCCAGGAGGGGGGGTGGGGGTGGGGGGGGGGGTGTTTCCCGTTGCCAGGAGACGGCCCCTGGGGGTCCCACTGTTTTATTGGACAACACGCTTGACCCCTGGCGGCCCCCACGAATTGAACCCCGACCCCGGCCAGTCAGACCTAATCAGTCCAGCCATGCACACACACACGCTATGTTCACACACTCACACACACACACACACACACACACACACACACACACACTATATTAGAGCTGCCCGCCGCCTGGAGCACGGCGACACGTACGGCGCGCCGGCACCGCCACTGGTGAAAAGTAACATTTACGAGATGGATATAATAATTCGAACAACCTACATACAGGAAATGTATCTTAAATCTGTGCCGCCGTTATGAGCGTCCTCCACATAAACGCATTGCTGCATCAGCTCTAGGCTACTTACTTTCCGACATGTAACGCATTTATCTAAAGCATGTATTCAGGGGATCTTGGCCGCTACAGTCGCCAATCCATAGAGCAGCTACTGTATCTACTGTATATCAGAGGGCTGTCAAACGAATATTTGATATTAGAATATTATTCAAATATTGGGAAAATATGTATATTTGAATATGAAAATTAACATTCGAATTAAAAGAAATAAAAAAAGTGTTTATTTTGTATTTTGTATTTTTTATTTGACAGGGACAATACAAAAAACTATGTATGAAGTTATAAAAACAAACAAAATATATGTTTTATTGGAGCCGAGCACTCAATACATTGTTTTTTGTACTGTTTCTGTCAAAAAAAAAAAGGAAAAAAATGCCCCCCCAGAAGCAAGGATTTGAGTTAAAAAAAGTTTGCTTTAAAAATATATGTTTGAAGATTTGCAAAAAAATATTTGCGACGTTTCAACAATAGCAGATCTGCAAGCTCAGGTTGCAGATCTGCTATTTTTGAATAGGGCTTGTCTGTCTATCGGGCCAGTCTCTCTATCAGACCTGTCTCTCTATCAGGTCTGTCTGTCTATCGGGCCGGTCTCTCTATCAGACCTACCTGTCTATCACACTGGTTCGCCAACTTTTTTAGCTCAACACCCAAAACAGAAATTGCGTTTCTCCCTGGGACCCAAATTAGTGAAAATAGCAGATCTAAAAGCTCACAAGCGAGCTTGTAGATCGGCTATTTTCACTAGTTCTTAAAGGTTTGTTTTGGTTTTTTTAAACATGTTTGTGAACAACTGCTCTATCGCAGTGGTTCTCAGGGGCCCCAGGGGTCCTTGGGGGTGGGGTAATTTCTCCATTCCGACATCTCGCCACTCCGACTAGTGGCTTCCGCGTGCGGTTAGGGTTAGGGTTAGGGTTAGGTATAGGGTTCGTTAACGTCGGAAAGGCGACATGCACCCCTTGGGGGTGTAACTAAATTAGTTAATCCGTATGTTATACTTTGGCTATTCAAAAATACTGTAGCACATACACAAGCTCATAGCATTCAAAAATAGCACATACACAAGCTCAAAGCATTCAAAAATAGCACACATACAAGCTTATAGCATTCAAAAATAGCACATACACAAGCTCATACCATTCAAAAATAGCACATACACAAGCTCATAGCATTAAAAAATAGCACATACACAAGCTCAAAGCATTCAAAAATAGCACATACACAAGCTCATAGCATTCAAAAATAGCACATACACAAGCTCATAGCATTCAAACATAGCACACATACAAGCTCATAGCATTCAAAAATAGCACATACACAAGCTCATAGCATTCAAAAATAGCACACATACAAGCTCATAGCATTCAAAAATAGCACATACACAAGCTCATAGCATTCAAAAATAGCACATACAAGCTCATAGCATTCAAAAATAGCACATACACAAGCTCATAGCATTCAAAAATAGCACATATACAAGCTCATAGCATTCAAAAATAGCACACATACAAGCTCATAGCATTCAGAAATAGCACATACACAAGCTCATAGCATTCAAAAATAGCACATACAAGCTCAAAGCATTCAAAAATAGCACATACACAAGCTCATAGCATTCAAAAATTGCACACATACAAGCTCATGAGCGTTACTCAGGGGTTGACACTAAGGTCTCAGAGGCACTTGCCCATCGGGCAAGTACAAGTCAAGTTCTACTTGCCCAAAGGTCATGCCTACTTGCCCGAAAAGTTAATCAAATTCATGTTTAAGCCGCGTGGTAACAGTCACTTTGAAAGTCTGAATGAGCGCAACTGCTACTAAAACTGTGGCATTATTTGTTCTTTCATGAATAACCAATAACCAATTAAGAAGACAGTTGCTTCCCTATTAAAACGCACTTGCCCGTCGGGCAACGTGAAAGCAAACTCCACTTGCCCAAACGTTTTATTTAGGCTACTTGTCACGGGCAGTCGGGCAACCGTTAGTATCAACACCTGTATACTGTACAAGCTCATAGCGTTAAATAATAGCACACATACAAGCTAGATCTGCTGTTTTAAAACAAATCTCGTGCAAATCTTTGAATAGATTTGTTTTTTTTTAAGCGAACATTTTTAACTCAAATCTTTGCTTCTGTAGGTCCCTCCCTGGCACAAAATGTTGTTTTTTTTAGATGGGGGAGGGGGTCTGCGGCCAAATACTTATGATTTTGGGGGTCCTATAGTGCTCTATCGGGGGCTGTGGACAGTCTGACAGCGGATACGATGTGTCATCCTGTGGATTCCTCCACTCTGACATGAAGAAGAAAGAAAAGGCCACGCCCCCCCCACCCATCTCTCACATCCATTCAGACAGGCCAGCTGCTCAGCCAACTCACACAACCACAGCGCACGCACGCACGCACACGTACGCACGCAGTGGTGTGTAAGGTAACTAAGTACATTTACTCAAGTACTGTACTTAAGTACAAATTTGAGGTACTTTTCCTTTACTGGAGTATTTCCAATTGTCTATACTTTTACTTCTACTCCACTACATCTCAGAGGCAAAATATTGTACTTTTACTCCACTACAATTATTTGAAAACTTTAGTTACTAGTTACTTTGCAGATATAAATTATTACATTATAAAACACACATTAACCACTTTAGCCCTATTTTATACCTAGGCTATTTCAAAATAGCCGATCTACAAGTCGATGCGACGCGTTGTGAGCTTGTAGATCTGTTATTTTCAAATATTTTAGTACTTTTACTTTTGGTACTTTAAGTACATTTTGATACCAACACTTTTGTACTTTTACTGAAGTAAATTTTGAATTCCAGACTTTTACTTGTAACGGAGTATTTCTATATTGCAGTATTGATACTTTTACTTAAAGTAAAATATCTGAGTACTTTTTCCACCACTGTACGCACGCATGCACACGCATGCACACACACACACACACACACACACACACACACACACACACACACACACACACACGATTACAAATTTAAGTTCACAATGAATTGTCAATCAAATAATTGCGAATAACGATTTAATTGTGTGCTTTGCGTTGGACATTGGAACATATTAATACAATACAAAAATCTGTTTGCCTTTTAGGCTTCCTAATGAAATATTGCACAGGGCAGATATGACAAATAATTAAATGTACAAAGACATTATTAACATATTTAATATGTATTTACATTTTATACATGTAAAAATAGCAGACATAGCTAAAAAAAAAAAAATACCAGATCTAAAAATAATAATAATTGTGATTATCTCAAATAATTGCGATTACACGATTAGGTAATACTTGTGTAGGCCTACCAAACACACACACACACACACACACACACACACACACACACACACACGCACGCACACACACACACACACACACACACGCTCACAACGTGTCGCGTTATGAACAGGCACAGCATATTTTCAGATGGGGGTCCGTGTGGGCCAAATACATTATTTTGAGGGTCCTTGACATGAGAATGATTGAGAACCACTGGTTTGACCCCTTAAAGTAATTCTGTGTAACAATCATTTAGTAGTAGCATAAACGTTATGCTGCTAAAATGATTGTCTTGTGTGCCATAAAGGAATGCTGCAGGGTCCTAGTGCCAGAGGTTATTTGTAACGCAACGACACGTCATCAAAACAACGACAAAACAGCAAGTATAAAATAGGGCTGATGATCAATAATTAGTTGAATTATTTTGCGTTTACTTTTGTTATTCTGAAACAGGGCATTGTGCATAATGAGTACTATACTTTTAATTTTGCCGCTTTTAAGTATAGATTTTATTTATATTATATTTTACGTACTTTTACTCTGTGGTATTGTTACGTTTACTTAAAGGACGACTTCCACCCATTTCAATATTGTTGTCCCATACATTAATGTCCTACTTCATCATACGAGAGTGTCACACAATTAAATTGTGAAAATAGCTGATAAACATTCTAAATAATTAGAAAAGAATGTTTTTGTAGAGCGATGATATTTTCATAATGTGGGATTAATCAGACTCCAGCTCGCTCATGTAATTCATAACAGTTGAAGGCCTGTTCACGGTACAGTTCATATTATTGCCACAGCGTATTAGCATATTAAGAAAATAAAACATTCATGTCATATACTGCACATATTATGAAGCTATATACGAAGCCAAAAAAAATCAATATTGACACTGAAAACAAATAACAGTCCTATTTTCAGACCATTTCAACATCTGGGCAACGTTAAGTCAGCTTAAGCAAGAACTCAACAATTAGAATAATTCTATAATTATATTCTGTCATGAATGGAAATATTATGAAACCACATACTTCCTCCTCCACTGTACTTTTGCATATGAAGAATATGAAGTATGAAATATATATATATATATATATATATATATATATATATATATATATATATATATATATATGTATATATATATATATATATATGTATATATATACAGTAGACATATACACACACACACACACACACACACACACACACACACACACACACACACACACACACACACACACACACACACACACACACATAAAGGAAAGAGAGAGAGAGAGAGAGAGAGAGAGAGAGAGAGAGAGAGAGAGAGAGAGAACTGCTACACACAATCGTTAATACGTTGTCATCAATTAGACATTGAAATATGGCTTCCATTTATAAGTTTATCTCAAGTTAACTTTTCCTATGTGGATGTATAACTATTTCTGGCAGCCATTGCACAATTCTTATGGGTTTTTGTAATATATATATATATATATATATGTGTATATTGCATTGTAACACAGCTCTGTTTACACATGTATCTATTCCCATTTAATTGTACATTTACGTTGTTTTGGTTATTTTGTTCCACCTTTGCATTGACAATGTAAACGTATGTTTTCTCATGCGAATAAAGCCCCTTTTGTATTGAATTGAATTTAGAGAGAGAGAGAGAGAGGAAGTTTCAAGTGAGCCTAGCTCTGGTCCATAGCGTTAGAAGGAGTTCTCCACAGGCCAGAAAAGAAAATATTTCACCGGAAGGAAAAATATGGTCAATAGAAAGATTCCATTGACCAGATCTGTAGGGGGCGCAGTGGAGCAACCAAAAAAATGTTTTCCTTCCGGGGATATATTTTCTTTTCTGTCCAAAAAGTTTATTTTAGATGTGAGGTGGGGGGCTCCCTCTAAGTACAGCAGGCTTTCAACTCCATAAAACGGTCTTTGTTTTGCTGGGTAAAGTGTATTATTATTATTTCTTTACTACAGACGAGAGGCTGCGCAGCCTGCGCTACCACTGGTGTAGGGGAAAGGATCGAAAGTCCCAAAGTCTCCAAAGGAGAACTTCTAACGCTATATGGACCAAAGCTAAAGTGAGCCCTGAATCCAGAAAAGGTTGAAGCCAGACCCTTATCAAAGTGTTTGAAAAGGCAGGCAGGGTCTTCTTCAGGTTATACATTCCTCCAGCCTATAGAGTCCCCCAGAGAGACAGGCTTTGGTTCGCTTTGCTTCCAATCGAAACACAATTAGCGCGTTAACAGACAGGCGAGCCGGTGTCAGAAGTTAATAGTGACTCCCAGTCTATTATGTGTATTCGTGGCCTGTAGCGTAGCATGCTACGGGCCACGCGGGCAAATTAAGGTGACAGTCGAGTTTAAGTCGAGTTAATTTGGCGCCTCTAACCAAAAGACCTTCACAGTTCAGCAAAGAAAGTTCCAAGGTTTCTGTATTATGCTCCACACAGAATATGTTATTGTATAAATAACGCTGAACCTCCTTTTCAGAGCTCAGAGATCAGAGCTCATCTCTGATTGCATCTTACTGAGAAATAGTTCTGTTATGATTATAAGGACCTCGGTTCCATTTGTAAAAAAAAAAATACAAATGGAATTATTATTATTATTATTTAGGCTATTTAGTTATTTAATAATAATAATAATAGAAACATTGCAAAAAGTAGCAGATGTACAAGCTCAAAACGCGTTTTGAGCTTGTACATCTTTTGATGTTTTTGTGTGACACTGTAGTATGATCAAGTAGGTCACTAATTTACGAAAAACATTATGGAGATAAGAGATTTCTGCCCGACAGCAAAGATATATAGCAACAACTAAAATGTGTGTGTGCGTGTGCGTGTGCGTGTGCGTGTGCGTGCGTGTGTGTGCGTGCATGCGTGTGTCTGTACTAATAATCTAAATCTGCAAAGTAAGGCGAGGCAAGGCAATTTTATTTGTACAACATATTTCGACAACACGGCAATTCAATGTGCTTTACACATTAATTGTAGTGGAGCACCATTGAATACCTTATTAACAAATTGCAAACAGTACAGCAGCACTGCTTTCATCTCTGAACCCCTGTCCTCTCTGTCTTTCTGTCTGTCGGTCTCTCTCTCTCTGTGTCTCTCTGTCTCTCTCTCTGTCTCTCTGTCAGCATATTGGGTCTCGTTGTTGTGTTCTTTTTTTTCAGTGAGCGCTCATTCCTCCGTCCCAATAAGATTAGAGTGCGTGACGCGCTCCTCTTCCTCACAGGCCTGGGAAGCCTGCGAGAGAAAAGCAACCGCCGATTTGGTAGAGGAAACCGTGGCCTGACCTAAATGTATATGTTAGGGAGAGAATCTGGATGACAGCACATGGAGAGAGGAGGGAGGGAGGGAGGGAGGGGGGGGGGGGGGGGGGGGGGGGGGAGAGAAAGAGAGAGAGAGAGAGAGAGAGAGAGAGAGGAGTGGAAGAGAAAAAGGGAGAGCGAAAGAGAGAGAGTGAGAGATGAAGGGAACAGGGGAGGGAGAGAAAAAGAGAAATAGAGTGATGGAAAGAGATGTGAAAAGCATGAGAGAATGATGTAGGGTGGGGGTTAAGGGTGTGGGCAGTGGTGGAAAAAGTACTCACATTGTTTTACTTAAGTAAAAGTATCAATACTGCAATGTAGAAATATACTGTCTATACTGTTACAAGTACAATTCCGGAATTCAAAATGTACTTGAGTAAAAGTACAAAGGTATTGGTATCAAAATGTAGCCTACTTAAAGAACTCATTATGCAGAATGTCCCATTTCACAAGTTTACAAATGTGTGTATAGAATGTACCAAAATATTTTGAAAATAGCCGATCTACAAGCTCACAACGCGTCACATCGCGACGCATTGTGAGCTTGTAGATCGGCTATTTTCCAATGGCGAAATACATATAGGGCTGAAGTGGTTAATGTATGTTTTGTAATAATACTCAAAATCTACAAAGTAACTAGCAACTAAAGTTTTCAAGTAATTGTAGTGGAGTAAATGTATAATATTTGCCTCTGAGATGTAGTGGGGTAGAAGTAAAAGTACTGAAAATTGGAAATACTCCAGTAAAGTAACAAATACCTCAAAATACAGTACTTGAGTAAATGTACTCAGTTACTTTACATCACTGGGTGTGGGGTTTGGTGCCTCTAAGCCTGTCAGGCTGTGTGGCACGAGAACCAAGCTACGCCTTCATTCCTTCATCTAAAGAAACAGAGAAAGAATGATTTCATCTTCATTCTCATAAGTGGATTCATCCTCCCTCTGGGAAACTGAATATAAGTTCACACGCTGTGTTTAATATGAGTAGAGAACGCACTCTCACTGCATTTAGTGAGTAAGAGAACGCACTCTCACTGCATTTAGTGAGTAAGAGAACACTCTCACTGCATTTAGTGAGTAAGAGAACACACTCTCACTGCATTTAGTGAGTAAGAGAACACTCTCACTGCATTTAGTGAGTAAGAGAACGCACTCTCACTGCATTTAGTGAGTAAGAGAACACTCTCACTGCATTTAGTGAGTAAGAGAACACACTCTCACTGCATTTAGTGAGTAAGAGAACACACTCTCACTGCATTTAGTTAGTAAGAGAACGCACTCTCACTGCATTTAGTGAGTAAGAGAACACACTCTCACTGCATTTAGTGAGTAAGAGAACGCACTCTCACTGCATTTAGTGAGTAAGAGAACGCACTCTCACTGCATTTAGTGAGTAAGAGAACACACTCTCACTGCATTTAGTGAGTAAGAGAACGCACCCTCACTGCATTTAGTGAGTAAGAGAACGCACTCTCACTGCATTTAGTGAGTAAGAGAACTCACTCTCACTGCATTTAGTTAGTAAGAGAACGCACTCTCACTGCATTTACAGTAGTAAGAGAACGCACTCTCACTGCATTTACAGTAGTAAGAGAACACACTCTCACTGCATTTACAGTAGTAAGAGAACACACTCTCACTGCATTTACAGTAGTAAGAGAACACACTCTCACTGCATTTACAGTAGTAAGAGAACGCACTCTCACTGCATTTAGTGAGTAATAGAACACTCTCACTGCATTTAGTGAGTAAGAGAACACACTCTCACTGCATTTTGTGAGTAAGAGAATCCACTCACTTTAGTGAGTAAGAGAACGCACTCTCACTGCATTTAGTGAGTAAGAGAACACACTCTCACTGCATTTAGTGAGTAAGAGAACGCACTCTCACTACATTTAGTGATTAAGAGAACACACTCTCACTGCATTTAGTGAGTAAGAGAACACTCTCACTGCATTTAGTGAGTAAGAGCACACGAGAACACACTCTCACTGCATTTAGTGAGTAAGAGAACACTCTCACTGCATTTAGTGAGTAAGAGAACGCACTCTCACTGCATTTAGTGAGTAAGAGAACGCACTCTCACTGCATTTAGTGAGTAAGAGAACGCACTCTCACTGCATTTAGTGAGTAAGAGAACGCACTCTCACTGCATTTAGTGAGTAAGAGAACTCACTCTCACTGCATTTAGTTAGTAAGAGAACGCACTCTCACTGCATTTACAGTAGTAAGAGAACGCACTCTCACTGCATTTACAGTAGTAAGAGAACACACTCTCACTGCATTTACAGTAGTAAGAGAACACACTCTCACTGCATTTACAGTAGTAAGAGAACACACTCTCACTGCATTTACAGTAGTAAGAGAACGCACTCTCACTGCATTTAGTGAGTAATAGAACACTCTCACTGCATTTAGTGAGTAAGAGCACACGAGAACACACTCTCACTGCATTTAGTGAGTAAGAGAACACTCTCACTGCATTTAGTGAGTAAGAGAACGCACTCTCACTGCATTTAGTGAGTAAGAGAACACTCTCACTGCATTTAGTGAGTAAGAGAACACTCTCACTGCATTTAGTGAGTAAGAGAACGCACTCTCACTGCATTTAGTGAGTAAGAGAACACACTCGAACTCGATGCGATCTGGGAATCGTTACACCTGGGAAAAACTGAATCCATTTTCTTTGTGTCTAGTTTTAACCTCTGCAAGGCCAACAGCTTCACAATCAAAGTGGGTGATAATGTTATCACAAGAAAAGAGGAAATTACCTACCTAGGTTCCATTTTAGAGGCAAATCTTTCCGGTGATAAAATGGAAACCAGAGTAATTAAAAAAGTCAACCAAAGAACATGTTTTTTTTGTATAGGATTTCCTCTCTAGTCAGTAAGAATACATTGAGGACTCTAACGGGGGCTCTCATCCAAGGTTACTTCGACTATGCCTGCACCTCATGGTACACACAGAAAAATAACGGTTCGATCTGGAACCAAAAATGGTTCTTCAGAGTGATTCCATAGAAGAACCATATTTGGTTCCAGAAAGAACCTTTTACACTAAGGTTCTTTAAAGAACCATTTATTCGAATGGTTCAATAAGGAACCATTAAAGGTGCATTAAAGAACCATCAAAAAATGGTTCTTTGAGGAACCGTTTCTGGTTCCTCAAAGAACCATGTAAAAAAATGGTTCTCTGAAGAACCTTTTCTAAAGTGGTTCTTTGAGGATCCAATTGGTTCAATAAAGAACCGTTTTATAATGGTTCTTCAGAAAAAAAAGGTTCTTTGGATAATAAATGTTTCATTACACATTAAAATATATTAGATTTACTGGAAAAGATGGACACAAGATTTTATCATTTGAATTTATTAATAAATAAGCCCACATATCTCCATATTTGAACATTAAACATGAACTTAACACATTTAGATTTAA
The DNA here is from genome assembly GCF_963454915.1 of Gymnoscopelus microlampas. NCBI lineage: Eukaryota > Metazoa > Chordata > Actinopteri > Myctophiformes > Myctophidae > Gymnoscopelus > Gymnoscopelus microlampas. The sequence continues at coordinate 4,589,299 of NC_139954.1, read as the reverse complement.
ATCTTTAGAAACTTTTGGGGGGCTAGTGGGGGCATTCTTTGTCTGTAAGGCTCATGGTCTTCAGGGTTCTTGTCCCCCAAATGGCAACAGCAAGCTCATTCATGAACAGGGAGTCCTTGGTGTTTGCTGCCACCATCTTCCAGATCTCCTTTTGGAGCCACACACCAGAGCCAATGTGGACCTGAAACAGAAGAAAACAAGACATGTTTTAGAAATGAAAACACATTTTACCATGACATTTCCCAGACTTTCATTTTGGACAAAAGCAGGCACACTTCAAACAGTCTACTGTAAAGAAATGACATTTTCATGTCAAGGACCCCCAAATGTGGACCCTATTTGGAAAAGAGTTGGTGCCATGGACCTCCAATAGAGAAGATGTTAATTGTTGGATTAAATTTAGTACAGAATTCTACAACTGTCTATACTGTAGGTGGGGAGAGTTAAAGTAATTATTATACAGTACAATGTCATTGGATTACATACTAGCTGGTAAAACAGTAGTGAAATAACCCTTTGTGCCTGGCATCCCTATTTTGTGCATGCCATACATCCACACGGCGTAGTGTCATCATCAGTGGGCCGTACCTACGGAGGCGGAGGCGCGCTCGGGGGAAAACACAAATTTCCCCCAGCTGGTATAGACAGAGGGATGTGGGGTTTTCAAACTCACATGCTGTAAAAGTATACCAATTTAAAAAGCAGGCGTCATGGCTTGCCAGATCACAGGCACAGAACCTTGTTGCCACTCGACAAGGAACGTTACATTAGCAAATTAAACAAGAGTCCGATTGGAATGTTGTCCTGACTGGACAGAGGATCCAACACAACACAATGGCCCGAGGTTATCTGATTTAATCGCCTGGTAAGAGACACTATTACATTTTCTATAGATATGATCAATTAAACTTATCATAATATCAAAAAGCAAAAGTCATTCATTCATCAATGATGTTTATAGAACACGTTTTAGTGAATTCCTAGTACAGGAGACATCGACGCCATTACAGTTTGGAAACGCAACATGCAGCGATTTACACACAAAACAAGCCAAACCCTAACCTATCCTCGTTTAAAAACCTACAGAAAACACAATTGTTAATCTGGCAATGAACACGGAGCTAAAGCAGTGTGTAAATCCTGCATGATATCAAATGATGCATGTCACCAAATGATAATGGTGTCGGTACGTGCCGTTCACAAAACAGTCTCTAAATTGTACTTCAAATTCACTATAAACATTATTGATGACTTAATGGCTGTTGGGTTTCGATATAATGGTAAGTTTAATTGATCATATCTTGTAATAGTGTCTCTACCAGGCGATTAAACACTGTGCATATGTAAACATGTTTGGCAACACGGAGGGAGACGGGTGGTAACCAGAAAACTCGCCCCAAAACACGCTCGCCCCCATTTCCACCGACCAGCGGTTCTTGTATTCTTGCATCTGTATTACGGTTTGAAATAAGTTCAGGGTTAGACATAGTTTTACTGAGGTTATGTTTAGGAATACCAGGTGAATACCGGCGGGTTTGCCCCGGGGCGACTGTGTTTTGGGGCGAGTGTTTTAGTATTCAGACGGAGATGTAAAGAGGGAAACATCTCCGGTCTCGGTGGTGCTTGTGCTGAAACTTGACTAATGCAATAAAATATAAGGATAATCTGATCAGTGATAAACCACATGAACCCCAGTTTACGTATTCTGGGGGGAACATAAACCAAACATTGCCAATCTAGCTCACAGTTACAATGCGTCGCGTTCCGACGCGCTGTGAGCTCATAGATTGTCAATGTTTGGTCTTTTTAGTCACATATATCTTAAAAATAAGTCAGTCAAGTTGTGTTCCAGCTGTCCTTCTGATGGATTTTTTCTTGGCTGACAATGTTTCTATCGTCCATAAAATAGCTCTGAAAGTTATCCAAACGATCGTGTATGATGTAACTCTATGAGGCAGATCGTTGTGTTTTCCCCCGAGCCAAAATCGAATGGGCGTTCCCGTCTATCTCCGTGTGTATCTATAGGCAAAACTGTTCAAAAATAGTTCAGAAATAGCAAAACCTAGCTGATCTACAAGCTCACGATGCATCATGACCCGTTGCCTATTTTTGAAATAGTGCTTTTGTGCTTAACTGTTTCTTATTTAGCTGGGGACACTGTGGAACCCCCTGGGGACCCCACTTTTATGAACCACTGTCCTACACAGTATGTTTCTTCAATACCTTGTCACCGTTGGTGTCAAACATCCCAGGTGTCGATGCCAAATCGTCTGACTCGGGGGGAAGAGGAAATGGAGGAAGTTGCAACTGAAAATGTAGAGAATCACATTTAAGCTCCTTTTGGCAGTATCACAGTACTTATATTGTACACATTGTCACCATTTTCCGTAGAACAGTATGACTGTCTAAACACACCTATGCTGTCACTGGTTTGCTTATCTGCAGCAGGGATGTCAGGCTTTGCTGCAGAGCTATATTGGGGCCCTTCCTCCAGTTTCTGTTTTGCAATCTCTAATTTGTTGCATCTTAAAGCATGAACAGGGTACGGAGAAAAAAAAGAAAAAACAAATGAATTGATGTATGCGTTAGTAGGATAACAGTTTAATAATGAACCTAGCATCTGTCCACTCCATATAACATGCTTTCTATATAATGTTTTTTTTAACATTTGTGGTCAAGATCTAAGTAAAAAAGAACATGAGAACAATTAACCAACATATAGATATATACTTGAGAAGAGCAACCTCATGCAACTGTTCCGTTAAAATTAGTCATTGCTTACTTAGTTTTAAGGTGCTGTAGGTCCAGCTCCAACTCTTTGGCCTTCTTCTGGGTACGACTGTACTTGACATTTCGTCGTGGATAGCTTGGGGTACAACAGCATCTCCACCATATTCAGACGAGTCAGAGTCTAAAGGTAGTGCAAGTGATATATTTTGGATAAAACAAGATATTTTTTGTTATAAAGTTAAAGTGGAATAAAATGTAATTTTATGCAATCTGTATCGTAGAGTATATTAATACAATAACTTATACAATCTGTATGTTAGAGTATGTTAATACAAATAATACTATATAACTTATACAATTGGGGTGGTTGCATTTCGTCTCGCCTGCTCTTCTATTGAGACATTTAGTGTCAAAGGTCATGTCTCACCTAGACACAGGATCTGACATGAATTTTGATCTGATGGTCAAGGTTCAATGTATCACCTGAGCAAGCAGGCAGGCTCTATAGAGCGTGCCAAAAATCCTGAAGGGGGCGTCAACAAGTGTCATTTGGTAGCGGCGGACATCTTTGAGGGGTATAAAACAGGTTGACTTAACATTGCCCCCCTCAAGTATGTCTGCAGCTACTATGCCACGCGCCCCATGGTGACGAGTCGTTGGCACGCTCTATTAGCTCAATGGTAAAAGCACTTGCTCAGGAAACCGGGTTCAAATCCGGGGGAGAAGAGGAAAGTTACATAGTGCAGCTTTAACCCATTAAGACCTGAGGCAGATTCTAAAAATGTTCTCTAAATCCTAAAAGTTTTTTGAAAATAAAAGGAAAAAGATTTGAGGTACAAATGTTCGCTTTAAAAAATATATATTCAAAGATTTTCAAAAATAGCAATCTACAAGCTCATAGCGTGACACCGAGTGCCGCGCTATGAGCTTGTAGATCTGCTGTTTTTGAATGGCCAAAGAAATGGCCAAGTTTTGAATGGCCAAAGAAATTAAAAAAAATGACACAGATGCGTTCCCGGTCTTAATAAGCAGGGGTCTCTCAATCTCTTTAATAAGTAGACAATTCAGTTTCAGATGGGTTGCCAATTTCAGGAGAGAGTACCTATTCATTAGCTTCAATGTTAAGTGTTCCTGTTCCAATGTTGCATGCCCACTTCTTTGTGTCATCACTTCCAATTGCACTTATTTATCCTGTATCCAGAGTTCTGATTAAATTTGGTATTCCTGGAAATGCATTTTCGGCTTACTAAAGAGGTGAAGAGTCTGGGAGACCCCTGTTACTGAACAGTTTGAAGCAATGATTACTTTAATATTACACAAAACAATATCACTTTACCTTCAAACCGTTTTCTTTTCTTTGTGGGAGGGGAGGGGGGGGGGGGGCATAACACATAATGGTTCTCTCTTCTTGGGTTCCTTTTTCTGTTTTAGTAGGGCTGCCTGCAAACCACACACACACACACACACACACACACACACACACACACACACACACACACACACACACACACACACACACACAGACAGACAGACAAGCGAATCATTAATGTTCAGAGTTCACAGGATATTAAAACACTCTGTAGCTTCATCACTGAAAGCCACACACACACAAACACACACACACACACACACACACACACACACACACACACACACACACACACACACGCCAGATTTTGAATTTAGTTTTGAGCAGCACACAGGCAAGCAGTACAGATAGTGGCCTATATTAAAAATTATATTGTATATTCCCACTGTAATTTCTTGTAATTATTGTCATAATCCCTTTATCAAGACACATTATATAACTAAACAATGTTGGGTCATGACTTGTGATTGACTTCTAACACAGCAGCCTACGCACTTATAAATACAGTCAGTAATAGTAGGCTAAAAAGCCTACATAAACAGTATTTCTGTGTGTCAACACTCACCTAAAATGTCCGCCGCTTCTTCTTCTTTCTTTTATCTTCTCTGAAGCCGGTTTATAATTATTTTTTATGAATCTAAAGCAATGCAATTGATTTAACTTTCTATGAAGTGAGAGCAGGCAGCTTGACTCGAGACAGCATTCATTCTCCCCGCGCGTCGCGAGCGGTCGGGAGCATAGAGTTCAAGGGTCGCGAGCCAGCTGAGACACTGTTGCCAGATTTTGTGAGAGAAATAAGCAGCCAGGTCTGTGAAAACAATTAAGCCCAAAAGAAGCGACACCTACATAGGTTTATAGAGCTTTATCTACAAGCTCACAGTGCGTCGCATTTGCAACGCATTGTGAGCTTGTAGATCTGCTATTTTCAAAAAGAATAAGTGAAATATTTCACTAATATTTACGAGCAACTTTACAGAAAAACAAGCCCAAAGTCGCTTATAATAAGCAGATATGGCAACACTACTCAGGGCCCATAAAGGGCCCACTTCTCTGTAAAAACAGATCACAAAGCTCACAACGCGTCGAATGCAACAAGATGTAATGTAAAATATACTGTATATACTGGGGGCGGGGGGGGGGGGGGGCAATTAGACCATTAGACTGTGAAAATCTTCACAGTCTAATGGCAGGTAAGATGTCTCCCCGGGATCCAAACTAGTTAAAATAGCAGATCTGCAAGCTCACAACTCTTGTAGATCTGCTGTTTTTTTTTATTAATTGATGGAATATTTTTTTTTAAATATTATATATAATATTATATTATATTATATTATATATTTTAGATTTTTATATAATCATATTTGAGCTGGGGACCCCCCACCCTGATAAGCACTTGGAATGTAGGAGTTGATGCATACGTTTAGTTTGACTCTATTGTGAAAATAGCAGATCTTCAAGCTCACAACGCCTCGCAAGGAAGGTGTTGTGAGCTTGTAGATCTGCTATTTTCAATGTTTTTATAGTATAGTTTGTTGATATAGCTTTTGATGCAGTAATGGTGGTTTTTTTTTTGGTACTAAACAGGTCTTAAAGGTCCTTAAATTGTCACTTCACTGTCATCTGGGGACCACCCCCAAATCACGTGGGGACCCCCCTGGGAGTCCCGATCCACATGTTGAGAACCACTGATCTAACCAAACTTTACCAGCTGCTAAGCTGGTCTTTGCTGGTCTGTCCACCCATTTGACCAGCAAAGACCAGCTACCAGCTTGGCTTTGCTGGTCAGTCCAGCCAGCCAGCTGGCTGACCAGCAAAGACCAGCAGAATCCAGCTTAGTGACCAGCTAACCAACTACACTGGCAAACCAGCCTGACCAGCCTGACCAGCTTGTCCAGCCTGGTATGCCATCTAAACCAGCTTAAGACCAGCCAAGACCAGCTCATACCAGCTAAAACCAGCAACCTTCATAAGCTGGTTTGTGCTGTTTTTTTCAGCAGGGTGGTTAAGGCTGAATTTGACATCAGAGATAAGGCTTGTTTCCCCCCATATTATATAATATGATTAGACTGACAATAGACTCTCGGGTTACCTATCCTAAAACTACAATCTCCATGTAATGCATTTGATGTATTACCCTTGCTTTTTGTGAATAACTCTGAAATAAGAGCGTCTACTAAAATAATAATTTGTAATTGTTTTATACAGGTTATAATTTACAGTTGCAAAATCCCCTACCAATAAGAACCTTTCAAATCCCATAGAACCATATGAGGAATATGAAGAACTATTTGTGATATAAAATGGTTTGGAAAATAATTCCCCCTTCCTTGAACCTTTTAAATCTTGAGAACCATATGAGGAATCTGGAGAACCATTTGCTCTATAAAATGGTTCTCTATTAGGTGATGGTTCTTCAAAGAACCATATAGCGTTTTAAAGAACCATTTAAGAATCTAAAGAACCATTTGCTATATAAAATGGTTCTTTAGCAGGTGATGGTTCTTCAAAGAACCATATAGGGTTTTAAAGAACCATTTTAAAGAACCAAAGAACCTTTTTTTTTCTGTGTGACCACAACACCACTAAGGCCTTAAAAACAAGGCTCCAGACATCCCAAAACAAACTGGTATAAGGCTACGTCTTGGCCTTACACCCACAACTCATCTAACCCCTGCTCACTTTGCTAGGGTGGGATGGCTCAGGGTAGAGGACAGAGTACAGCAACTTGCAATGGGCCTGGTCTACAAGATACACCACAACGTTAAGACACCTATGTACCTGTCAAAGTACTTCAAAAACGTAAATGAAGTCCACAATCACAACACCAGAGGTAGCTGCACTGATCACGTCCAACCCAGATTTGGCTCTAACAAGGGGTTCAATTTGTACAAAAATGTAGAATGCCCTACCAAAAGCAGTGAAGGAGTGTACAACCCTACACTCCTTCAAAACCGCCCTAAAAGAGTACCTACAGGTGGCTGCAATTCGAAACTGGCCCCTTTAAAAGTCAAAACCATAGCAGATATTGCAGATCAGCTATTTTCGGTAAAGAGGTTTGGAGTAGAGGGGAAAAAGAGCAGATCAAGTAGGCCTACAGAGCCAAACGTCAAGTTTACCAAGTATTGGGGGTTTAAAGGTAGGGTAAGTGATATTTTTGGGTTAAAACAAAAAGTATTTTGTTAAAAGGTTAAAATACTATATTCTGATAGTAATCATTGCTATAGAGTGTTTGTTCAGTAACAGGAGTCTCCCCGTTTCTCTCCAGCTCTTTAATAAACAGAAAATACATTTTCCGGTAGTTGTCAAAATCTCAGCTAATCAGGAGAAAGTACCCATTTTTAAGCTTCATTTTTATAGTGTTCCAGTTCCAATTTTGTCTGCTCATTTCTTAGTGTCATCACTTCCAATTTCACTTGTTTAATCTATATCCTGATTGAGTTCTCTATCCTGATTGGATAAAATTGGAAATGAAACTTAAACGAAAATGCATTTTCTGTTTTATAAAGAGAGACAAGGAGACTCGTTTTACTGAACAAACACTCTATAGCAATGAGTACTATCAGAATATAGAACTATTTAACACTTATTTTAACCAAAGAAAAACACTTACCCTCCCTTTAATAGGTTAAATGTCTGAAAACACTCTATCTATGAAATCTATTTTAAAAGTTCAATCTGCAACACAATTCATACAGTATGTAGTAGGGGGTCCCTGCTTCATCTCTCTCTCAGCTAAGGGGTCCATGGCCTGAAGAAAAACAATGAAGACCCCTAGAAATAAAGCTTTAAAGTGTGTGTGTGTGTGCGTGCGTGCGTGCGTGCGTGCGTGCGTGCGTGCGTGCGTGCGTGCGTGCACGGTATGGGGTGAGCTGGCACCAGACGTGGTCCATGCCGCCATGTGTACCCGTGCTCCTGCAGTGTGCTGTAATGTATGTGGAGGATGGCACACACACACACACACACACACACACACACACACACACACACACACACACACACACACACACACACACACACACAGTGAACAGTACAGTAGCTTTGCGTGATGGGGAACAAACGAGAGAGCATGACAGAAAATCCCTCAATGCCTGGCCCGTTTAAAAATGCACGAGGTCCATGCACGCACGCAGCAGCGACTAAAGGTAGATGTATAAATTATGGGCCCGAAAGAAGGGAAAAAAACTCTCCATTCCTGCCTGAAAAGGAAGGAGAGATCCCCCACATGAGGCTGAAAACTTTATTGCATGTGAGATCTGAGAGGGACCTGATACCCGCCTGTCACAATTATTACATAAAGTCACCTTCTTAATGGCAAGTTTTTAAAGTTTTTCAGAAACAATTAAAAACGTATCCAAAACAAAACTGTAAGATATTTCTTAATGATTTCACCCAAAACGTTTATAACAAATTATGACTATTAACATAAAAACAACACTGTCAGTTATGTAACATAAGAGATTTAAATAGGTTTAAATAGGATTATACCTGTCTTAGGCCAAATGATTTACTGATTTACTCCATGGCACAAAAACATGTGACTTAGGCCAAAGAAAATCCTATTTTGGCCTAAATCACACTAGGGACTAAAAGGGGAGGGACCAGCATGATCCTTTTCAATTAGGAGATAGACGGTTTTACCAGAGGTGGCCAGTGTCATGAGGAGCTGACTTAGGCCATTAGTTTAAGAATGTGATGATAACTGCACCGATCGCAATTATTTTTTAGGTAATCTGAATTATTTTGTGTATTAACCGTCAAAATCGTTTCCATTCAGCCCTGTAAATTAATCTGTCGAAAAAATGTTAACACATTTTCTAACGTTTTCAAATTCTGCAGATCTACAACCTTGTAGATTGTGTTTTTCTACTTTAACAAAAAAATGGCCATAGTGGGGGCGCTGATGGCCTAGTGGTTGAGGCGCATACCACATATACATAGACTCTAATGCACCCTGACAGCGAGTTGCCGGTTACATTCCCGTGCTTTGCTCCCCGTCTCTCTCTCCCGGTTTCTTGTCACACTCTGAATAAAAGGCAGAAAAGTCCATACAAAATACCCCCTCTCTCCCAAAAAAATGGCCTTATACATAATTTATTTGGATTATTGGCACAATTAAATCATTTATCACAGCTAAATCATACTGCAGGTAAAGGGGGGGGGGGGGGGGGGGGGGGGGGGGATACAGTTCACAGTATAATCCAAAATTGCAAAGTTCAGTATCATGAGTGAAATGGCCCTTTAATAAAGCCACAGCCTTTCTGACAATTTTACCTACAAACGTTACTAATACAGTTTATTACCAAGTCCCTATACAGTAGTATGCACATTAAAAAAACATAGTGGTTATTATTACATAATCACCTGATCGCAATTATTTTTGCATAATCGTAACGTTGAAAAAACAAATCCAAATGTTTTCCAAAAATAGCAAAAACAGCCGATCTAAAAACTCACAACGTGCCGCGATGCGCCACGTTGTGAGCTGGTAGATCGGCTATTTCCAATCTTTTAAAAAAATATTATATTATTATTTACTCTCCGTCATTTCTTTATATTCAAGTTTTTCATATCTGCCCTGTGAAAGTTGTGTTTACGAAGCCTAAAAGGTAAACGGAAATATATTTTTTATCAACCCATTTGATCAGGGGACGCATCTCTGTCATTTTAGATTTCTTTGGCTATTCAAAAATAGCAGACCTACAAGCTCATAGCGCGGCACCGAGTGCCGCGCGATGAGCTTGTAGGTCTGCTATTTTTGAAAAATATTGGATTTTTTTTGCTATATAAAAACATTTGCAAAATATTTTACAAATGTTCACTTTAAAAATATATATATTTAAATTTGCACAAAGTTCCCCGATAAAAAAAAATTAGCAGATCTACAAGCTCATAGCACGGCACTCTGCTATTTTTGAATAGCCAAAGAAATCTAAATCTAAATGAAACATACGAAAACATTTCTTCCTTTTCAAGAAGATGGAATCCGCTGTAACATTGGCACAAGTGCTATGAATAAATGACTTGTTTTTGACGACAGAGTGTTCCATTCTTTAGTTCTCTTTTTTCTTTCAGCTACTAAAAGGTTTTGACAGAATATCAATAAATCTGAAGGCTACGGTGGTTTGTTGACTTTGTACCGTCATATGTACAGCTATTCAAAGTGTGATGAATTACTTACATGTACGACTATCTCTTTATCTCCATTGTTCATAACAGAGGTTCTCAAACAGTTTCAGCTCCATATCCAAAAGAGAAATCTCCCTGGGACCCAAATGTGCAAAAAAAAAAAAAAAAAATAGGAATGAATCATTTGAATTTTCAATAAAAGTGAAAAATATTTAACTATTTTAGCAATTTTTGGGGAAAATGTTATGTAATTTAATGTAAAAAAATAACATAAACATTAAGAATGTATTTGCCCACTCATTGTTTGGTAAAATACATATAGATATGACATGGCCTAGTGTTGACCGCTGACCTAATCTACAAACAGATTTAAAAATAGACATATTTGTATGCATTGATGCTTTTAAAGGCAACATAAAAGATATGATCATGGAGGTATGTCATTGCTGTCGTGTTTTTCCTGAGAGGCCACTGTGATTGAATAGCTTCAGTGTGTGTGTGTGTGTGTGTGTGTGTGTGTGTGTGTGTGTGTGTGCGTGTGTGCGTGTGTGCCGGTGCGCTCAGAGCATATAGGCCTGTCACCATCATTACATACTGTTCAAAATTGTTTGAGATAATCACAATTATTTTTTAATCATCAGGATGGTTTCCATTAATTTTGTATAAATTCAGCTGTTGAAAAATAGCGAATAACCATCTTTTATTTTCACTGTATATATTGAAAATATTTGAAAGTATAAAATGATTAAACATGGCCTGTTTTGTACTTTTTTTTAATTATAATTTGGTACTTTTATTTGTCATTTCTGCCCTGTGCAAATTTAGTTTACAATCCTGAAAGTCAAACACAATTTTTATTTTATTCTATTCATATGTTCCAAAGCCCAATGCCAAGAACCCAATTAACCCATTAAGACCTGGAACGCATCTGTGTCACCTTAGATTTATTTGGCTATTCAAAAATAGCAGATCTACAAGCTCATAGCACGGCACCGAGTGCCGCGCTATGAGCTTGTATATCTGCTATTTTTGAAACATCTAGAAAACATTTTATTTTCAAAAAAGATTTTTTAAGAATCGCCTCAGGTCTTAATGGGTTAAATAGTTAATCTGAATGATCTGTAAGACAGTGAATGGTGAAGTAATGATGGTGACAGGCTAGTGGAGCAGCCATGTCTTCCAGACCAGGACACTTCCTATTTCCCAGCGTGCAGCAAAGCATGACGTCGATGTCGGGCAGAAACCTTATATCTAGGCCTGTCACAATTATTACATAATCGTCAAAATCGCTTATTTATTTGAGATAATCGCAATTATTTTTTGCATAATCGTCATAATCGCTTCTATGATGGAAAAAATACATGTGCATTACATTCATACATTTGTCTTTTTTTGTCTTTTGTGTCTATGTATTTTTAATTAAAAGAAATATCATAACATTGTTATCTCAGTAATGTCTTTGTAAATTCAAAGTATTTGTCATATCTGCCCCGTGGAAGGTTTGATTATGAAGCCTAAAAGCCAAACAGAAATTTAAAACGACAGAAATACAAGAATTATTTGTATGACAATTAATCGTCAACTTGTAATCGTGACAGCCCTACTCGTATCTAAATTGTTTTAATTTTTCAGATATTTTTTGTTTTGTGTTGTTAATGCCATACTTTGTCGTTCTACAAAAGCAGCACAAATAGCTGATCTACAAGCTCACAACACGTCGCATCACGACACGTAGATCAGCACTTTTTTCCCCCCTATTTATTTTTATGAAGTGAAAGTGGTTAAGTGTGTGTGTGGGTTATTAACTTGAACCAATGAAAAGTATCAACAAGAGCCCATGTGACTACATAATAAACTACATTGGATCTATTGGAACAACACGGCTCAGTTTTTTCCTTTTTTCTGAAAAGTTATTGTTTTGGACACACAGGAGGTTTCCATGTGACATTGACCAACATGCAGAAACGCGAGGAGGCGGTCCTCACCACAGGCTCCGCCTCCCGCCACATCACAGAGCCGCTGAGAGGACAGACCATAATAACCCATGTGCAAGCGGTCGCTAGGGAGATGTGTTTACAGTAGCCAATGAGATGCCGTGTAATAATAAGTGGGTCTGGAATGCGAGGAATGTGGTGTATACCCCCCCCCCCCCCCCCCCCCCCGCCAACACACACACACACACACACACACACACACGCACGCATGATTGCATTACAATAATTGTGATCTTCTATAGCAGTGGTTTTCTACCGGTGGTCCTGGGGGGGGGGGGTTCCGGGGGGGGGGGCGGGGTACCAGGGGGGGTACCAGGGGGTCCCCAGCGAAATTATAGTTAACATAGCGCCACAATCGTTTTAACCACTTAGCTTTGGCATAGCGCGGCACTCTGTGCCGCTTTATGAGCTTGTAGATCTGCTATTTTTTGAAAAATCGTGAAAATGTGTGCATATCTTTGAATATATATATATTTTTAAAGCGAACATTTTTAACTTAAATCTTTGCTTCTGGGGGTCCCTGGCACAAAACATTTTCAGATGGGGGTCCGCGGCCAAATGTATATCAATTTAGGGGTCCTTGGCATGAAAAAGGTTGAAAACCACAGCTCTATAGAATAGTTTGTTAAACTTTTGATGCAGTGACGGTCTTTTTTTCTTCTCTTTCTTTTTGAGGTGTTAAAAGTCCTTAAAATCGTCACTTCACTGAGTCACCCCGAAAAATGACCAGACAATGTGTATTTGGCCCTCACAAGAAAGCCTATAGTAATGTATGTGCGCGCACACACACACACACACACACACACGCACGCACACACACACACACACACACACACACACACACACACACACACACACACACACACACACACAGTGAGTAGGCACAAGTAGCAAAACATGAACATTAATTCCATAAAACCTTAATCATAAGGTTGATAAGCTGTGTATTATTCATGTCTCTCTACTCTCATCTGCATTGTTCTGTGCTACCACACATGACATAAATAAAGGTTTATCTTATCTTATAAAAACACTCGGTGTAAAAGGGAGGAAGTAAGAGCCTTTATTAATACAAGACAAACGCCAACATGTTTCCACCTACAAAGGTCTTCATCACAGGTTTAAAAAAATAAATAATCTTACAGTATGAACATTGCACCACCAAGTAAATGCATGTGTGTGTGTGTGTGTGTGTGTGTGTGTGTGTGTGCGTGCGTGCGTGCGTGCGTGCGTGCGTGCGTGCGTGTGTGTGTGTGTGTGTGTGTATGACAACACTATGCCTGTCGCCTGATAGGGAGGATTTAGAGAGGCAGAACTAAAGGCCACGTTGTGATGTAACAACCAACCACACACACACACACACACACACACACACACACACACACACACACACACACACACACACACACACACACACACACACACACACACACACACACCACAGTCTGTTGAGCTGATCTGTTTGAAGGTGTGAGTCACCGTTTCTTAATGCCCCTCCCCCTCTCCTTTAGGTGGTCATGGATGATTTATTTCTGCATATAGACAGTGACAGAGAGAGAGAGAGAGAGAGAGAGAGAGAGAGAGAGAGAGAGAGAGAGAGAGAGAGAGAGAGAGAGAGAGAGAGAGAGCATTTAATACTACATATTGTTTGTTTTGTTGTTTTGTTCCACTTTGGCGGTGCAAACGTATGTTTTCTCGTGCCAATAAAGCCTCTTTAAATTGCACTGAAATTGAGAGAGAGACAGAGACACAGAGAGAGAGAGAGAGAGAGAGAGAGAGAGAGAGAGAGAGAGAGAGAGAGAGAGAGAGAGAGAGAGAGAGAGAGAGAGAGAGAGAGACACAGAGAGAGACAGAGAGAGAGCATCAAGGTTAGTGATCTGTTATGACAGGAGAAGGATGTCTAATGGAATACAACCACCTTATATACGTCTAATCATTGTGTGTATTCCTTTATACCAAGTGATCATGGTACAAAGTGTCATTACAAACAGAGCAAATACCTTTAAACACATTTGGGAACACTACTGCTATTTGTGCGCAATTTCAATCTGCTGCTATTTGTCCCAAAGTGAATGCAACACATTGAAAAATATTGCTGCCATTCGTTTCTAAAATACTTTGAACCACTTTGTCTCCGTTTCTCTCAGGGTCGGTTGCACCAAGAGGGATTAAGCTTTAACCTGGTTTAAATCAAGGTTTATCTATTAATCCAGTTGCACCAAACTTTAAACCTAGTTTCCACTAACCAGGTTTAGTTTTAAACCATCCTTTTAATCTTGGTTTTCATTTTCACAGTAAACCTGGATTAATGTTAATCCTGTTGCACCACTACTTTAAACTCCAATTTAAATGTCAGTAAGGGATTCATTTTAAACTTGCAGTACAGGTGGTTTAAATGTAAACATGGCAGCATATATCAGATGGCTCCATGAAAACGAAAGAGTAGCTCAAAGAGATATTTATAACACGCCTGCCCACATTATCTCAAAAGTGAATAAAAAGTAATTCTAATGATATTTGGCTCAAGAGAAGAAGTATTCCTTTTTATTTACAGCGCAAATCCAAGATGGCGGACACACAACAAAGTTTAATCCATGAAATAATCACTGTTTAAAGTTGTAATCACTGTTTAACGTTTTAATCACAGAATAAGGATTTAAATCACAGATTTGTTAAGCAATGCTTAAAATTAAGTGGTGCAACACAACTCGAATTAAAATAAATCCTAGATCAACAAATCTTTGATTAACCCTAAACTAAGCTTTATTTAATCCCTTTTGGTGCAACCGACCCTCAATGTTCTATTCCAGTGGTTTTCAACCTTTTTCATGCCAAGGACCCCTACATTTATATGCATTTGGCCGCGGACCCCCATCTGAAAATGTTGTGTGCCAGGGACCCCAGAAGCAAAGATTTGAGTTAAAAATGTTCGCTTTAAAAATATATATATATTCAAAGATATGCATTTTTCAAAAATAGCAGATCTACAAGCTCATAGCGCTATGAGCTTGTATATCTGCTATTTTTGAATATAAGTAGTTAAAAATGATTGTGACGCTATGTTAAAGAGGTGGTGCCATGGTTTTGCACTTTTTCTGTTTTTCATGTGTCTATGAGGTTGATAGAACTTCATTAAGCCCCCTGGTGGTGTTTTTATGGCGTTTTATGTCTTCTCTGACTATTTTGAGTTTCTTCCTGGAGGCTGAAACCTTGAGGGTCAAACGTGCCAATAGAAAAACAGCGCTTTAGTGACATAGTAAAAATATACCCTCCCCCTCATTATCATAACACAACAGGTGTGGGCATGAGGAGGAGGAGGGACTAGGACAGGTGGGTGGTGCTAAGGTGGTGGAGGAGGTGCTAAGGTGAGAATCAGGAATACTTATTGAACTGGAGGCGTGTCCACATAAAAACATAATTTTAACACTTTCTGTACACTTTTTTGAAAAAAATCCTCCTCCTAGTATAACCATAATACCTGATGATTATGTTTTTGGGGGGGGGGGGGGGGGGGGGATCACTGAAAGTCACGGCACCCCGTCTTTAACTACTTTTGCTAGGGACCCCCTGGTACCCCCCCAAGGACCACTGGTGGTCCCCGGACCACTGGTTGAGAACCACTGTTCTATTCAATTCAGAGAGACAGAGAGAGAGAGTTGAGAATGATGAGAGCGATAGCTGTACTGAGTGTTTTTTGGGATGCTGCAGAGCTGCGGGGCGTGTGAATCATCTCTGATCCGTCATGGAGGTGGGTGCATGGAGCGCTCTGATCCGTCATGGCGGTGGGTGCGCGCCCGGGTCAAACGCAGTGCTGTGGCGAATGGGAGAGCCAGCACTGTGTTATCACACAGCGCCAGTCAGTGGCGGCACTGACTTTTTTTTTACCTAAGTAAACCTATCAATACCACAATGTAGAAATACTCTGAGTAAAAGTCCGGTATTCACAATTTACTTGAGAGCTACAAAAAGTGTTGAAACCAAAATATTATTCAATACCAAAAGTAAAAGTACTCACTACGCAAAATGCCCCAAATCTATGTTTTCAAAATGTGTATTCTTTCCAAAAAAAAAAAAGTTTTACAGCAGATCTACAAGCTCACAGCGTGTGTATATATATATAGGGCTCAAGTGGTTAAGTTTGGTATGTTTTGTAATAATAATACAAATCTACAAAGTATCACTAAAGTTTTAAAATAATTGTAGTGGAGTAAAAAGTGCAACATTTGCCTCTGAGATGTAGTGGAGAAAAAGTAAAATACTCCAGTAAAAGGTAGCTCAAAACAGATTAGAGTACTTGAGTACATATCGTCTCTATCGTGTGGAAACCATATGTCCAAAACTGTTACTTTTTAGCATTCAAATAAAAAAAATACAGAAAAAGTAGCAGATCGACTGTACAAGCTCGAAACGTGTTATGATGTTTTAAAAATAAATAAAAAACATGGAGATATTAGAGGTTTCTACCAGACAGAAACGATATACTACTTTTCCACCAGCATGACTAATGATATCCAATGAAATCCGACAGGAAGTGGAAAACACAAGCCTATAGGAAACAGGTCAATACATTTCGGCCATTTGAAAATAGCCGATCTACAAGCTCACAATGCGTCGCGATTGTGAGCTTGTAGATCTGCTATTCTCAAAAGGTTTGTATAAATGTTATACATTTGAAAACTTGTGAAACGGAACACTCATAATACATAATGAGTACTTTCTACGTTTGGTACTTCAAGTACATTTTGATACCCAATACTTTTGTCCTTTTTCTCAAGTAAATTAATCATTTTGGACTTTTACATGTAACAGAGTATTTCTACATCGCAGTATCGATACTTTTACCTAAGTAAAAGCATTTAGAGTACTTTCTCCACCACTGCTACGTTGGCAGAGGCAGAGACAGCGAACCACAGCGCTGTATGTGTAGCTGCTGCCTTTTCTCACACAGGCAGCAGAATACAGAGGACTGGAAGACGACCAAAAATAGAGAGGCCCCAATTAGATGCTTTCTCCACGCTTTGATGGAATTAACAGAGGGTTGCATAACCCACCCCTCAGAGGAGAAAATAGATGAAATATGTCCACGGCGTATGCAACGTTTGTCCTATTTTACTGGAGAAGAAAGAAAGAAAAAATCGGGGGTCAATTTTCGGTTGCGGTGAGAAAGTTGTGCGAAATTTACTTTTTCCTCCTCCGCCTTTCTTTCTCCCCGTTTATGTAATAAGTCTTTGATCATTGTTATATTTGTGTTTTACACCTGTGTGAGAAACTTCAACCTCCTAGAGCCTATGTAGCCTACAGTACTCGGTTAGTTGGTGTCCCTCAGGGGTCTATACCATAGACCGTAAAAAATATGGACGAAGGGAACGGTGACGTCACCCATTGGTTTTTACAGACCGTAAATGAAGCCGATTGTTGCGGAACGTGCAATCTACCATCTTTAATATATACCATTGGGCACGGCGGAACTTAAACGCTATTGCTTGAGACCAGACATGTGACCAGGGAACCGGAAAACAAACCCCAAAGAATGCTATTGGTTGGGTAGCTTGTCAATCAAGAGCGGGGCCGGGGAGTGAATGCTATTGGTTGTGTAGGTTGTCAATGAAATCATCCCGCCCCTCCTGGAGCATAGCCAACTTTATCGTCAATTTTAGAATAAATGGGACCATAATTTAACAAAACGCATATCATGATGAGACTTTAAACTAGCGACTGGAAGTATATAGTATTTATGACACTTTTTATTAAGGTAAGAAAATCTAGTCTAAAGTTCGTCAAAAAACGAACAATGAGAGAATATTCTTTCTGACACCTGCAGGCCTGTAACAACTCATAATGTAATAACGGCTCATAATGTAATAATTTAAATGTAATAAAAACTCATAATGTAATAATCAGCTCTTAATGTAATAAAAAATGAGCGCATAACGTAATAACAGATTTTTCTATAATGTAATAATGTAATAATGTGTTACATTATAAATCTCACGTAGCCGCTTATAATGTAATAAAAGTTCATAATGTAATAATGTCTCATATTGTTGAGAAAAGTCAAGTGTTACATCATAATAATCATTATCAGTATCATGGTCAGTATCATGGTCAGTACCATGGTCAGTATCATACTGATAATGATTATTATGATGTAACACTTGACTTTTCTCAACAATATGAGACATTATTACATTATGAACTTTTATTACATTATAAGCGGCTATGTAAGATTTATAATGTAACACATTATTACATTATAGTACGTTATGCGCTCATTTTTTTATTACATTATGAGCTGATTATTACATTATGAGTTTTTATTACATTTAAATTATTACATTATGAACCGTTATTACATTGTGAGTTGCTACAAGGCCACCTACAGGCCATTCATATGAACTGTCTCTCTTCCGTATCGGCCTCATTGTAAATATGTCAGGCTGGCCCCTTGGTCTATACTTGGCACCCTCCTTTTATCCCTGCACCAAATGTTAACCTAGTTTTGTGTTCACCTATAATGCCATAACCATAATGTGGACGCTATTAGGGTTCATGTGGTTAACCATTTCAGCATGATTTATATTATTCAAAAACAGCAAACCACAGCTTGTGAATTGGCTATTTTGGCCGGCAACATTGAACACACTTTAAACACACTTTTACAAAAAAGCCCAATCGTTACCACCATAGACATACGTATACTAGTTCAAAAGTATAATTTATTCAATTTTGATTCTGTAGCTTTAAACATTTTGCAGATGTTTGCCTAATTTGTAAGGTTTTTAATGGGCTTGCACCGCCTCCACTGAAACAGTTCATAGAGCGAAGGGAGAGAGGTGACAGTGAGGTACCATTCAGCCATAACAACTACCAGAGGGGACTGTGAGGTACCATTCAGACAAAACAACTACCAGAGGGGGACTGTGAGGTACCATTCAGACGGAGTGTGTTTGGTGAAACAGTCTTCCTTGTTAGAGCCTCCCATCACTGGAATAGTCTCCCTACTGAAGTAAGAGAGACCGCCAACTATTTCACCTTCAAGTTCAACCTTAAGGGATGGCTTAAAGCATTGGTTCTTAAAGTGGGGTTCGCGGGCTAATAAGTGTCAACTTGGGGGTCCTTGACATGAAAAAGTTTGAGAACCACTGGCTTAAAGCAAACCAAATGTGTAATCATGGGTAATTATCTGCTCCATTTGTCACCGGTGTCATTTCTCATATTCTACTGTAATTATTCCGTCTCATGTACTATGTCTACTTATCTTGTTTTGTATCGATGTCTTTTTTTGTACGGATAGCTATATATCACCACTTTTTAACAGCCTGCTCAGGGACTACAGATGGCTAACTCTGGCTCATTTATGTGGATGTGAAAACTAACTGACACGTTGATTAATGTGCACTCACTGTCCCTGATAAATGAATAAATTATGTTGGAAAAGTTCCTCTACGTATTTATTGTATTCTGCCTATTATGACATGATGCCCAGAATAGTGATGGCAGACATCAGGGTGAGAGTGGTTCAGATTGTCTGGGAGCCGGTGTTCAAATCAGCAGCAAAACCTGTCTGCCTCTCACACACTATAAATGCTGACTGGTAGAAACACAGTTTATGTATAGATCTGTCTGTTATTAAAGGGCAGGAACACTTTGGTAGAGGTTTGGGTTGTGTGTACCTGCCATGGTGTAACAAGAAATCAAATATAATCGCTCCATTGATTAGAAACTGATGACAGGGTGGAAAAAGTACTCACATTTATTATTAAGTATCAATACTGCAATGTAGAAATACTCTGTTACAAGTACAATTCCAGTATTCAATATGTACTTGAGGAAAAGTACAAAAGTATCGCCATCAAAATATACTTAAAGTAATACAATGCAGGTCCACAAATAACGCAACCTCTACTGGTCACTACCGTCATTGCAGGCCTGTAGTGGATGCCTGTATTACCCAGAATTCCATTTGTTTTCACCGGAAGACAGAAGCGTTTCAAAAAGCGTTCTTTTAATTGTTTTTATACTATCTGCGGATCGTTTCTCTTAGCCAGTGGAGCATTAGTTACCCTGTGCTGTGTTTTCTTTTGCTGTTGTTTTTCCATCTTCAAATCCTATAATCTCTTAAAAACAGCGTGAGATTCCTTTTTGTTATTAGCGCGGTAGTTCCTGTCCAAACAGGAAACCGGTGCGGTAGTTCCTGGCCAAACAGGAAACTGGTGCGGTAGTTCCTGGCCAAACAGGAAACCGGTGCATTTCCGTTTTCCGGCCGGTTGACGTCATTTTCGCGGGAAACACGTCCATGTCACCTTTCAATAGAATATATGTTTATAAAAGGCTTTCGGGGGTGAAATTCATGGAGTGGGTGTTGTGAAACATTTGCCACCCACAAAAGATATACAATTTAACTTTAGTTTTTGTTTTAAAGTTACCTAGTATTACTTTAAAGTACCAAAAGTAAAAGTACTCATTGTGCAGAATGTTCCTATTTTCGCGGTGCATTGTGAGGGGTTGTGTACCTTGCCATGATGTAACACCAAAGGTGGACAAGATCAAATATAATTGCTTCATTGATTACAAACTGATAATTCAAAATATGCTCCTCATTGACTTACATTGTACGGTGAAACAGCTCTCAAAGTCACTCTTAACAGGTAAACGAATGCAAACAAAGCGGATTCAAACAACATCAGAAAACCCAGTACTGTTAGTTTTTTAAATAAAAACAACTATGTGATGTTCTAAATTGTCTTGTCCACCTTTTGGAGATACTGGCTAGTCTGGCGGGCTAGACCGTTGCTGTTCCGCATGTAAAGCCCTGTTAAAACACATTTTCGGTATCACTTTGAAATAGTGCATTCTATTGTTTTATTTTCAGAATACTCATGGTTTAATAATATAACTTCACATATGTATTAACTGATGTAAGTGTTTTGTATTGATAGTGTCTCCTGGTGTCTAAACCAATCTGGGACACGTTAGATTGTGGGGGAGGGTTTACCTCATCAGCAAGCGTGGTTTCAGGTGGGGGGTATTTGTACCTGGGGTTTTCCCCTTTGAAGTCAGTTGAGGAGAAGTCTTCAGAGAGACAGGTCGCGGCCATTGTGGTCTCTGTGTTTATACATGTCCAGCGAATATTTGGCGACTTAAATACGTTGTATTGGCCCAAATCCTGGTCAACTGTTTCATCAGAGCCTTCACGTTTATGCGCCTGTGAGTGTTATTAGTATTAGCTTTGAGTCAGTATTTGTTATACTGCAGCAGCAGTTGTTTGATCGCCCGCCCAGTGGCAGAGACAATTTCAGATAAAACTCCGCATTTATGCGTGATCCGAGACAATTGAAATTTAATCACGAAGACGTCAACGACGCTGTGAATGCGAAGCGACCTGTGTGAACTGTGAAAAACATTCAGTGATTGTCAGCAGCGTTGCGTAGTAGCTGTTTGTCTCGACGGAACCGCCATCACCGCGTGGAAGGACAGCGTTTCCCCCCCAGCGCCCGGCTGGAGAGGTTTGCCCTGCGGGCTCGTTCAGAGGATCCCACCGCTCACCGGAGAGAGGTTTGAATACAGCGTGCGTCGTGTACAAGTGTTTCGTGAGTACTGACAACAGACAGTGGAGTACAATATTGCTTGCTAAACCAAGGAAGGACTATGATATTGCTTACTCATTCATCTATGTGCACCAACTGGGCCCCAACAAATTAGAAATCCAAGCGCTTGGTTATATAGGTTGAACTGAGGTATTTGGGTTTTACTGGAATATTCAAATGCGTCTTCTATAAGGGTTTTCTTTTTGGGGTGTTGTTTATTTTGTTTACTGGAAGTTGCCTGTACATTTAAGCAGAGGTTTTGGTATTTAAAAGGAACATTTTGTGAAGTTTCTCTGTTCTGATATTGCCCCACCAGTGAGGTTAAGGGTTTGTTTTATTTCATTTGTTGTCAATTACAGTTTGAAGGTTACTTATTGCAGTGCTTATTCTAACACACACACACACACACACACACACACACACACACACACACACACACACACACACACACACACACACACACACACACACACACACACACACACACAGTCAAACAATAATAAACCTTTTTGATGTTTATATATAAAAAGGTGTTGAATTGTGTTGTCTGTTTGGTTAGAGGTTTTCATATATATTATTCCAATAAGTTTTCTGGGGAAGTACAGGATATACCATAACAGTTGGTGTAGTATTTCCGCAGTGGAGGCACCGCGCTGTTTAATTATTATTCATTTCATCACTACCAATGCAAAGGTAAAACGTTACTGGGTCTATTTTACCATTTTAGACAGCGCCAGTCAGGAAGTGTTAGTGAATCCACCATCAGCCACTAAGAACTCAGGATCCTGTTTTACTGTTAATGGAGTGTAACCATAGTTTGTTCAGCAGGCATACAGTAAGGCTCATTTAGATATTGTTTATGCCATTCTTGCAGTCAACAATAGGGTTACATTTTGGAGGCACCGCTGAGATCGTTTTTTTTCACTTCCTGTCTATGTATTTGGTTTATTGACTTGACAATTTTTCATTTACCAGTAACGTTCACTAGGTAGACAAGATGGAGCTTTCTAAGGTTATTACATGGTGCCAGGAGGAGCAGCTTAGCCCCACCCATGCCTTTGTGTTAAGCAATGTTCCACTGGATGTTAGTGATGACACTGTCATTAAAGTCCTAGACACTGTAAAAGATTTGGGCCGTATCAAGATTCGTGGTCGGCGAGGTGATACAACAGGTAGACATTTGTTAATATTAGTGGAAGCCCGCACTGATGTAGCTCCTGACATTGTACCACCACAAGTAGGGATTGATGGAGAAGCAGGTCCCTGGACTGCACATTTGGTTGCCAGTTTAGTAACCCCAGATCCCAAATTGGCAGTGCCAGAGCCACCTTTGGAAGTTGTGGATTTCCACACAAAGCTTATGTCATTGTTACAGCATGAAGGAAAAACTATGGATGATGTCAGAGCCATTTCCTCACCAACTCAGTCCCCCAGACCTGATGTGAACATAGATTTGTTTAACGCTATAGGCAAGCTAGTAGAAAAATGTAACCAGGTGTCTACTGATGGGCCTAGTTACAGAAAACTGAGACTGTTCTCCGGGGTAAAGCCTGTACCAGCTGGGGAAGAGGAATATGATCCTTGGATGGAGCAGGCTACTCAGATGATTACTGAGTGGCAGTGTACTGAGGCAGCGAAGAAGCAGCGTATTACAGAGAGTTTGAGAGGGCCTGCTGCTGATATTATCAGGTTCTTGAAAATCAGCAATCCCTCTGCCACTGCCACCGATTACTTATCTGCCCTCGATATTACTTATGGCACTACTGAAAGTGGCCAGGATCTTATGGCACAGTTCCGTCACACCTACCAAGAAGAGGGAGAAAAATTGTCTGTTTTCTTGTATCGCTTAGATAAGCTGCTTCATAGAGCTCTCCTTAAAGGAGGAATTGATGCGCTAGGCATGAATAGAGCACGCATGGAACAGCTCGTAAAGGGTGCACTCGTAAATGACATGGGGGCCCTGCGTGTGCGTATGACCCACTCAAAACGTGATCCTCCATCTTTTTCTGAGCTAATGAAAGAAGTGAGAGAAGAAGAGGACTGGATAAGTGCTCGACAGAGTGTAAAACCAACTGTTAAGGTTGCAGCTGCTGCTGTTCCTCAGATGCCTATGCAGCCTGAGTTTGACAGTCTGAAAAGAGAAGTACGGGAGTTGTCTTCACAAGTGTCAAAACTGTTGACTGTGACCACGACCCCTTCAAATCCTGAAAGGTCACCAACACCCACCCGGTCAGAGGTCAGAGTGTCAACCACTTCTGCTAGCGATGCACCCTCACGAGCAAGGACTCCCAGACCTCCTCAGCCAATCATTTTCTGTTACAAATGTGGGGAAGATGGGCACACCCGGAGAGAATGTAAGGGCTCTGAGGACCTGAGGAAAGTAAATCAAAAGCTCATCCAGAATCGGCAGCAGGGAAACTTCCCCGGAGCCCCGTGAAGGAACGGCACAGGACTCCTATTGACACACGTTCCGCCCAATGTTCCCCCTCTACAGTGTCCGGTTTGCCTGATGGCTTAGTGGGACCCCCATCTCTTGTACCTGTCCAGATAGAAGGGATTTATTCTAGAGCGTTAATCGATAGTGGATCCCAAGTGACCATGCTATATCGCAGTTTCTATGACACATACCTGAAGCATCTGCCCCTTCAGCCCCTCAGTGCCCTTGAAGTTTGGGGTATGAGTTTCAACCAGTACCCATATGACGGGTTTCTGATTCTGAAATTAGAGTTCCCAAAAGCTGTAGCCGGAGTGTCCCAGATAGTTGAGGCTCTAGCTCTAGTGTGTCCAGACCCTTTAAAAACCAATGGGGAAACCATGGTTGTTGGTACAAATACCAGTTTAGTGAGGAGGATGTTTGATTCCTGCAAAGAGCAGTCGGGCGATACTTTTCTACGCACTTTAAGCCTTCATCCAGTCATGAGAGATGCTTATGAGAAAGTTAGCCAGACAAATGTTTCAGTAGATGACCCTGACAAACATGGAACAGTGTGGTTCACACAGCACAGGCCACTTACCTTACAACCTGGACAGTCAATGAATGTCTCTGGTATCCCCAAATTCCCTGGCCAGGTCAGTGATGGTTTAGTGCTTGTAGAGCAACCCAAAGACACGTTCTCCTTTGATGATTTAGAAGTTAGACCTGAAGTCCACTCGGCCTCAGTAGTGTCTAGCAGACGCATCACTGTGACCATCAGAAATGTTTCCACTAGGGAAGTGTCACTGAAACGGGGCACACCTCTCGCTCACCTTTCCCCTGTAACCTTAGTGCCACCGCAGATGTCCCGTAGTGATGTAGACTCACCTGCCCCTCTGTCCCCTGCCTCTTTTGATTTTGGCGACTCCCCTATGCCAGCCCATGCAAAGCAGCACCTATGTGACAAAATGATGGAGAGAAAAGAAGTGTTCTCCTGCCATGAGTGGGATGTGGGTTGTTCAAAGAGCACCACTCACACAATACGCCTGAAAGACGACAGACCGTTTCGAGAAAGATCACGTCGCCTCCCACCTGCTGACATGGAGGATGTGCGCAAACACCTACAAGAACTACAGAGCAATGGCATTATCTCTGAGTCAAGGAGCCCATACGCCTCTCCGATTGTAGTGGTGCGGAAAAAGACAGGGAAAGTGAGAATGTGTGTGGACTATAGGACTCTTAATAAAAGAACTGTACCCGATCAGTACACTGTCCCACGTGTGGAAGATGCCCTCCATTGTCTCTCTGGAAGTAAATGGTTCTCCGTGCTAGATTTAAGGAGCGGATATTACCAAATACCCATGAGCGAAGAGGACAAGGAAAAAACAGCGTTCACTTGCCCTTTGGGTTTTTACCAGTTTGAACGCATGCCACAGGGAATTTGTGGGGCGCCCGCTACTTTCCAGAGAATTATGGAGAGAACTGTGGGGGACATGAATTTTCTTGAGGTCCTGGTCTATCTTGACGACTTGATTGTTTTCGGTCGAACCATTGAGGAGCATGATGCCAGACTACTCAAAGTTCTCGACAGACTGAGAGAAGAGGGTTTAAAACTATCCCTTGATAAGTGCCAGTTTGGCAGGACCTCTGTCACCTATGTAGGACACATTGTGTCACAAGATGGCATAGCCACTGACCCAGCAAAAATCGAGGCGGTTGTTTCCTGGCCCCGGCCCACAACAGTCACCGAGCTCAGATCCCTATTAGGTTTTTGCGGTTATTATCGTAGATTCGTGAAAGACTTTTCCAAGCTGTGTCGCCCTCTTAACGAGCTTCTCAAAGGCTATCCATCCCGTTCCAAATCAAACAAAGTCCCCAACTTGTCCAAAACACAGTCCTACTTCAAGCTCTCAGAACCTTTTGGCTCCCGATGGAGTGATAAATGTGAGAGTGCTTTCCAAGAGCTCAAAACACGCATGACACAAGCCCCCGTGTTAGCCTTTGCAGACCCACAAAAACCCTACGTCCTACATGTAGATGCCAGTATGGATGGACTTGGTGGTGTGTTGTACCAAGACTACGAGGGTGGACAGCGTCCTGTTGCGTTCATCAGCCGAAGCCTCTCTGCTTCAGAAAAGAACTACCCAGTTCATAAACTAGAGTTCTTAGCTTTGAAATGGGCTGTTGTGGACCGATTGCATGACTACCTGTATGGAGTCACCTTTGAAGTTCGCACAGATAACAACCCACTGACATATATTTTGACGTCAGCCAAACTGGATGCCACCGGGCACCGATGGCTCTCAGCATTGTCAACTTATGATTTCAGTTTGAAGTATAGGCCAGGGCAGATCCACATTGATGCAGACTCCTTGTCTAGGCGTCCTCACTCCCTATTACCCGTTGACGATGAGTGGAAGAAAATTCCAGTCCCTGGAGTACGAGCCCTGTGCCAAGTTGTGTCCACAGTCAAAGGAGAAACACATTTCCCCACGTGTGCTGCTGTACAGGTCGGAGCACATGTATCTGCTGTCCCACAAGCCTATTGTCGCCCAGTTTCTGTAGTGGCAGACCAAGTACCCAAGTTCAGCCCTAGTGAGATTCAAGCTGCTCAGCAAACTGATCCCTGTCTAGGAGCGGTGTGGCTTGCCATTAATCAGTGCCAACCTGCAAGTAGCCTCTCAATGATCCACCCAGATCTTAGACTTCTAAAGAAGGAGTGGGGGAAAATGTCAGTTAAAGAAGGCCTACTATACAGAACCACTAAACAATCTGACCAGAATGTTAGACAGCAACTTGTATTGCCCAAAACATTTCACAATTTTGTTTTAAAATCACTACATGATCAAAATGGGCACTTGGGTTTTGACAAAACTTACGCCCTAGTGCGTGATCGATTTTTCTGGCCCCGTATGAAGCTAGAGGTGGAGGCCTATTGCAAGTCATGCGAACGTTGCGTTAAAAGGAAAACACTCCCCCATAGAGCTGCCCCACTTTCCCATATGCAGAGCTCAGGGCCTCTGGACTTAGTGTGCATTGACTTCCTTTCGATTGAGCCAGACTCTCACAATGTGTGCAATGTATTAGTGGTTACGGACCATTTCACCCGTTATGCCCAGGCTTTCCCTACAAGAGACCAAAAAGCCCTAACCGTAGCAAAGACATTATGGGAGAAGTATTTCATTCATTATGGCCTACCCACACGCATACATTCTGATCAGGGGAGAGATTTTGAAAGTCATCTAGTAAAGGAAATGCTCACCATGTTGGGTGTGAAGAAATCTCGCACTTCGCCCTATCATCCTCAGGGTGACCCTCAACCTGAGAGGTTCAATCGAACCCTGTTAGACATGTTAGGCACACTAGAGCCCAGTCAAAAGTCGAAGTGGAGCCAGCACATATCCCATTTAGTGCACGCCTACAACTGTACCCCAAACGAAGCCACTGGGTACTCGCCCTATTTCCTCATGTTTGGAAGGGAGGCTCGACTGCCTGTCGATGTATGTCTTGGAGTATCTGCGGATGCCAGCACAACTGCTTCATACGAAAAGCATGTCTCCAGAATGAAACAAGAATTGCAGGCAGCATATCAGTTGGCACAAGCTACTGCAAGTAAAATGAATGAACATAACAAAGACAGATACGATCAGAAGGTGCGCTACCATTGCCTAAATCCTGGAGACACTGTGCTCATTCAAAACCTTGGCTTAAAGGGAAAACACAAACTTGCAGACCGCTGGAGTCCGTGTGCTTACCTAGTAGAGAGCCAAATGTCAGACCTCCCAGTGTATCGCCTTAAACCTGTGGATGGGAACGGCCCAATCAAAGTTATGCATCGCAATCACATATTGCCGTTGAGACAAACAGTTAGACTTAGCCCACCCGTTGATTCGACCCCATCTCCTTCGGCAAGAGTTCTCCGGCGCAGGAAAGCAAAGGAGAAAAATAAAGCTTGTGTGGCCCTGGAATCAAATGCCATGAGTGATCTACCCCCCAGTGACCAAGATTCTTTAGACTCAGAGTCTGAATATGGAACTTATCTTGAGGATGTGGATAATTTTGCCCATGAGTGGAATCAGGCCGTTGAGCCACCTGCAAGGGAGGAAATGCAGGAGAACAATGAGCAAATTACCCTAGAGCCCGCAGTCATACTTGATCTACAGAAATCAGTCCCAGTGAGGTCAGACCCATTGGAAAGCCCACCTACGCCAATAATTCATAGGGCTGAGGAGGCAGAACAGGACGTTACTGTAGATAACCCTTGTACTTCTGATCAGTCTGATGTAGAGAACACCGTGACTGCACCCATAGAGGTGCGACGGTCAGCTAGAGAGAGAAAACCCGCTGAACATTTCTCTTATGCTAAATTGGGGGAACCATGTCAACAGAGTGTGGTAGTGTCAAAACCCACAAGCGTTCATTCAGTCACACCACATTCATCTAGGCATAATAATGTTTCTAATGCATCGTGGTCATGTGCACAGACATTTGTGTCAAAACTTACAAGTGACCATTCAGCTACATTCTATGAGAACAAGGAAAAACTTTCATGTAAAAGTGTACTTGGTCCAACACAAATTGATAGTGGCTGACTATGTAAAGGTTGATGTTTTGTTTTTGTTTTTTTCTCTATGTACACCCAGTTGGGTTTTAAGAGTCCAGCATGGGGGCATGCTGTATTTTGGTGGGGGAAGTGTGTAAAGCCCTGTTAAAACACATTTTCGGTATCACTTTGAAATAGTGCATTCTATTGTTTTATTTTCAGAATACTCATGGTTTAATAATATAACTTCACATATGTATTAACTGATGTAAGTGTTTTGTATTGATAGTGTCTCCTGGTGTCTAAACCAATCTGGGACACGTTAGATTGTGGGGGAGGGTTTACCTCATCAGCAAGCGTGGTTTCAGGTGGGGGGTATTTGTACCTGGGGTTTTCCCCTTTGAAGTCAGTTGAGGAGAAGTCTTCAGAGAGACAGGTCGCGGCCATTGTGGTCTCTGTGTTTATACATGTCCAGCGAATATTTGGCGACTTAAATACGTTGTATTGGCCCAAATCCTGGTCAACTGTTTCATCAGAGCCTTCACGTTTATGCGCCTGTGAGTGTTATTAGTATTAGCTTTGAGTCAGTATTTGTTATACTGCAGCAGCAGTTGTTTGATCGCCCGCCCAGTGGCAGAGACAATTTCAGATAAAACTCCGCATTTATGCGTGATCCGAGACAATTGAAATTTAATCACGAAGACGTCAACGACGCTGTGAATGCGAAGCGACCTGTGTGAACTGTGAAAAACATTCAGTGATTGTCAGCAGCGTTGCGTAGTAGCTGTTTGTCTCGACGGAACCGCCATCACCGCGTGGAAGGACAGCGTTTCCCCCCCAGCGCCCGGCTGGAGAGGTTTGCCCTGCGGGCTCGTTCAGAGGATCCCACCGCTCACCGGAGAGAGGTTTGAATACAGCGTGCGTCGTGTACAAGTGTTTCGTGAGTACTGACAACAGACAGTGGAGTACAATATTGCTTGCTAAACCAAGGAAGGACTATGATATTGCTTACTCATTCATCTATGTGCACCAACTGGGCCCCAACAAATTAGAAATCCAAGCGCTTGGTTATATAGGTTGAACTGAGGTATTTGGGTTTTACTGGAATATTCAAATGCGTCTTCTATAAGGGTTTTCTTTTTGGGGTGTTGTTTATTTTGTTTACTGGAAGTTGCCTGTACATTTAAGCAGAGGTTTTGGTATTTAAAAGGAACATTTTGTGAAGTTTCTCTGTTCTGATATTGCCCCACCAGTGAGGTTAAGGGTTTGTTTTATTTCATTTGTTGTCAATTACAGTTTGAAGGTTACTTATTGCAGTGCTTATTCTAACACACACACACACACACACACACACACACACACACACACACACACACACACACACACACACACACACACACACACACAGTCAAACAATAATAAACCTTTTTGATGTTTATATATAAAAAGGTGTTGAATTGTGTTGTCTGTTTGGTTAGAGGTTTTCATATATATTATTCCAATAAGTTTTCTGGGGAAGTACAGGATATACCATAACAGTTGGTGTAGTATTTCCGCAGTGGAGGCACCGCGCTGTTTAATTATTATTCATTTCATCACTACCAATGCAAAGGTAAAACGTTACTGGGTCTATTTTACCATTTTAGACAGCGCCAGTCAGGAAGTGTTAGTGAATCCACCATCAGCCACTAAGAACTCAGGATCCTGTTTTACTGTTAATGGAGTGTAACCATAGTTTGTTCAGCAGGCATACAGTAAGGCTCATTTAGATATTGTTTATGCCATTCTTGCAGTCAACAATAGGGTTACACGCAGCCTGTGAATGATCCCCAGGATCACCAAAGAGGAGAACACCCAGAAATGATCACCCCAAAACATGACCACAACAAAATGAAGCTTGTTGTTTTGGGCAAAAACAATGAACCCATTGAGACCTGAAGCCGATTCTACAAAATGTCTTCTAAATCCCAACAGTATTCTGAAAAAAACGTATGTTTCTATATCAGTGGTGCTCAATCTTTTTCATGCCATATCAGTGGTGCTCAATCTTTCTCATGCCAAAATGCATGTATTTGGCCCGCCGAACCCCCTTCTCAAAATGTTTTGTTCCAGGGACCTCCAGAAACAATGAATAGAGTTAAAAATGATCATAGCGCGGCACTCGGTGCCGCACTATGAGCTTGTATATCTGCTATCTTTGAATAGCCAAAGTGTAAAATAATGCTTTTTAGCTCAAATGAAAAAGTGACACAGATGCGTTCCAGGTCTTGGGCTAAGCCACATTCAACTGGCCATAACTATATGGAATGGAGCATCGCGACCAGCCAATTTCTTTACTTTCGATTCTACGAGACCCCCGTGCGTGTCATGAGGCGATCTCCGTGAGATACTGTAATATTCCATGATTTTTCAAAGATCGCTGCCAGTGGCACGACACTATTACACTATTACTCTGGCATTTTAAAGGGATTCTAGGTAACTTTAAACCTAAATTTAAAAATATTTATATATTTTGCATCTTTTCCCCTCTATCAGCCACTATATAATGATGCTGGGGTGTTTTCCTGCATTGAAACACAGTCCTCTCTCTGAAATCTGTATTTTCCCTACTATTTATATTTTGACATCCGGGTATCCGGGACGTAAATGAAACGCACGCATGTGCGGGTCCGTGTCCGTGTGGCGAGTTCGAGTGAGTGTAGGTGTTTGTTTGAAACAAAGTGAGGGGCGGTGTTTGAAAACAGTTTTTTGATCTCTGAAGTTGCCTAGAATCCCTTTAAGGAGTTCATTTAGACCAGAAACAGTCAAATAAGATAATTGACGTATCAAATAATAATAATAATCTTAAGTTATCTGAAACCAGACATCTTATAATAACTTAATTTCGCCGGCAGACAAAAACATAACTTTATATTCTATAACATGAAGCAATGATGGCTGAATGATGGCTGAATGATGGCTATTTGTATTAGATTAATTTCCTGTTTCCTGTATTATTTGACAAACGATTTCACCTCAAGTCGATCGTCAGTATACTGCACCCTTCTGCATGATTTTTCATGAATGATGTTCTGTTTACTTCTGTTTGGGCCAGAGCAAATAGACATAGCGAGAGAGATTATGCAAGAGTGTATGGGAATCAATGGGTTAAGTTTGTCTGGCACTCTTCTTTTTCGAGAGAGAGAGAGAGAGAGAGAGAGAGAGAGAGAGAGAGAGAGAGAGAGAGAGAGAGAGAGAGAGAGAGAGAGAGAGAGAGAGATGGGAGTGGCACCAGCCTCCATTTCCTCCTCTGGCTAAGCGAGGGGTTTGTAGGCATGTATGTGTGTGTGTGTGTGTGTGTGTGTGTGTGTGTGTGTGTGTGTGTGTGTGTGTGTGTGTGTGTGTGTGTGTGTGTGTGTGTGTGTGTGTGTGTGTGTGTATGGGGGGGGGCTAGGACCAGTGAGCGTGGCTAATGGAACAGGACAGTTCCTCTGCTTATTATAGCAGCAGCACAGATAATAAAGTCAGAATCAAGCATCCAGCGGAGGAGAGCCCGCTGGCTCTTCAATTTTTAACCTGCTGGAGCTTCTCCTCCACACACAACAGAGGAGGAATCCGGTATCACTCCGCTCGCGTGCAAATCCTTACTTAACGAGTCAACCGGGGGGGGGGGGGGCCCGGGCCAAACAGACACGCAGGTCAGAGCCGCCCCTGCAAACTGCAGAACATTACACTATGGCCCCTCCCTCTCCTCGTTATAGTGGAGCAAGTAAGTACGTGAGTAAATGTACTGAGTCACTTTCCTCCGACACCACCTCTCACCCCCCCCCCTCTCTTAAGTGCCCACGGCTGGTTTCTTCCCATCGGTTCTCATGGGGAAGGACAGGACGATGACAACGTTCATGTTGTGGCTGCAGCTGCAAACCGGAGAACGATCAACGGACACACCCACAGCACACCCAAACAGACGAGAGAGCAGCGGTGTAAAGTAACTAAGTACATGTACTCAAGTACTGAGCAGAGGTGATGATTGACAGGCAAAATCCCTCAACAGCGACACCCGGAGGCAAAGATTTATTTTTTCATTGCAGTTGAAAAGGCTTTAGAAATGTGAGAGAAAAACACCTGCCATGGATCACTGGAGTGGAATTTTCAGTTAAAACTTTTTATACACGTTTTGGCCCGGGTCGGCCGGTTCGGACCAAAATGCCAGGGCTGAATTTTGGTCCCAGTCCGGCCCTGAGTACAGGTAGTTCAGTCAAAGGTTATGCTTTACTACAGTGTCACATGTCAGTGACATCACTGACAAATCCTTGGTATATTTATCCTAGGGCACGTTCACACCAGGAATGTTTGGTTAGTTTAAAAGGGACCATGGTCCGCTTACTCATTTGGTCCGGTTTGTTTGGAGTGGTGTGACTGTGCATGCGAACCCTGGTTAGGCCTGTCACAATTATTCCATAATCGTCAAATCCCAATTATTTTATATAATGGCAATTATTTTTGCATAATCATCATAATCAATTCCATGTTAAAAAATGTCATATATCTTTTTTTAAATGTCAAAAATAGTGGAAATAGCTGCTCTACAAGCTCAAACCGGTGTTCACTCTCCATTCCGACATCTCACCACTCCGACTAGTGGCTTCCGCGTGCGGTTAGGGTTAGGGTTAGGGTTAGGTATAGGGTTCGTCAACGTCGGAAAGGCGACATGTCGGAAAGGAGAAATGCACCCGCTCAAAACGTGTTGCGATGCGACACGTTTTGAGCTAATTGATCGCCTATTTCCACTATTTATGTTTATGTGTAAGTATAAAGTAATTAAATATGTGTTATTTGTCATATCTGCCCTGTGCAACTTTTGTTTACTAAAGGCTAAAAGACATACAGAAATGTAATTTCTATTCATAATGTTCCGTTAATTTTCAACGACAGAAACACAATCACAATCGTTAAATCGCAATTATCTGAGTGACAAATGAATCGTCAATTCAATTTGAAATCGTGACACAGCAAAGATCAAACAAGCGGACCATGGTCCGCCTGAGACAGTCAGAACTCGGTCCGTTTCCAAGCGAACCGCGGTCATGTTCGCTACGGGGTCTCAACGAGCATCGAGCAGCTCAGGGTTGCCAGATCTGCTTATTATAATGTCCCCCGCAAGATTGCATTTGAAAATAGCCGATCTACAAGCTCACAACGCGTCGCGACGCGTTGTGAGCTTGTAGATCTGCTATTTTAAAACAGCTGATGTATATGTTAGTGGCCCATAGTCGCTTCTTTTGGGCTGGTTTTCCTAGACCTGGTTGCTTGTGTCTCTCACAGAATCTGGCAACACTGCTTGCGCTACTGGACACACTAAACAGGATTATCATTTCACGTCAACACAGTAAAACTATCAGACGACGGTGAGCTGCGAGCTTGTGCGTCTGATATTTTTGGAAATTCTTTTAAAAATCCTGTGTGTTAGGTCCATTTTATTCTATGATATAGCGAGTGTTATTAGCTTACTGCCACCGTCCCTTTTCTCTGTGCCCTCCTCTCGTCCTGCCTGTGCCAGCGTAGCAGTGGCTGTGCCATCTGTGCCCACTGTCCCCATCTGCACTGCTTACTCAGCCCTTTACCGTATGGCTGATCACCTGGGCCCGCTCGCTGGCAGTGGTTGTAAAGTAACTAAGTACATTTACTCAAGTGCTGCACTTATTACAATTTTGAGGTATTTTTTACTTTACTGTAGTATTTTACACTGTCAGTATTTTTTACTTCTACTCCACTACATCTCAGAGGCAAATATAGTACTTTTACTACATTACAATTATTGGACAACTTTAGTTATTTTGTAGATTTTGATTATTATCACAGAACATACATTAACCACTTCCGCCCTATATACATTTCGGCCATTTGAAACTAGCAGATCTACAAGCTCACAATGCGTCGCGATGCGACGCATTGTGAGCTTGTAGATCTGCTATTTTCAAAATATTTGAATACATTTGAAAATCGGGACATTCTGCATAATGAGTACTTTTACTTTTGGTACTTTAAGTACATGAAGATGCCAATACTTTTGTACTTTTACTCAAGTGCATTTTGAATTCCAGACTTTTACTTGTAGCAGAGTATTTATATATTGCATTGTATTTATATACTTTTACTTAAGTAAAACAAATGGAGTACTTTTTCCACCACTTTACCAGCTGCGCGCACACGCACGCACGCACACACACACACACAGTCTGACCCCATCAGCGTACGCCACACAAGTGAAACATTTACTCAAGTACCGTACTTAATTGACTTTACTTGAGTATTTATAATACCTTAAACTTCTACTCCACGACATCCCAGAGGCAAATATTGCATTTTCTTTTACTCCGTTTTCTTTAACAATTATTTGACACCTGTAGGTCTTAGATTTAGATTACGAAACACACATTAACCAATTGAGCCCTATTTTATACTTCAGCTATTCAAAAATGGCAGATTTACAAGTTCACAATGCGCCGCGATGTGACGCGTTGTTAACTTGTAGATCTGTTTTATTTATGTGTTTATTTTTGACACATTTTGAAAAATGTGAGTACTTTTACTTTGGTACTGAAGGTACGTTTTGGTACTGCAGGTACATTTTGGTAATTTTACTAAAGTAAAATTTGGAATATAGTCCTTTTACTTGTATAACAAGAGTATTTTTAGATTGTGGTATTGAAAAATCTGAGTAATTCACTTCTTCTTCCATCACTGACCGAGAAAACTCTCTGGAAATGTCCTTTAGTTCCAACTTCCGACATCCTGTTTCCTTTGATCTCATCCCGACCCCTCTTCATGCTCTCAATCTGCTCATACTCACCTCTACCTACCACACACACACACACACACACACACACACACACACACACACACACACACACACACACACACACACACACACACACACACACACACACACACACACACACACACACACACACACACACACACAGAACAGCTGACAGAACTGTGATGACTCAATATATAGTTAAGCTCAGGGCAGTGTCGTCATGCTCTGGTCTTTTGCCTACAGTCAGTGGTGGAAAAAGTACTCCCATTTTTTACTTAAGTAAAAGTATCAATACTGCAACGTTCAGAATTAAAAATGTACATTTGTGAAAGTACAAAAGTATTGATATCAAAATGTACCTAAAGTAAAAGTACTCATCATGCGGAATGTTTTATAAAATGTCTACAAATCTTTTGAAAATAGCAGATCTACAAGCTTGATGCGACGCATTGTGAGCTTGTAGATCGGCTATTTTCAAATGGCCAAAATGTATATAGAGCTTAAGTGATTAATGTGTGTTTTTTGATAATAATCCAAATCTACAAAGTAACTAGTAATTAAAGTTTTCGAATAATTGTAGAGGAGTAAAAAGTACAATATTTGCCTCTGAGATGTAGTGGAGTAGAAGTAATAGTATAGACAATTGGAAATACTCCAGTAAAGTAAAAGTACCTCAAAATTGCACTTAGGTACCGTACTTGAGTAAATGTACAGTACCTAGTTACTTTACACCACTGTTTGTGTGTGCAAAATGTCTTTACTTTATGTTTGTGTATCGTCACTGTTGGGCAGAATCCTTTCATCAACATATTTCATCTTTTTAATGTATTGCTATTTTCAGCATGCAACCAAATGTAAAATCATTAAGACGCCATCAAGGCACCGCCAACATATATTTTAGTCGACTAAATCAACTGTAGATTTAGTCGACTAAAATGTTATATTTAGTCGACTAAAACTAGACAGAAATTATAACATTTCAGATGACTAAAATATGACTAAAACTAAATGGAATTTTATTCAAAAGACTGACAAAAACTGAACCATTTTTTTTGTCAAAATAACCAGTGTTGATTTTGACCAAAAAAAATTACGTTACATCCCTACTGGTTAGTATTCCATCTCATCATGTAATAGCCGCTAGAATAAATAGTTTCTGATTCACACTTCATGTTACGTTGATGCACCATCTCTACCACTCAAACAGAGAGCGTCTCCTTCCCAAACCCCAATGGTTCTATTCAGCCCCCCGCCCACAGGAGTGGCCCAATTCACTCACAACTTGCTACAAAAATCGCTCATGAAAAAATATATAACCTCCTACATTCCATTTTCCACCTTCACATCTGTCTCCTTCTCTAATAATCAAAAAGTGCTATATATTTCATCTCGCACTTTACTTCCGGATGGTTCGTTTTGCACCTTCTTTGCCACATCCGTCACGGGACAGAAACAAGCCCTGCCGTGCTCTATGGAAAACAGTCCAAAAGCGCGCCCAAAAGAGCCCAAAATCGCTTACACACAAAGCAGACCTGGCACCCCATTTCAACGTCACAGCAACATGCAGCCAATCAGCGTCGACGGCAACGCAGCCTACGCCAATCATGTGTGAGATCTACAAGCTATGGGGCAGAGACGCCGTGTGCCATGCACCGTATCTTAGCAACAACGAAAGCGCTCACTCTCATTGGCCGTGTCACGCTAAGAGCAGTTCCCAGACAATGGCATCTCAGAGAGCTTGCTGTAGTGTTTATATATCTATGGCTGTAGCCATTAGAGTCAGTCGCAGCGACGACGGACAGGGCGCTGTGATAGTTGCCGTAGCTAACGCTAACGTGGTTGTCATGCCTGCAGCGGCTGTGCAATCACTTTGCTGCTCCGTTAGTCCATTGTAGATGGTGTATGTTGTGTGTGTCTTCTGGTGTAGCTCCACAGCAACTTACTCCAGTAACTAACGTAATGGCAGGACCGCCCTGTGCAACGCACGTTTAGGCTGCATTATGGTCATGTAGTAATTTCAGATCATTTCGGTCCGATTAGGGCAGTGGCTACCCCCCCCCCCCCCCCCCAAATAATCATATCTGAACTGGGGACCCCCCCAATTTTGTTTGACTCCGTTCCACAAGTCAATATTGTGAAAATAGCAGATCTACAAGCTCACAACGCCTCACGTTGAGAGGCGTTGTAAGCTTGTAGATCGTCTATTTTCAACATGTTTGCCTCTTTCTTAATTTTTTTGACAATGTGGCCAATGTTTTATAGTATAGTTTGTTGACTACTTTTGTTGCAGTAATGGTATTTTCCTTTACTTTAGCTTTTTTATTGTCTCCGCCAGGCCGAAAGGGATGGCGCGAGAGTATGTTTTACCCCCTGTCCGTCCGACGGTCTGTGGATAGCTAATCTCCCGCATCGTTGGCTTGATCGCAGCGCAACTGTGCACACACACTCCCTGGATGCCAATTCAGAACCTCTGCCCCATTTCTTTCACATGGCCCTGTTATAGTGCCACCAGGAGGCCGCTTTTTGCAAAACACATTTTCTCACAGTACTGCTACATATTTTGTCCTAACATCACGCAAATGTTAGGACGCTGATTGGCTGCATGTTGCTGTGACGTTGAAATGGGGTGCCAGGTCTGCTTTGTGTGTAAGCGATTTTGGGCTCTTTTGGGCGCGCTTTTGGACTGTTTTCCATAGAGCACGGCAGGGCTTGTTTCTGTGAGCAAATCGATACACAGTATCTCTATAGTCATTAAAAAAAACACGGTATTTCAGATTTCTCATTTTCCATCCTGATTGACTAAAAATGGCTTCCAAAGTTTCCAGGACTGCTCCGTTTTGACCAAAATGCCTCAAATTATGAACACAGCATGCACTTTCCGTGCAAATTTGCACCCACATTCCCACTATGCCGAGCAAGAAATTCCACTTGAGATTTTTCTAATCAGCCTCATGGTGGCGCTATAACAGTCCGATTTGTGTTTTTACCTATACCTGCACCAATCTGTGTAAAACTTTGTATGTGCACTCTCTAGAGGTCAAGGAAAAACCTTTCCCCTGCATTTCTCACATCTACCTTTTATAGCTCCACCAGGAGGCCGCCTTATGTACAACATATTTCTTTACATTACTCCTTCCGATTTTATCTACATTTCACGCAAATCGGTACACATGATCTCTATAGTCATGTGATCAAGACGGATCTGTTTAATCTTTCATATTCCATCCCGATTGGCTAAGATTCACATCTAAAGTTTGCACAAAATGCCGCAAACCATGAATGCAGCGTCCGATTGTGGTCAACTTTGCACGCACATTCACACTATGTTGAGGAACAAGTGCTACCATTTTAACATTAGCCTGTGGGGGGTCCCCACCGACTCTACCTGGCCCTTAGGTGGGCCCCACCTAGGCAATTCTATGTGGGGCCGAGGTGGGTCTTAACTGCGATGCCCATGCGGGCTATAAGTCGCGTCTACCTGGCCCTTAGGTGGGCCCCAACTAGCCACGTTTATGTGGGACCAAGGCGGGTCCTAACTGGGTTTGCCCATGCAGGCTTTAACTGGGTTCTACCTGGGCCCTAGGTGTACCCTAACCAACCAGAGTGCAGTGCCCATCGCTCCAAATGTTGTGACGTCAGGGCTCTCAATACTGCACATTGGTGGAGGAGGAGGGCCCGCAGGGCGCCCGCACACATCGCTGAACCAATGGTAGCCCACGGATGTTTCCTCTGGAGATTTAAAATCTGCCCCTCTATGCCACATATCATCCGCGCTACAGGGTCTTCACTGACCGAGCCACGGCCCCACTGGCCCTCATGACGCTATGCCACTTATATGCGCTGCCAAGTGGCCGCGGGCGCTACGTGGGCGTGGCGGCGGGCTAGACGCGAGGCCCTGCGTAGCAGGGCCGAGCTTCTAGTCATAACAATGAGACACACACGCGCGTGTGCGCAGCTGTCAGAAATAATTGATCAGGTTGTGATCGGGGGCGGGGCTTTGTGGTGAGATAATGACTGTGCTGACAGATAAGTATTAAAAAAAACGAAGGAATTCTGCTCTTTCCAGGTGTGTGTGTGTGTGTGTGTGTGTGTGTGTGTGTGTGTGTGTGTGTGTGTGTGTGTGTGTGTGTGTGTGTGTGTGTGTGTGTGTGTGTGTTTGTAATACTATACTTATGAGGCACAACCAGCATAGAACAACTTGCCTTGTTGCCTTGAATCAGCCTCGTTTCGAAAACAAATTGTCAATTCTCTTCAATGCAAAGTGTGCACTGGCTTGCAGCGCATAGCACATAGATATCCATACACATAGAACTGTACTGACTGCTGCTGCTCATTCCAACTGGTGAGCTTCAATTTCTATGCCTATTATTTCTATGCTGACTGATATGCTTCGATGCACGGCGGTATCGTCGATGTACAAGCCCACAACGCGTTGCGGAGGTGACTTGTTGTGCGCTTGTAGATCGGTGATTATCGATGTGCGATACTCTCGTGCGTATTGTTTAATCTGTATCCTGTCTGAGTTCTCTATCCTGATTGGATAAAATTGGTATCCTGACCTGAAAATGCAATTTATGTTTAAATAAAGAGCTGGAGAGACATGGAGACTCCTGTTACTGAACAAACACTCTATAGCAATGATTACTATCATAATATAGAGCTATTTAACACTTATTTTAACCAAAGTAAATCACTTTTCTTTGGTTATTGCCAAATCACTTTGGCAATTAATGTGTTTGTGTGTACTGTAAAGCATCCTTGGGTTTCTGAAAGGCGCTATATAAATCCAAGTTATTATTATTATTATTACTTACGCTACCTTTAACACTGTGTAACTCATGCTTTAGCATTAGGATTAAGAATGGCGTAAAATGTTGATGTCCTCACAAGCATAGTGATACAAACGTGTGTGTGTGTGTGTGTGTGTGTACGTGCATCGGTACTAGTACGTACGTGCGTGTGTGCGTGCATGTGTACAAGAACGTACGAACGTATGTGCATGCAATCTTGTGTGCGTGTGTGCATATGTACAAGATTGCACATGCGTGTGTGTGTGTGTGTACGTGTGCGTGTGTGTGTGTGTGTTCACTCTGAGCACACACACACACACACACACACACAGAGGTGTCAGAGAGATAATGACAGGGACAGGTTGAATAGTCTCCCAGGTGGCCTTAGGAGGACAATGGAGACATGATTTAGCTGCAGAACACGTGGCGCACGGCAACAAGAACCTCGTTAGCTAGGAGGACATGATTATAGGTCTCAAAGAGAGAGAGAGAGTGTGTGTGTGTGTGTGTGAGTGTGAGTGTGAGTGTGTGTGTGTGTGTGTGTGTGTGTGTGTGTGTGTGTGTGTGTGTGTGTGTGTGTGTGTGTGTGTGTGTGTGAGTGTGAGTGAGAGGGGCTCATGTCTGGTCTCTCATTATTATCTCTCACTAAATTCAAAGTTACAGCTGTAACCTGATCTTGCGTTATGGCAGATTTATATGTAGTGATACGACGGTGCGGCGCGTGCCCAGAAATAGCTGATCCGCAAGCCCACAAGGCGTCGCGTCCACGACGCCTTGTGGGCTTGTGCATCAGTTATTTCTGGGGGCGTGCGACACAGCCATACGACGTAGCTTAAATGAGGCGTTAAATATTTCCTAATGACACCTCCGTGTGTTTCATCTCCGGCACTGAGAAAACACGGCGGTTCAGCCCTGACTCCAGACTCCAAAGCGACAACAAAAGCATAATATGTGGGGAAACTCGCCCAAAGTTCTTTCAAGAAGAAGCTCTTTAATGGGGGATCGGTAACTTCAGAAGTTACCCGGGTCGTAAAACTTTTCTTCAAAAAACTAATCCAATTCAAAGTTTCCATGAATGAAAAGAAAAAAAAAACACTGAATTATTGAGTGGGTTTGTAAAAAAGAAAAGTAGACCAGCACTTCTGAAGCAGTGTGTGCGCATGTGCGTGTGTGCGTGCGCGCGTGTGCGTGTGCGTGCGCTTGTGCGTGCGTGTGCGTGTGCGTGTGCGTGTGCGTGTGAGCTGGTTCTGGCTTACACAACAAGAATATCTTTAGCCCACTTATACAGTTCTTGTCCAGTGTTAAGAAATACTAAAATGTAGAAAATAAAGTCCTGTGAAGTCCTGTATTTACTTGAGTGAAAGTAAAAATGTATACTTAAAGTACTGAAAGTAAAAGTTGTTTCTCAAACGTTTTTAAAAAATATTTCAAAAACAGCTCTTTGCAGCCATCTTATAATGTATTTTTATTTATTATAAAATAGGGCTTGCTTATTACTCAATAACCTAAATCTACACAGTAACTTAACTAAAGATTTAAACTTTGTTTTTATCAAAACATCCTTTTGATCATGGTACAATATTAATACAATATAATTAACACAACCACAGTGCTTTAAGTACATTTTGATGCCAACACCTTTGTACTTTTACTCAAGTAAATTTTGAATTCCGGACTTTTACTTGTAACAGAGTATTTCTACATTGCAGTGTTGATACTTTTACTTAAGAAATGCGAGTACTTTTTCCACCACTGGAAAGAGGGAATGAGAAAAGGGAGAGAGGGAGGAAGAAGGGTATAGCGCCTGAGGGCCAGCATGTAGGACATTATTAGTCTAATTTGCAGAAGAGCAAATTACAGCACAGGGAGAAGAGAAGGAGAGTCTTATCTGATGAAGCGCCAGATATGGGTCAGAATCAAGGATGTATTAATAGTACGGGTCAATTAAAGTGACCTCGTCAAATATGAACGCTATGGTGGACAGAAAAAAGGAAGACGTTATCCGCTAACTACTTAAAACTCTATATTCTGTATACCTGGAGATAAGAGGGTTTGGGCCGACAGCGACAATATGTTGATCAAAGTCCGTGGAAAAGCTTACAAATGCGGAGATGGGAGGTAAGAAAACTAGGGCTGTGTGCCAGGGTTTACTTGGAACTCTTAATAATTATCCCGGGATGATGCGGGACTAAATGGGATTACATTTAAAAAAAACTAAATGGGATTAAACGCGCGGGAGTGGTCAGAAATCCAACGGTAGAGGGCAGGAGCGGGATTAAGAAAGCATGCCCGCGCAGGGCTCTAGTAGGAAGCCCAAATACACAACTACACTTTCGAAACAAGCGCAAAAATATATATATATATTTCCACAAAAACAAACCCAAAGTTGCGACATGGATTAGAGCAAAATAAAATCTCACATTTTCTGTTTTGGTCGTTCAAAACAGAAAATGTTTGAACGACCAAATCCTAATGATAAGCCAATCGTGAAACAGTGTGAAAGCAGTGCGCAGTGTTTCCAGAACAATTAGGTGAGGTTTTAGTAATATTGTTTCTGCTATTCTACATACTGCCAACTGGGTGAAGAAATCACAGATTGAGGCTTTAGCCTTTTCTTTTATATGAAATATCTGAGACTATTAAGATTTTATGGAAGATGCTTCTGAACATATAGGCTCTATTCACAGGAGCCATATTTTCACTTCCTTAACAGGTGTTACCAATGATACTAATGAAGGCTCTGTTCCATTTCGTGTAGCACAGTGGTTCTCAGATTTTTCAATTTCCACCACCCCCATAACTCTGAGAGTGTACAAGTGTAACCAAATGGACCCTTACGGGTCCATTTGGTTACATTTGTACACTCTCAGAGTTACACACCCGTAAGGGGCCATTTGGAACCCCCTTAAGGACCCACATTTTAGTCCCACTGGTGTAACAGAGTGTTTCCAGTGAGCCAACATGCATAATATCAGCACCCTGACTCTGTTTGACCAGAATGGAACAGAGCCTTCATTAG
Source organism: Gymnoscopelus microlampas (assembly GCF_963454915.1). Classification (NCBI taxonomy): domain Eukaryota; kingdom Metazoa; phylum Chordata; class Actinopteri; order Myctophiformes; family Myctophidae; genus Gymnoscopelus; species Gymnoscopelus microlampas. The sequence goes on along the minus strand of NC_139954.1, from coordinate 4,545,926 downwards.
TATCATTGGTAACACCTGTGAATGTCTTCACAATATGGCTGCTGTGCATCGAGCCTATTGAGAGTTTGCCCACTTGAAATACTCTAATCTTAAATTAAGAACCGAAAAAAGAGCTCTGAGAGCTTGTAAATGTACTTAAAGTACCAAAAGTAACAGTACTCATTTGTCCCATTTAAAGTTTTCTAATGTATACATTTGTTTTTGAAAATAGCAGATCTACAAGCTCACAATGTGTCGCATCGTGACACACTGTGAGCTTGGCTGAAATGTATACAGAGCTGAAGTGGTTCATGCAAGATGTGTAATAATAATCAAAATCCACTACTAGGTAACTAAAGGTTTTCACATAAATGTAGTGGAGTAAAAGTACAATATTTGGATCCGAGATGTAGTGGAGTAGAAGTAAAAGTATTGGAAATTGGAATTACTCAAGTAAAGTACAAATACCTCAAAATGATACTAAGCGCAGTACTTAGGTAATGTTACTTCACACCAATGGTGGCGACTGAGAACTTTAATCCATGTGCTTATAATAAGCAGACTTGGCAACGCTGGAAAGAGAGGCCTGCTTGCCTTGCCTGTTTCCCATATAGAGTCTCCTCAGCAGCAAACCCCAACCCCCCCCCCCCCCCCCCCCTCCCCTTCCTACCAAATTACAGGAAATTGCAACTTTGCAGTTATTGCGGCGAATTAATTCCGTCCTGAGGACTGGAGGGAAGCAGGCACATGCACAGGCAGTCAACACATGTTGTCTGACCTTCCACCGGGCGGGCTGGAAAGATAATGTCCATCTAATGACCGGGGCCGTGGCTGCCTGGGAGATTTCATTTCTGAAACAACAGCCTGTTAATGGCGGAGATGGCGATCGCATTACACACAATTGGATTGAATGCATGCACAATATATAGGCTGTTACCCCCGAGATACGCGCATACCAACGCCCCCCCCCTCCCCCTTCTCCCCGTCAGCAAACCATCATATTCTTTATATCGAAGTTGTTCTTTGTCCACGACCCCAGTGTCCAGTCAGACCACGTCTCCAACTTCCACCACATTTCGGCCTAAAAAATCTATCACGCCCTTTGGATAGTGTACTTAAAGAGGTGGTGCCATGGTTTTGCACTTTTTCTGTTTTTCATGTGTCTATGAGGTTGATAGAACTTTATTAAGCCCACTGGGGGTGTTTTTATGGTGGTTCATGTCTTCTCTGACTATTTTGAGTTTCTACCTGGAGGCTGAAACCTTGAGGGTCAAACGTGCCAATAGAGAAACAGCGCTTTAGTGACATAGTAAAAACATACCCTCCCCCTCATTATCATAACACAACAGGTGTGGGCATGAGGAGGAGGAGGGACTAGGACAGGTGGGTGGTGCTAAGGTGGTGGAGGAGGTGCGAAGGTGAGAACCAGGTATACTTATTGAACTGGAGGCGTGTCCACATAAAAACATAATTTTAACAATTTCTGTACACTTTTTTGAAAAAAATCTTCCTCCTAGTATAACCATAATACCTGACGATTATGTTTTAGGGGGGGGAAAAGATCACTGAAAATCACAGCACCCTGTCTTTAAAACAAGCAAACCAACTACATGTCCCACTGTGTACCACCAATAGGGGGCACTTCGCCATAAAATATAAAGGAGTTTCACTATGGAATGGCCATTTCCATCTAATCCTTTTTAGGTTGTGACCTCAGACGGCGTGAGACTGAATACCACGTCCGGTTACCTCTCTCACAATAAAACGTTTACTCTTATTCCAAATAAACTCCAAAAATCCAAACAACTAACCTCTACTGTCTCTGTCTCCGATGTGCAGTACCGGCCACTTAGAAGTGAGGGCCACGTAGCGGCCCCAACCTCTATTAGTCAGAAAAAGTTTGCTTTTTTCTTCCGTTTTACAATACTAAAGTATTCAATCAATCGATCAAAGATCGTGACAGGCCTATAGTCGTACCATCGTTGAGAGACAGAGCTCAGCTTGAAAGGCAGCAGCAGCAGCCTGTGAAAGGTGACGCCAGGCCTCTTGACAGACAGACAGACCCACCGACCGGGGGCAGTGGTGGAAAGTAACTAAGTACATTTACTCAAGTACTGTGCTTAAGTAACATTTTGAGGTATTTCCAATTTCCAATACTTTTACTTCTACTCCACTACATCTCAGAGGCAAATATTGTACTTTTACTCCACACACACTGAGCTTGTAGATCTGCTATTTTCAAACATTTTAGTACTTTTACTTTTGGTACTTTAAGTACATTTTGATACCAATACTTTTGTACTTTTACTCAAGTACATTTTTTATTCCGGACTTTTACTTGTAACAGAGTCTTTATACAATGCAGTAGTGATACTTTTACCTAAGTAATAAATGTGAGTACTTTTTCCACCACTGACCGGGGGGAATGTTTTCCAGCGCGTATAGGCTCATCCATCTTCATTTACCCTGCTGAGGCCTGTTAGCAGGGCCGTACAGAGCTAATTCACACAGCTCCCGGTGTTTGGATATCCCACTCGCTCTGCACTAATCACACTGCAGCCGTCTAACACAACAGCCATCAGTCAAAACCAAAGGAGGAAAAAAAAAACACTTTGCTTTGTTAAGAGATTGGCCTTTTACGTTTTCAGCCTCTCTCTCTCCCTCTCCGTCTGTCTAATATGTCTGTCTGTCTGTCTGTCTGTTTCTCTCATTATACAATGGTTTCTAATTTGTTAGTATCGGGATCACACAGCCTGGTGAGGAACGATACTTCACTTCACTGATGTCAGCCTTCTGCAAGCCAGGCTGGCTGGCTCCCTGCTTTTGCCTGCCAGTGATTAACCCTTATAGATCGGGGAACGCATCTGTGAAACCACTCTAACCATTATTTTTTATACTTTGGGCTATTCAAAAATAGCAGATCTACAAGCTCATAGCGCGGCACCGAGCCGCGCTATGAGCTTGTAGATCTGCATTTTTTTGAAAAGAGTAAACATTTTTTGCAAATCTTTGAATATATATCTTTTTTAACATTTTTAACTCAAATCGTTGCTTCTCTGGAACAACATCTTTTGAGGTCCGCGGCCAAATACATATCATTTTGGGGGTCCTTGACATGAAAAAGTTTTTTTTCAAAAAACGTTTTAAAAGACATTTGTAGAATCCCCAGAAGCAAAGATTTCAGTTACAAATGTTCGCTTCCAAATAAATATACATATTCAAAGATTTGCACACAAAAAAAAACACACACACACAATTTTTTGAATAAAAATAGCAGATCTACAAGCTCATAGCGCGGCACTAGCCCAAAGAAATCTAAACATGACATGACACACAGAGATGCGTTCCCGAATCCCGGTCTCAATGGATTAAATGGAAGTGTCGTCGATATAAACAGGGTTGCTCTACGGCACTATATACTCTAGCACTGCGGCGTAAGTTATGTGTAACAACAGAAGGCAAAGGCAGCAGGCTTTTTTTTTTACACCAGAAGCGTTTTGCTTCAGCAGCAACACGGCCCGGGAAAACACTCCACAAAACAATCTATAAATGGACCCGGAGGCTCGATCAATCTCTCTACTACGCATTGATTGAAAGAGCGGCTAATCTAGCTCATTTATTGTGTTCATAATTCAGTGACAACGTCGAACGTTCACTCGGAAAGCGTTTATCATCCCTGTGACGATTGGGTGTGTGCTTTTTAACCCATTGAGACCTGAAGCCGATTCTACGTGTCTCCTAAATCTCAACAGTATTCTCACAAACGTATGTTTCTATATCAGTGGTGCTCAAACTTTTTCATGTCAAGGACCCCCAAAATGATATGTATTTGGCTGCGGACCCCCATCAAAATATTTTGTTCCAGGGACCCCCCAGAAGCAAAGATTTGAGTTAAAATGTTCGCTTTAAAAATATATATATTCAAAGATTTGCACACATTTTCACGATTTTTCAAAAATAGCAGATCTACAATCTCGTAGCGCGGCACTCGGTGCCGCGCTATGAGCTTGTATATCTGCTATTTTTGAATAGCCAAAGTGTAAAATAATGCCTTTTAGCTCAAATCTAAAAATGACACAGTTCCAGGTCTTAATGGGTTAAAATGTGAATAATGCACATGTACCGTATGCTTAACGAACAGAACACACGCCTCGTTGTTGCTCGTCGAATACTTGTATGTCTACTTCTTCAAATACAATGCTAACCAAACGCACACACGTTTCTATACCTTGTATATCGTTGTGTTTTATGGAAGCAGAACACACTACAACATGCTCACTCCATGGCACCGCATGTCATGAAATGGTACGCCATGCCATAGAGTGGCATACCATAGATGCCATGATGACATGACATGCCAAACCATGCCATGGAGTGACATGACATGCCACACCTTGCCATGCCATGCCATGTATAATGGCAGTGTTGCTTTTGACAGCAAATTTTGATTTGGTTTTTAGTCATAGTCTTTTGAATACAATTTCATTTAGTTTTAGTCATATTGTAGTCACCTGAAATGTTTTCGTTTTTGTCTAGTTTTGGTCGACTAAATATCATAAGATTATAGTCGAATAAATCTACAGCACACCCCATCGTCACAGGGATGATAAACGCTTGATCCCTCGCAGCGCGACGCGTTGTAGATCGGCTGTTTTCAGAGCACAACACCCGAGCGCAACCAAACATAAAATGACTCGTCTCTTAGTTCTACTGGATCTCTTCTCCATTAGTCCCTCACTAACATTTTAGTTTAGTTTTTATTTCGTTTTCGTCAGTGAAAAAAGGTAGTCGACGAGCATTTTTCGCCATAGTTTTAGTCGACGCAATCAACACTGTATAATGGGCATCAAAACTTATTTTTTTTTTACAGCGTGGCTCTGCTGGATGTTAGCTGTCTTTAAGAGTGTCTGTCAGTCTTGCCAGTCTGTGATGGCTCAGGGTAGAAGACAGGGTTAAGCAATACAAAATGGGATAGGTATTTAAGATTAAGTCAAAGGGGCAATGTCCTCAATACCATACCTGACAAACTATTTCTCCAAAGTGAGTGACGGCCATAATACTAGAGGGAGCGACAACGATCTAGTACTACCCAGTTATAGATTCTCATTACGGGGGTAGGAGTACTACCCAGTTATAGATTCTCATTACGGGGGAAGGAGTAAATAAGCTTGGCTTCTTCCTACTCCTTTGGGGATGATCAATGATCGCATTTTAAATGTGTTTTTGTTTACTTCATTTGTATTTTATTTCTATATTGTGGCTTTCATTGCTCTTGGTTCTTGTTGTTTTATTTTATCTGCAAGTTCAAAATAAAGTTTATCAAATCAAAAAAAAAATCTACTACTCCATCTGCCACCAAAATGTGGAAGGCCCCGACACCATCCCTTAAACATTTAATACACAGGACCACAATGGACACAAGTCCCCAGGACACGTTTGTGTTATCCTTCTAGCCTAAATGTCTGATTGTACCTCGTGCTGTTTATATCTCTGGCTAATAATGTATACTCAATGACTGACTGACTGACTGTCTGTCTGTCAGTCAAACTGACTCCTAGCTGTGTGTGTGTGTGTGTGTGTGTGTGTGTGTGTGTGTGTGTGTGTGTGTGTGTGTGTGTGTGTGTGTGTGTGCCTGCGTGTGTGCCTGCATGTGTGCGTGCGTGTGTATGTGTATGTGTGTGCGTGTGTTTTTTCAATATTTGAAAATGTGTGAAAAATGTTCAACATGTTAACGATTATGACGATTATGCAAAAATAATTGCAATTACCGCAAATAATTGCGAATAGGCGATTATGTGATAATCGTGACGGGCCTATAGGTACACTGCAGTGAGTGGAGCTGCAGGTCTGACATGAGAGCCCACCCTCGTGGATGGTTTCTAGGGGCAACAGATCTGCGATCGGCCTCGGGACCCGTTTCCCATCGCCATGCAGCCATGTTTTATTAAACCCCCAAAACTAGGCCAGCAGCACATACTGTACTGTGTACACACACCAGGCTCTCCACTTGTCCTTTGCCTCCAGATTGTATCAGCAGTTTGTTGTAGAAGGAATGTTAAGTGATCGCACGCAGGAATATTCCTCTCCTTGGTTTGTCTATTAAAAAGGTGTAGAAAGTGATATGTTTGTGTTAATGAGATGTAATAGATATACAAGCTGGTGCCGCGCTACGAGCTTGTAGATCTGCAATAAAAAAAAAAAATCTTGAACATTTTGTGCAAATCTTTGAATACATATATCTTTTTTGAAACATTTTAACTCAAATGCTCTGGAAGTCCCCAGCCTCGCGTGGCCACACGACACACTGCGTGGATATTAGTCTGGTCCCTCTCAGCGATAGATTTTTTTTCCAAGGGGCGGTTACAAAAAGATCCAAACGGAATCTATTGGTTAGACCTAGAACCAATCAGAGCAGTGCTTCCTGCTACGTCACACACAAGCTCCGGTGCTGAAATAGTAAACGAAAGCTAGCTCCACTCGTATTTAGTCTGGTAACCAGATGAAACTATTCTTAACACATCTTTCTTTCCAACAAAAGCTTTAAGGGCAATTGTTTGTTCGTCTTTTAGAAAATAAATATTTTCTAACGTGTTTACTGCCGATGCTATGGCGGTGTCCATCTTTGTTGTGAAAAACTGAAAAAGAGTCTCCTGCATTGTACGTCATAGCTCCAAATAAGGTGATAAGCCCGCCCACATTTGGATACTGGGCCCTGATTGGTCCCTCACGACTTCGGAGGGAGAGAAATGAAATCTCTATTGAGGGGGGCCAGACCTAATCTGCCGAGGGCTAAAGTGTGATGCAATTTTGCAAAGGCAGATTCGTCAGGCTAGGAAGTCCCTGCAACACAATATTTGACAAATATTCGCTTGGGAAAAATAAATTAATATGGATTTTGCCGCACTTGTATATCTGCTATTTTTTTTAATAGCCAAAGAAATCTAAAATAACACGGATACTTTCCCGGTCTAAATGGGAGCTGAAAAAAGGGGCAAAATATTGTAACTCAGAATCTGTTTTCGGTGTAGAAATGTAGTTAAAAAACGAGGGGTTTGCTGTTCCATGCAAAATGAATGACCAAAATGAGTGTGGTGTGTGTGAGGGAGGGGGGGGTGGGCCTGGGTGCCTCTCATGTTCAGTAGTGTGGTGTGTGTGAGGGAGGGGGTTCGGGCCTGGGTGCCTCTCGTGTACAGTAGCTAAATGCTACTGTCAGCCTGCACTTCATCTACAGTACACAATCTGACCGCACAAAGACCACACTGGTCGCCTCCCATCTCTGTGTGTGTGTGTGTGTGTGTGTGTGTGTGTGTGTGTGTGTGTGTGTGTGTGTGTGTGTGTGTGTGTGTGTGTGTGTGTGTGTGTGTGTGTGTGTGTGTGCGCGTGTGTGTGTGTGCACGCGCGTGCGTGTGTGTGTGTGTGTGTGTGTGCGCGCGTGTGTGTTTGTATTACAATACTTGTGAGGACCAAATGTCCCCAAGTACAGTAGAACTTCAGAAATAGACCAAAAAATAAAACAACAACAAACATGTAGAGTTAGAGTCTATAATTAGGAAAAGATTCAGGTTGGAGTTAGGACTAGACGTTTAGAAGTTAAAGGGATAGTTCACCCCCAAAATGACATTTTTTTTCTATCGTCACGACGTCACCCCATGGAAAAGATTTTTTTTTTTGACCGTGGATATTTTTTTGTTTTTTGTCTCATTCCTAAGACAATAATTTGACGACCAGCAGACCGGTATGCAGCGGTTCCGGTAGGAGACACAAAGAGTCTTTGTGTCTCCTACCGGAACCGCTGCATACCGGTCAGCTGGTCATCAAATTATTGGCTTAGGAATGAGACAAAAACTAAAAAATATCCATGAATTCAAGTATTTTTTGGGGGTGAACTACCCCTTTAAGTTTAGGGTTTAAAGTTAGAGTTATGCCCGATTTTATACACCGAAAAATAGCCGATCTACAAGCTATGTTCAGGCTTGCAGGCTGATGGTTAAAAATGGCAAAAGAAAACTTAGTAAATATGGCATTCATAAAATCACCTTTCTCCAAATTTTGATGTCTTCACCAGTATACTAATTCGAACCTGTCTGTTTTGTGTGTATGTATGTGCATGTTTGTGAGTGCGTGTGCGTGTGCGTGTGCGTGCGTGTGTGTGTGTGTGTGTGTGTGTGCGTGCAGTGGTGTAAATTGTGAGCTTGTAGATCTGCTATTTTTATTTAAAAAAATAATTACATTTCATACATTTAAAAACTTGTGAAATGGCACATTCTGCATAACGAGTACTTCCTGCTTTTGGTACTTTAAGTCCATTTTGATGCCAATACTTTTGTACTCTTACTCAAGTCAATTTTGAATTTCCAAACTTTTACTTGTAACAGAGTATTTCTTACGTTGCATTACAAAATGTGAGTACTTTTTGCACCACTGTGTGCGTGCGTGCGTGTCTATGCAGCTGCAGTGGTGTCTCATTGTGTTTTTTCGTGTATACTCAACTAAATTACTTACAGGAAAGTGGTAGAAAAGAATGCTTGTCATGTGGCGTACATGTGGCTTTGTGAAAAGGTCCCACCGGGGTGTGTGGGATCCGCACGCAGCCCCATGGCACACAGGAGCAGCCAGCCAGCCATCCAGCCACCCAGGCTACCGTTAATTAAAGCCCTAATGACAGGCTCTCAGCCCCTCAAACAACTTTATCATGGCACATAATGGCTGCGTGCGCTAGTTAGCAACTGGCACAACTGCAACCATCTGCTGTCTGAAAAGAGAGCAGCATCTCTCGTGGAATACGCCGGAATGCACAGAGTATTACTGCCCGGTTCGGTCACACAATGTGAATACATAGTGCTACAAGTAAAAAACATGTATGTATATATGTACGTATATATATATATATATATATATATATACACACACACACACACACACACACACACACACACACACACACACACACACACACACACACACACACACACACACACACACACACACGAGAGAGAGCGAGACTACCAAAAGTATTGGCATCAAATTATGCTTAGTAGTGAAAATAAAAGCACTCAATATGCAGAATGCCCATTTCAGAATCATATGTATATATCATGTCATATTTGACTATAATTATTGATCATTATCCACTTAAGCCTTATTTTATACGTGGGTTCTTTTCAGGGGAAAAAAGCTTAAAGGTAGGGTAAGTGATATTTTTTGGTTAAAACAAAAAGTATTTTGTTAAAAGGTTAAAGCACTATATTCTGATAGTAATCATTGCTATAGAGTGTTTGTTCAGTAACAGGAGTCTCCCCGTCTCTCCAGCTCTATATTAAACAGAAAATACATTTTCCGGTAGGTGTCAAAATCTCAGCCAATCAGGAGAAAGTACCCATTTTTAAGCTTAATTTTTGTGTTCCAGTTCCAATTTTGTCTGCTCATTTCTTAGTGTCATCACTTCCAATTTCACTTGTTTAATCTATATCCTGATTGAGTTCTCTATCCTGATTGGATAATATTGGAAATTAAACTGTAACTGAAACGAAAATGCATTTTCTGTTTTATAAAGAGCTGGAGAGACAAGGAGACTCCTTTTACCGAACAAACACTCTATAGCAATGAGTCCTATCAGAATATAGAGCTATTTAACACTTATTTTAACCAAAGAAAATCACTTACCCTACCTTTCATTTGGGAGTAATAATTGTATTAATTTATAATCTAAATCTGCAAAGTAAAGAGTGAACTAAAGCCGTCAAATAAATGCAGTGGAGTAAAACGTACAATGTTTATTCTGAGATAAACATTGTGTCAAGAAGTGGAAATGGAAATACTCAAGTAAAGTAAAAAATACCTAGAAATTGTTCTCGATCACTCAGTACTTGAGTAAATGCACTTAGGTTACATACCACCACTGATCAGCATGCAGTGATTAATTATACGTAATAAATACTTACAGTGTGAGATTCCATAATATGATTTATTACGGCACTTCAAATCAGACAGGAAGTAGATACTTGCCTTGCTCTAATTACTCTAATTGGCAGGGCCAATTAGGTTTCAAATGAGTGGATTGAGTGGACATGCATTTAATATTCAGCTATATTGATCCCGCTGTGAACATGTATTCAAACGCAGTATCCTTAACCCATTGAGACCGGGAACGCATCTGTGTGTCATTTTTACATTTATTTGGCTATTCAAAAATAGCAGATCTACAAGCTCATTGCGCGGCACCGAGTGCCGCGCTATGAGCTTGTAGATCTGCTATTTTTGAACATTTCTGAAAATGTGTGCAAATCTTTGAAAATATACATTTTTTCAAAGTGAACATTTGTAACTCAAATCTTTGTTTCTGGGGGTCCCTGGAACAAAACATTTTGAGATGGGGGTCCGCGGCCAAATACATACCTAAAAATGTTTTCTAAATCCTAACAGTTATGTTGCTTTATCAGTGGTGCTCCAACTTTCTCATGTCAAGGACCCCCAAAATGATATGCATTTGGCCATGGACCCCCATCTCAACATGGGGACCCCCAGAAGCAAAGATTTAAAATATAGTTAAAAATGTTCGCTTTAAAAAAATAAATACAATGATTTGCACACATTTTCACGCTTTTTAAAAAATATAGCAGTTATACAAGCTCATATGTATATCTGCTATTTTTGAATAGCCAAAGAAATTTTAAACAGACAGACACGTTCCCGGTCTTAAAGGGTTAAAACTATCTGGTGCAAACCAACCCCGGATGATTAGGAACCAAAATGCCAGCTAATGACAGGCTAATTGAATCAATGAGGAGGACTGTTGGTTCTGCGTGTTTTGCATTAGATTTATAATGGTAAGAAAACATGGTTGTGAATTCATTCATCAGATTTGAAAGTGTGATAAATGTGTAGTAGGAGGTTTCACGGATGAGAAAATGTAAATCAGTGAGGAATGCAATTGCAAAAAAAAACATCTACAAACAGACAGCAGTATAACAAGAAGAAAGGAAGACTTACAGCAGCCTTTTGCTTGCACTACACAAAAAAGTATGTGCATTTCAGTCTGCGGGGTTACACTGTGGAATGAACTCCACGAAGAAATAAAACAAAGCCATAGTATGCCACATTTTAAACATCAATATAAGAAAAGCATTTTTAAGAAGTATAGAAATGAGGGAAATTTTAATGTGAATTGTTGATGGTGATGGATAGGTTTGTGCATAGTGAAGTAGTTTTGAAGTACAAATGTATACATTATCTTTGAAATGTATTCAAAGATAATGTTTCTAATATGATTTTGTGTAAATTAAATGAAATTAAACTGTAATAGGGGGTAGGATATTTTATAAGCATTAGCTTCTTCCTGCTCCTTTTCGAACACTTATGATTTATTGTACATGGAGATAGTTGAAATAGTTTTTAAAATATTTTGTATTCTTTACTATACTGTTTTATTGTGACTTTTATATTGTATGATGTTCGAAACAAATAAAACGAAACGAAACGAAACAAAACCCATACGGTCCTCCGGAGGGCGCTTGCCCTGGCATGCAATGGGCGGCAGCGGCTCAGGGGTAGAGTGCCCGGTAAAGCGGCCCTGGATGGCAGCCGCGAGGTTCCCAGTTCGATCCCGGGCTCCCCCAGAGTTGGTGTCGAAGTGTTCCTTGAAGTGGGTTCCATATGGACCCTTACGGGTGTGTAACTCTGATAGTGTACAAATGGAACCGAATGGGCCCTTAAGGGTCAATTTGTACACTCTCAGAGTTATGGGGGTCCTTGGAATTAAAACGTAAATTCAAACACTAGATGGAACAGAGCCTTCATTAGTATAATTGGTAAGACCTGTGAGGGAAGTAAGGGAGAGGCCCAATTTCTTTCCAATATGACTGCTGTGCATAGAGACTATTTAATGGCCGTGACATTAACATAATTAATGACACTTTCATTAACATAACTAATGACACGTCCGCCCATTCATAAGAACAACAGTAAGGCGTTGTGTGGATAAATAATGATCACATGACAACCCTCTGTCCCACCAGCAGTACTGTCCTCCAGTGATGGAAAAAAGTACTACATTTTTTTACTTAAGTAAAAGTATCAATACTGCAATGTAGGAATACTCTGTTAGAAGTAAAAGTCCGGAATTAAAATTGGACTTGAGTAAAAGTACAAAGGTATTGCCATCAAAACGTACTTCAAGGACAACTTTAGTTTTTTACAACCAAGGTTTATGTTTTAGATCGTAATTAAAGTAAATAAAATATGAGTGTCAAAATGTTTAAATTTACTGCTTTCTATAGTTTTGGCAATTTTTGCGATATATTTTACAGTGGGTGGGGGCATTCTGTCCGGTGGCTAAATGTCTTTTTTTACACAATAACCCGGTGTTTTCTTTATTATTATTTACAGTAGCTCTTCTAGCCCCCAATAACTCTCATCTGGCCATCAAAGACCACAGGACCTTTTTTATTGTGTAAAAAAGACATATTTAGCCACCGGACAGAATGCCCCCGCCCACTGTAAAAAATATCGCAAAAATTGCCAAAACTGTAGAAAGCAGTAAATTTAAAAAAAATAACACTCATCATTTATTTACTTTAATTACAAGCTAAAATATAAACCTTGGTTGTAAAAAACTAAAGTTGTCCTTTAAAATACCAAGAGTAGAAAGTACTCATTATGCAGAATGTCCCTTTTCACAAGTTTTCAAATGTATAAAATGTACAAAAATATTTTGAAAATAGCAGATCTACAAGCTCACAATGTGTCGCATCGCGACGCATTGTGAGCTTGTAGATCTGCTATTTTGAAATGGCCAAACTGTATATAGGGCTGAAGTGGTTAAGGTATGTTTGGTAATAATAATCAAAATCTACAAAGTAACTAGAAACTAATGTTTTCAAATAATTGTAGTGGAGTAAAAGTACAATATTTGCCTCTAAGATGTAGTGGAGTAGAAGTAAAAGTAGTGAAAATTGAAATACTCCATTAAAGTAAAAACAAATCACACCCTGTGTGAAGAGGGTGGTGCCTTTGATGAGCCTCGTATTGACCCCCGTATTGATGTTGTCATCAATGTTTGTTTATTGGACATACATACATACATATACATACATACATACGGACACACGGACAAAGCCAGATATAGGGGTGGTTGGCACCACCCAAAAATATCAAAACATTGTACTTAATTAAGTACAGTACTTCAGTAAATGTACTTAGTTACTTTACACCACTCGTCACAAGACAACTCTCTGTCCCGCCAGCAGTACTGTCCTCACATGAAAACTTGGCCAAAGATGACATTTGTGTTTTCAGCAAAACAAACAGCAACAGAAAAAAATGTCCCAACAACAGCAAAACAAAACCAAAAAAAAAAAAATGTTGCTGACAAATGCAGCCTGACTGGCAGAGATGTGACAACGGTGACATATTGATGGAGTCCCTGCTGGGGGAGGAGAGACCCTCACAGCTTCCCTCATTCCTGCACTCAGGACACAGACAGAGGCCTGTTCTGGGTGCTGGTCAGTGGCGCCGGCGCCTGTTTAATTAAAGGACACTGCGTCCCCCCACTATTCAGTCCAGCCAGCAAAAAAAGAAAAATTGGGGGAAAAAAAGTTTTTATTTTTATTTTTTAATAATAATAAAATCAGTCCGGTCCCCCGCACCTCGCGACCACCGCGAGCGCGAGGTGGGGGCCCCATGCTGGGTGGGTCCCCCCACCGCCTTCCTTCTACCTTCCTTATTTCTAAATAAAGTGCTTATTTTTTGTATTTTTTTGTGGTATGTGTAATGGAAATGTTCTTCTTCTAATTTTCATGAGAGCAACCTTGATTTTCCTTAAATAGAAAGACAAAATTACCTCTGACATCTACACTTCATGGAGTACACTTTTTGAACCGAATTAACCCCCCAAAAAATGTACAAACCCAGATGAGATTGCAGATCTGCTATTTTTGCAACTTCTCAAAAGTTTTGTCTTTTTTTCTTTTCAATTCATGTAATGATTTATTATTTTTAAACGTTTTTTTTTCTTCTGAAAAAAAAAAAGATTGCTAAAAATGGGTCCCGACCCATTGTTTGAGAACCACTGGCCCTCCAGCACGCGACCATCTCTCTCGTCTCTCGTCCTGTCTTCCCTTCGGTTCGGTGGCCTCCGTGCGATGTCCTGCTATATCTAAAAACAAGCACAACGCAGTCCAAAAGCATGCTTTATCAATCAATGTGACCTCCTTCTGCTCGCCGCCTCCATTACCCAGCAGCCTGCAGCCCCACAGCACGGCCTCATGGGTAAAGTGGCGTCCGCGAGATGAGCAAATTTGAGCTCATCTGGATCGTCCTTGAAAGGAGTGTCTCAAACGGGCGGTGAGGGACCCACACATTTGCCACGAGACGTGGGAACGGGAACGGTGACCCAAGAGCAACTTTCAAAACGCCAATTTATATTTCGTAGTTCGTAGCATGACGAAAAACAGCTCTGAAAAAGCTCGGAAACAGCTCAGAAAAACGCCGATCCGTAAGCTGAAAGATCAGTGGTTTTCGGAGAGCAACAGAGCATAAATTAGACCGCTGGGTCCTGACTTAAAGGTTTCATGACGTTCAGTTTTACCACACATTAAAAGTCTTTGTCATGGTCCTTCAAACGTGTATATAAAAGTTTTAACAAAAAAATCCACTCCAGTGATCCATGGCAGGTGTTTTTCTCTCACATTTCTAAAGCCTTTTCAACTGCAATGAAAAAATAAATCTTTGCCTGCGGGTGTTGCTGTTGAGGGATTTTGCCTCTGCTCCCCCCGCCCCGCCCCCCCCCCCCCCCCCCCCCCCCCCCCCCCAAAGGAAAGGATATGGGAGGGGAGGGGCTAGGAGGAGAGTGGGCGGGATTAATGGGCTGTGACTTCACTGCCAAAGGGCCAAACTCAGATTACTTTTCAGCCTAATTATTCAGAAAACCCCAGACCACAGAAAATCCACTGAATGTTCAAAGTTCAGATTTTTTGGGTGTAATTGAGGTCATAAAACCCCCAAAAAAACATAAAAAATAAAAAAAAGTGAAAATGAATGTCATAGAACCTTTAACGTTCAAATCGTGGATCCCGGCGTGAAACGAGACACATGGTGACATAATGCGATGTCTCCGCTCAGCCAACAGTCTTGCTTCCGCAAGATGAGCAAATTTTGAGCTCATCTGGATTGTCCTTGAGAGGAGTTTCTCAAACGGGCGGTATGAGACCCACAAATTTGTCACGAGACGTGGGAACGGAACGGTGGCCCAAGATGCACTTTTGAAACCCCCAATTTATCTATAAGATCTATAAGCTCGCAACGCGCCGTGGATGCGTCGCGTTGTGAGCTTATAGATCAGCGTTTTTTTGGAAAGCGTTAGAGCATAAATTAAACCGCTGGGTCCTGAATTAACGTTCGGGATCGTGGATCCCGCCGTGACACGAGACACCGGTGACACAAAGCGATGTCTCCGCTCAGCCAACAGTCTTGCGTGGACGGGTGTGAGAAGGAGCGGTGGCAGTGACTCCAGGTTTTGTTGAGTCACTCCTTGGTGGGACATTAAAGTCAAGTCCTTCGAAAATCTGCAGGAAGACGTACGGGAAACAAGAAATGGATTTAATAAACGGATAACGGTTCCCCGGGGGAAACCCCAAACGTCTGGAGCAGTTAGTCGTTCTAACGTTGGAGCGGGGGCTTGAGGAAGTTGTCAGGCTTCAGGGGCTTTTATTTGTGTCTGCGGGCCCCTGTTCGGCTCACCGTCCACCGGGCACTGACCCCTGGACGCGGCTCCCCCCTCCCCGCTCCGGAGGGGCCTTTTTAGGTTGCAGCTGCCCGATGAATCACTCCCAGAGAGAGACCTCATTTTATTTTGGCGGCCGAGGCCGTGTGAGTTGCAAGGCGACCGGGTGAGGGGGGTGAGGGGGTGAGGGGGGTGACAGGGTGAGAGGCCACACATCCAGGTGTGAGGTGAGAGTTTTACTGCTCCTCTGCTCGGCGCGGAACCGTAGGTAGGTGTATGTATATGGGCTGCTGAGGGGGATTGTTTTTCATATGCACGCATACATGTCCCATTATGGTAATCCCATTATGCTAACTAATCATGCATGGCTAGAACGATATCATTGGTCTGGGCGATATATCGGTCATTATTTTCCTCTTTTTTTTTTTACGACATGCCACTTCTTAAAGGGGAATGCCACTCTTTTTCAACATTGAACTATGTCTTTAATACACCTTAGAGCTGTTGTGTGGAAATAAGAAAAAAGTCCCCCACCCCCCTTCTATGTTGCCTAGAACTGGATAATTGATTGAGGTCATGTGATCAGTGACATACGCAGGGTGTACTTTTGGCTGAGGGGGCGGAGCCAAAAGTACACCCTGCGTATGTTAAAGACATAGTTCAATGCTGAAAATGAGTGGTAATCCCCAACACATTGAGTGCCAGGTGCTATGCCTTCGCTTCCTCCGTTGGGCTGCCAAGCGTTTTTTTTACTGTGTTTTGACGATATTTGGAGAGCCGCAGAAGCCACGGCGTGCACGCGGATGTAAACAAAAAGTATCCGGTGGGGTGGGGGAGGGTCTCGTCTATCCACTGGAACAGAAACGTTTTTTCATCAAAATGGCCGCGATCGGCCATTTTGATGCTATCGCCCGTTGAAAATGGCTTGTTTTCACGCCAAAAAAAAAAGAATCCGAGCTAGAAGTGTTTTTCTACAAATCCTAATATAGGAGGGGACGGAAGTGACATTTTTTGGGGGATGACGTCACATCCGTCCATTCCTTCTATCAGCGCCGAGGGATCATCATAAATTGCGTTAGAGTGCCCTCTTGTGGAATTTTCAACAAAAAAAAAGAGTATGGCACTCAACGGTTGGATTTGAATGTTAAGGCCTTTAGGTCGTCAGGCAGAGGCTCTGAGCCACTATACTGCTACACAAAAACATTTTCTAAAGTTTTCAAACATTTGTATTTGTCGATCTACAAGCTCCCGCTTCTCAATTACGATCGGCATGAGACCCAAAAATCTGGCATCAGTCGGGCTCTTTGGTCTTCGTTGCATTACCTCAGCAGAGCTGTCATCACGAAGGCCTTTCATTTCACCGTAAACCTGAAGATTAATGCCGGTGTAATAATTGATGAGGACCACGTTGTTCCCTTTGTGAGCGAAACCCCGGCGGTTGTCACGCTGTTTGGCACAGTGTGTACCCTTCTCTAATTACCAGCGGTGGAAAGTAACCAAGCACATTAATACTCCAGTACTGTACTTGAAGTTTTCTTTTAATATTTTTTATTTTTGTGGGCTTCTCTGCCTTTATGTTTGATAGCACAGTGACGATAGGACAGGAAATGGGTGAGAGATACGGGGAGTGCAGGCCCCCAGAACCCAGTGGTTGCATTGAAGCGCACTGGACATGATGGTCATTCATACGTACTACAGGTCAAAACGTGCCTGGGGCCACTAACACGAACGAGCGAAAACGGTCTCGACGATGGGCTCGACTCACCAGCTTTCGCATGGGGCTGCACACCGAGGTGAAGCAAAACGTGTCACAGAAGCCCTAAATAGGCCAAAACGCCCATCACATTTTCCATGGTTTTGCACTTTTTCTGTTTTTCATGTGTCTATGAGGTTGATAGAACTTCATTAGGCCCCCTGGTGGTGTTTTGATGGTGTTTTATGTCTTCTCTGACTATTTTGAATTTCTTCCTGGAGGCTGAAACCTTGAGGGTCAAACGTGCCAATAGAGAAACAGCGCTTTAATGACACAGTAAAAACATACCCTCCCCCTCATTATCATAACACAACAGGTGTGGGCATGAGGAGGAGGAGGGACTAGGACAGGTGGGTGGTGCTAAGGTGGTGGAGGAGGTACTGAGGTGAGAACCAGGTATACTTAATTAACTGGAGGCGTGTCCACATAAAAACATAATTTTAACACTTTCTGTACACTTTAAAACAAAAAAATCTTCCTCCTAGTATAACCATAATACCTGATGATTATGTTTAAGGGGGGGGGGGGGAATCACTGAAAATCACGGCACCCCGTCTTTAAGTAAAAACTGTGGGTACTTTCCCCACCACTGACCAGAGGTGGAACATAGAAGCTATACAGAGGCATACGCTGGAAGTTTACCCAGCATGGCTTCATAATGGAGTGTGCACCGAGAGCTGCCACACTCTCTGCTCGACGGTCCCTTCTCTAATTACCAGCCTTATACGTCCCCTACCAGGCCAGATGCTGGGACTGAGCCAGATGTTGGCCACCTGCCGCGACGGATGGGGGGAGGACGCTGAGTTATGACCGAGGGGTCCGAACGGAACAGAGCGGCCCCCGACCACTAACTGCTGTTAATGGGCACACAAACGGGCCGGCCACTGGTGACATGGGAGACTGACGGAACGGTGGAGTTTATGTGTGTGTGTGCGCCTGTGTACTGTGTGTGTGTGTGTGTGTGTGTGTGTGTGTGTGTGTGTGTGTGTGTGTGTGTGTGTGTGTGTGTGTGTGTGTGTGTGTGTGTGTGTGTGTGTGTGTGTGTGTGTGGAAAAAAGTACTCAAATGTTTTACTTAAGTAAAAGTATTAATACTGCAGTATAGAAATACTCTGCTACGCGTAAACGTCCCGAATAAAAAAAAAACACTTGAGTAAAAGTGTGTTGTATATTTCATATAACATACATGCAGAGGTAAGATGTTTTCTTCACAAGTAGGCTGCAGACAAAAGAGTGTATTAGGTGGTGACTGCTGGCTCTGACCTGGGTGGGGGGTTACAATTAGCATCCTATTGTTTTATCTGGGAGACAGAGCGTCTATGCATTTGTCATCAAGACTGACACCCTTCCCTTCCTGGCTCT
Organism: Gymnoscopelus microlampas; assembly: GCF_963454915.1. Classification (NCBI taxonomy): domain Eukaryota; kingdom Metazoa; phylum Chordata; class Actinopteri; order Myctophiformes; family Myctophidae; genus Gymnoscopelus; species Gymnoscopelus microlampas. The sequence goes on along the minus strand of NC_139954.1, from coordinate 4,527,115 downwards.
ATACAGTTGCAAAGTAGGGGGCCAGGGGAGGTGGGGTCCCACCTTTCAGGGCTGACATACCCCAATATGTACCTCCTCTTATTCTCAATGTGACCACTGCTATAAAAGACTGACTCAAATGTAAGCTAGTGGGTGAGACACTCAGAGGCCGAAGGGCCGATGGTGGGAGCTGAGGCTCCATGGGAAGCTGTTTGTACTGCAATAGATCGGAACTAAGCAAGAAACCTCACTGTCTGGAGTGATGCCTCAATTCATTATCCAACCATTCGTACACACCTCTGAAACATCAGACTAACTACAATATGGCGTTGTTGGCAACTACAAAAGCAATAGAACCTTTACCAGAACATAGTGAAGTCTGTGGGTTTCAGACACCACAAGTGCAAACGTATTGGTGTCAAAATGTGAAGAATTATGCAGAAGGTCCCGTTTCAAAAGTCTTCCAATGAAAATCTTTTGAAAACAGCAGATCTACAAGCTCACAATGCGTCGTGTGAGCTTGTAGATCTGCTATTTTCTAGTGGCTGAAATGCATAGGGCTGAAGTGGGTGTTTTGTAATAATAATCAAAATCTACAAAGTAACTAAACAAATAATTGTGGCAGAGTAAAAGTATACAACAATATTTGCCTCTGAGATGTAGTGGAGTAGAAGTAAAAGTACTGGGGAAAAAATGGTGTGTGTGTGTGTGTGTGTGTGTGTGTGTGTGTGTGTGTGTGTGTGTGTGTGTGTGTGTGTGTGTGTGTGTGTGTGTGTGTGTGTGTGTGTGTGTGTGTGTGTGTGTGTGTGTGCGCGCGCATGCGTGTGCGTGCGATGTGAGCGATAGCGTGCGTCAGTCCATGCATGCGCTGGTCTGAAGGCCCTCTTGTGGCCATGCAGTAGTACTGGCTTCCCAGGGGAACTGAAATTAATGAAGCATAATCAGAAGCAAACAGCGAGGCCAACGCAAGGCCAATTAATAGAAGCAATTAATACAAGCAATTAATACAAGCCAGTGAGCAGAGCAAGACGGCACAGGGCAGAGCAACGAAGGATTAAGATGCTACAGCAGACAAGAGCACCTAACACACACACACACACACACACACACACACACACACACACACATGTGTAATACTACAGTATGCTTGCGAGGGCATCGACATTTTTGGATGGCGAGTTTGACGATTTCTGTCCATTTCGTAAAGCTAAAGATCAGTGTATAGCTGATCTACAAGTTCACAAATTGTCGCAGCACAGCGTGTTGTGAGCTTGTAGATCAGCTATTTTCGGTAAACTTACACCGGCACATCTACAGGCCTACGTATGAATTATTTATACACTAACTTCAACCCTAACAGCTAAATCTAACCTCCAAATACTGAATCCCTAATCCCAATAGGAATCTTTTCCTATAAGCCTAATTCAAAAAAATATGTTTTTAGTGCCCTACCCTAGGTGGGGTTGGCGAAAGGCCTATACTGCCTCCCCCTGGTCAGCCGGGGCGCCTGATGGAGGGGAAAGGAAGTGGTTGGAATAACGTGTTCCTTCCACGCGCTACGTCCTACCGGGGAAACTCCTCCCTGTCAGGTGATAAGAAGCGTCCTGCTAGCTCCTCATGCGTTGGAAGGAAGCATGAGCTCAGTTCGGGGCTCTCCCCAGGCTGGCAGAGGGAGAGTAGCGCCCAGTATTACAAGCTTAGGCAAATTGGCACTGGGTGAAAAAAATAGGGTTACAAAATCGTGGGATAAAAACTTAAATGAATACAGACGTTTTTAACCATGAAACAACCATTTATTTTATTGGCACCGAGTGCCGCGCTATGAGCTTGTAGATCTGCTATTTTTGAAAAATCTTGAGAAAAAAAACAATTGGGATTTTTTTTCAAAAAACTGTTTAAGAATCACCTGAGGTCTTTGATACTACCATCATCTGTAATAGTCCGGGTCAAGAGTTCACCAGGGCCTTCACGCAGAGGGCTGGGCGATGTGGCTTCACATCAATATCACGGTTATTTCAAACGTTTGTGTGTGTGGGCGTGTGCGTGTGTCTGCGTGTGTGTGTGTGTGTGTGTGTGTGTGCTTGTGTGTGCATGCGTGTGTGCTTGCGTGTGTGCGTGTTTGTATTACTCACAAGTAACCCACAAATATAGTAGACTTTGTGAAATAGACCCTTGTGAGGACCTTTTTCCTGGCCCAAAGAAGATTGTTTTTTTGTTTTATGGTTAAAAAAACGTTTTTTAAAGATTTACAATTGGGAAAAGATTCAGGCTTAGGATAAGACATTTGGAGGTTAGGTTTAGGGATAGGACATCGAATTAGAGTAGAGGTGTAACGATATAGTAACTGCATCGAAACATCGTTTTGAATTTTCAACGATCTAATATATCGATATGCAAACAGCTAAATATCGTATCGTTTGACTTTGTATCTATCGAATCATTTTGCAATGCAAATAATCAATTTGATCAATACCAAGTACTTTTAAGAAGAAAAAAGAGAAAGAGGGATTTATATCCAGTAGCCTATCCACGTATTTATTTTTCACACAGAATTTTTGGGTAAATAAATAGTTACTATATCGATTTTAAATCATTGAATGGAATCGTATCGTTCTAAATTAACCTGTCCTGTATAGCTCATGTATCGTATCGACTAAATCACTGAATCGAAACGTATCGTTCTAAATTAACCTGTATCGTTCATGTATCGTATCGACAACCACGTATCGTGATACGCATCGAATGGTTGCGTAAATTAGAGTTAAACATTATACTTAGCTGTGTGCCAGTGTCAGGCACCAAAACATTCGCAGCACGTCGCAGTGCGACACGTTTTGACCTTATAGATTGCAACATTTATAAAAAATGGCATTCGTAAAATTGCTGTTTTAAAATGTTGATGTTCTCACAAGCATAGTGATCGGCAGCGGTGGCCTAGTGGTTAGAGGGGCGGCCTTGATACCGGAAGGTCCCTAGTTCGATTCCCCAATTCATCACATCGATCATGAATCACCGCTGAATAGCCCTTGAGCAAGGCTTCCATGCAGGGTCCGGCTGGAAACAGGTTTCGTACTTAGTCCGACACCCTGGGTAAACAACAAACTTTGCTTTTGCTTTGCTTTGATACAAACGTGTGTGTGTGTGTGTGTGTGTGTGTGTGTGTGTGTGTGTGTGTGTGTGTGTGTGTGTGTGTGTGTGTGTGTGTGTGTGTGTGTGTGTGTGTGTGTGTCGTGTGTAGTGTTTGTGCCAGACAGTAAGAACATAAGACGCTGACAGAGAGGGAAGTTGGAGCGAGGACGGTTCGCTATGAACTCCAAAAAATCACACCCTGTGTGAAGAGGGTGGTGCCTTTGATGAGCCCCGTATTGACCCCCGTATTGATGTTGTCATCAATGTTTGTTTATTGGACAGACATACATACTGTACTGTACATATACATACATACGGACACACGGACAAAGCCAGATATAGGGGTGGTTGGCACCACCCAAAAACTAATCAAATGTGGACGGGTGTCTTTGTTACTGATGGAGTCATTTTCATGCTTTCCTGAGTGAAGCGCCTGTGTGCATTTCAGCATGTTTACTGAAGTGTACATCATCTCTCTGGCCTTGTATATCGCCGCTGCCAGCTGGAAGCCTTGCACTGTATGTGTAAAACGGTTTTGTTTCAGGGAATGTAAAAACCCACAGACTTGTCCAATCCAATTGGCCAATGGGTGGGCAGGCCGGACGACATTCATGGGGCGGACTTCTGACCATAACCATATAAGGAGTTCCCAATGCAGCCACGCCCAAATATGGAGTGTGTTGTCTAACCTCCAATGTGTCGTCATGGCATCAGCCGTAAACAAATCGGTCTGCTCCATATATGGGCACAAAAGGGGGCATGCCCATATATGGGCATACACTGACGACATCAGCGCTCTGCATATATGGGCATAAAAGGGACAATGACTGACATATACAGATATCTCCATATATGGGCATCAAAGGGACACAGGTAGACAGATGCAGATATCTCTATACATGGGCACAAAAGGGACACAGACAGATAGGTACAACGCCGCCCGAACTCTAGATATGAGGGAAGCGCAGCGGCCCGAACGTCTAAAATAGCAACAAAAAAATCACACCCTGTGTGAAGTGAGTGGTGCCTTTGATGAGCCCCGTATTGATGTTGTCATCAATGTTTGTTTATTGGACAGACATACATACATACATACGGACACACGGACAAAGCCAGATATAGGAGTGGTTGGCACCACTCAAAAAAAAGGAGATCTAAATCAGATCTGTTTTTTTTTCCCGTGAGAGTTAACACTCTATGTCATATATGGGCAACTGGCGGCCCGGGGGCCACATGCGGCCCCCACCTTCACTTAATGAGGCCTGCAGGTTAATATCGGATTATTGATTTCAGCTGTTTACAATTCCAAACATGCTAACATGACCCGCTTTAATTCTTTCAGTCTATATTAGTAGCTTAATGACTAGTATTACAATGCTATTGTCTTTCTTTATGTCCAATGTATTTGTATTTAAGTTCATAAAGTTAACATAAGTATAACTAAATGCATTTGAAATTAAATAAAAATGTTACTTTTCAGGATTCCAAAAATAAAATAGCAAAAAGATAATACAGGATTACAATTAAAAAGTAGCAAAAATAGCCGATCTACAAGCTCAAAACGCGTCGCACTGCGGCGCGTTTTGAGCTTGTAGATCGGCTATTTTTGCTACTTTTGTGTGACAAACAGTAGAATGACGAAGTAGGGCATTAATTTACGAAAAAAGTTAAATCACAGAGATAAGCGGTGTCTGCCCGACAGTATATATGCAATGTAGCCCTCTGGAGTGAGTGTGGAAATATAGTGGCCCTCTGCATCATCAAAGTTGCATCACCCCTGCTCTATGTCCATGGACTTATCCCCTTTACCCGTTTTTCTTTTCTTTTATGTGGTTTGAACGTGACAATGCGCTGACACCCTCTTTGCACCTTAATCTCATGCGCGACACGCTGATATTCGATTATCATGTACAGTATTATACTTGCTGCTGAGGTTGATGCAAACCTCATGTACTATACTGTTCCGGATGGATATGCTATGTGGGTATAATGTGTAGATATCTTTTGTTGATTTAGATTTTTATTTCGTCTCTTCTCCTTTCTCCCTGGGCTCCCTGCCCTCAGAAAGGAGGAGAAACTACATGTTGTTGGATTTACGTAATACAGCCTAAAACGAAGCTGTCACAAACCCATGGATCTTTTCACTTCAAGGTTCGGTTGCTTTGCCTCGGATGCCGTGCGATCCCCCGGTGGGGGTCGCGTTTCCCACTGTTTACGTGAGATAATTAGACTGTCGACTGTCGGGCAGAAACCTTGTAATCTCCATGTGTCAACTTCTTTATGTTTGCTTTTGTTGCAAATAAACGGCGTACGTCAACACAAGAGTGTCGGACAAAAGTAGTGAAAATAGGCGATCTACAATATAACTTATACAATCTGTATGGTAGAGTATGTTAATACAATATAACTTATACAATCTGTATGGTAGAGTATGTTAATACAATATAACTTATACAATCTGTATGGTAGAGTATGTTAATACAATATAACTTATACAATTGGGGCGGTTGTATTTTGTCTCCCTGCTCTTCTATTGAGACAATTAGCTTGTGTCAAAGGTCATCTAGACACAGGATCTGAAAAGAATTCTGACCTGATGGTCAAGATTAAATTTATCCCCTGAGCAAGCAGGCAGGCTCTATTAGCTCAATGGTAAACATTTCAGCTCTTACTTAGGAAACCAGGTTAAAATGTGGGGTAGAAGAGGAAAGTTACAGTTTAAACTGACCAAAAAAACCCAAAAAGAAAACGTTGGAATATGGAGAAACTCCATATTCCGCCCTACGTCGACTATTAAGCACACTTGAGCAAATGTACTTAGTAGCTTTCCACCACTGATCCGTGGTGTGGACGCTAAACAAGATTACCTCATTTTTTTTGTCCGGTTACGAGCTTGTTTCCGTGCATTTTTTTCAGCGCATATATACGTCGTCATGCTTTATGAAACACCGCCGGGGTCAGAGGGCAGGCGTGTGATTGAGTACGGCCTCCCGAGCGAACCACAACAACTCAGGCCCAAACTTTGAGCCGACATCATTTGTCACTCAGCGAGCAGCAGCTAGCCCATAGGGTAGAAATATCATCGTCCTATTGATTGATTCTGCCTCCCTTAACCCATTCAAACCGGGAACGCATCTGTGTGACCACTTCAACCATTATTTTATACTTTGGCTCAAAAATAGCAGATATACAAGCTCATAGCGCGGCACCGAGTGCCGCGCTATGAGCTTGTAGATCTGCTATTTTTGAAAAATCGTGAAAATTATTGCAAATCTTTGAATATGTATGTATTTTTCTAAAGCCAACATTTGTAACTCAAATCTTTGAATATATATACAAAAAATTAAAGCCAACATTTGTAACTCAAATCTTTGCTTCTGGGGGATCCTACAAATGTCTTCTAAATCCTAACCGTTTCTTGAAAAAAACCTATGTTGCTATAATATCAGTGGTTCGCAAACTTTTTCATGTCAAGGACCCCCTCAAAATGATTTGTATTAGGCCGTGGACCCCCATCTCAAAATATGTTGTTCCAGGGACCCCCTGGAACAACATATTTTAATAATTATTAACCTATTAGGACCGAAGCTCATAGCGCAGCACTCGGTGCCGCACTATGAGCTTCGGTCCTAATAGGTTAATAAATCCTCTGTTCATTGTCTTATATCCGGTGTGTGTGTGTGTGTGTGTGTGGGGGTGGGGGGGTTAATGCCTTCAAGCCGAGTCTGACACCTTCACGGGGGCGATGGATGAATTACCGACGCTTCAATAACGTCTGAGATATGGGCTTTGGGTTCCGCTGAAAGGCAATACTTTTAATGTGCCTTTTGTTTAGAACGCTATTAATTTAATGGAGGACAATTCACAATAAACTCTTTAAATTTACTGTTGCGCCGTTGTGAGGGGCGGCTACAGGAAGCTGCCTGCTAACCACTAAAGCGCTGAAGTCACTCGGGCCGTAGTTAGCGTTTGATGAAGTTTCTTAACGGTAATGGCATTAAAAGCTTTGCTTTTTGGCCCCCAATCAAGGTCCCTCACTTTTTTTTCTGTGGTTAAGGCTGCCCTCTGCTGGTGTCTTTGTGTAATAATCATGTATCAATACTGCAAATGTAGAAATACTCTGTTTTACTCTAGTAAAAGTCCTGGATTAAAAATGTACTTGAGTAAAAGTAAAACAAAATGTTGGTATAAAAATGTACTTAAAGTACCAAGAGTAAAATTACTCATTATGTAAAATGTCCCATTTCACAAGTTTTCAAATGTATAAAATGTATACAAATCTTTTGAAAACAGCCGATCTACGCCTATTTTCTTATGGCAGAAATGTATATAGTTAATGTAAGTTTTGTAATAATAATCAAAAATCTACAAAGTAACTAGTAACTGAAGTTTTCAAATAATTGTAGTGGAGTAAAAGTATGATATTTGACTCTGAGATGTAGTGGAGTAGTACAAAAAATAGTTAATTCCACTCAGGCTCTTGTGAGCCCCCCAGACATTTTTTTAAGTTGCTTCATTCGGTATTTAGATATTTGTTATTCATTTTATCAGACACGGATTCTTATTCACCTGTTTCCTAGGCTGTGTGTTTTCCACTTCCTGTCGGATTTCATTGGATATCATTAGTCATCTGACCAGTTTCATTGGATTTCATTGGATCAAATCGACAGGAAGTGGAACACACACAGGAAGTGAAAAGCCTAGGAAACAGGTGAATACAAACCCACTTCAAACTGCATTTCATCCACGTATGTCAGACTCAGTGAAACAGCTGTCTAGGCTCTATTCACAGCAGCCATATTATGAAGACATTCATAGGTGTTGCCAATGATACTAATGAAGGCTCTGTTCCATTCTGGTCAAACGGAGTCAGGGTGCTGATATTGTGCATGTTGGCTCACTGGAAACACTCTGTTACACCAGTGGGTCTAAAGTTGGGGTCCAGGCAGGGACCCTCATGGGCTTCCAAATGGCCCCTTACAGGAGTGTAACTCTGAGAGTGTACAAATGGAACCAAATGGACCATTTGGTTCCTTTTGTACACTCTCAGAGTTATGGGGGTCGTGGAAACCACTGTGCTACACTAAATGGAACAGAGCCTTCATTAGTATCATTGGTAACACCTGTGAAGGAAGTGATACTATGGCTGCTGTGCATAGGCCTACAGTGCATAGAGCCAGTTGCACCACCTCACACTAAGTTCAAACTTAGCCTAGTTATAGCTTAAATGGCTTTTTTTTTTAAACGTTTAGACCAGGAAAGTATCTGTCATTTTTAGATGTATTTGGCTATTTTTAGAAAAATCGTTAACATTTGGGCAAATCTTTAAATACATATTTATACATTTTTGTAAAACATTTGTAACATATTTTTGTTCCAGGGACCCCCCAGAAGACAAATATTTGAGTTATGTATATATTCAAAGATTTGCACACATTTTCACGATTTTTCAAAAATAGCAGATCTACAAGCTCATAGATCTGCTATTTTTGAATAGCCAAATAAATCTAAAATGACAGATGCGTCCCCGGATTGAATGGGTTAAGCTATAACTAGGCTAAGTTTGAACTTAGTGTGAGGTGGTGCAACTGGCCCCTGGTGACTATTGTCCTTTTAATGCGAGAGGGGTTTTGTGTTTTTTCATTTCCTTCCAATTATTTTTTATTTTCATTTTCCAAAGTATTTGAAAAACACATCTACTGAATCAAGCAACTTAAAAACGGGTGTGGGGTGCTCAAAAAAGCCAGAGTAGACGTTGATGGGTAGGCAAAATATGAACGCAACGCTACCTCTTATTTCGCTCATAGCGTGGCACCGAGTGCCGCGCTTGTAGATCTGCTTGTAGATCTGCTATTTTAATTTGTGCAAATCTATATATTTTTTAAAGCGAACATTTGTAACTCAAATCTTTGCTTCTGGGGGGACTCTACAAATGTTCAAACGTGTTTGTTTTTCAAAATTATATGTATTTGGCCGCTGACACCCATCTCAAAATATGTTGTTCCAGGGACCCCCAGAAGCAAAGATTTGAGTTACAATGTTTGCTTTAAAAATATATATTTTCAAAGATTTGCACACATTTTCACGATTATTCAAAAATAGCAGATTTACAAGCTCATAGATCTGCTATTTTTTAATAGCCAAAGTGTAACATGGATAAAGTGGTTACACAGATGCGTTCCTGGTTTGAATGGATTAATGTCTAAATCTCATCTATACATACAGTACCTGCTGCTATGTGGACACTACCACAGTGTCACCACCTTTGTGTCTAACATTAAGCACCTTATGTCTACCCTCATATACATAGTGTACCTGCTGGATTATGCTGTGTGTGCGTGCGTGCGTGCGTGCGTATATGTATAAGTAGATATATTTGTTGTTTGCCAATCCTCTACATGTTTCTCAGGGTTTTTTTGTATATCCTTTCTTTGCTTGTTCTCCCTGCTCCCCCTTTCTTCTTGCTGTATCTTTCTGATAACAACAAAAACAATGGAACTTGCACAAAAACACATTTCACCTGTAAACCTGTGATGTGACATCACTAAAGTCGCAGTTTTGTTTTCAAATGCAGAAACTATGCCATACAATATGCCCTATAGGCCGGGGAACCTAAATTACTGTCTCTCTATTTAGACAGCACTGACTGATGGGTGGAGAGACAGAGAGAGAGAGAGAGAGAGAGAGAGAGAGAGAGAGAGAGAGAGAGAGAGAGACGGGAGGGAGGGGTACAAACAGTGCCAAATGGTGAAGTAATTAATGGCATGTTTAAGTTCCATCCAAGCATGTATACTTCAGTTTTGTTTTCAAATGCAGAAACTATGCCATACAATATGCCTAGGCCCTAGGGGAACCCAAATGATGCTCACTGCGAGCTTGTACATTGAAATTGAAAATGTTTGGGGAATTTTGAATATGTTTTTAACATAAATCTTTTCTTCTGGGGGTCCCTGGCACAAAACCTTTTAGTTGGGGGTCCGCAGCCGAATGCATATCAATTTGGGGGTCCTTGACATGAATAAGTTTGAGAACCACTGCTTTCAACAATATACGTATGTATTCAAAGATTCGCACACATTTTCACAATGAAAAAAAGAAATAGCAGATCTACAAGCTCGTAGCGTGGCACTCGGTGCTTGAAAATATCTGCTATTTAATCATTTCATTTACATTTTTTTTGTTAAAGGTTTCTGCCCCGAAAGTAATTACACTGAAACAAAAGAATGGGGGTTATGGTTCATCACCCATAAGCAATTTCAAAGAGCTATAGGGATGTGAGATTTAGCATGTTTCTTTATGAGAGACTCGCAGGGCGGGGGTCTCTCTCTCTATATATACTGTAGTCACAACCATCATCAGACGCCGCGGTATTTTGGAAATGCGTGCGTCAGAGGCTGGTGTGTGCGTGGCCCGCCCGCCCCGTACCGGGCCAAACCGCTTATTAAAAAACGTAGGGAAGCCAAGCGCTATGAAGACAGAAGGCGAGCGGCCCGCTATGATTCTCTCTGTGAGAGAGGTGAACGGGGCCCAGATCTATGGCTGGGGTACTTTCCCTTTAAAAGCCACAACTATGGGCCCAGTGCGGCACAAAGGGGCCGCGCCGCCCCGAACCGACCCGTCCAGTACAGTCAGACATATTAACTGTTCCAGCAGGGTCTCTTTGAAAAGGCCTGCCAAGAATAATTTACCACATGTAACATTTCCCTTCGAAGCCACAGAGAGCCACCATACACAGCCCCTCTCCCCCCCCCCCCCCCCCCTCGCTCTCTGAACCCGGATAACAAGGGCCTCAGCACAGCCAGTGGAAATAATGTAACGTGTAATATAATAGAGACCAACAGCATTCATAAGTACTGTAGTCACATTCTGAACTTGTGAAACTCTTGATTGCTGTGGCAAAGTTGGCACACACACACACGCACGCGAATACACACACACACACACACACACACACACACACACACACACACACACACACACACACACACACACACACACACAGTGTAATGCATATATGCTGAGTATAGTATAGTCTGGGAAATATATCAGTAAAAAAAGCATTATTTGATATACTTGCAGCCGAAATTGAAAAGGAAAACAGACATCACTGACTAATGGGTGGGGAGAGGAGAGAGAGAGACATAGACAGACAGACAGTCGGGAGGGGGAGGGAGGGGTACAAACAGTGCCAAATGATGAAGTAATTAATGGCAATGGTGCAGTACGTTAATCCGACAGCGCATTCCTCCGACAGCGCAGCGCTCCGACGTTTCAATACTAAACCCGAACCAAACCCGCACCCTAACCGCACGCGGATGCCACATAGTCGGAGAAAAGGTCTGTCGGATTATCGCATGCCTCCCATTAAATTCAAGGACCCCCAGTTTGACATGCATTAGGCTATGGACCTCATTTGGTTCCATTTGTACCCTCTCAGAGTTACAGACCCACAAGGGTCCACCTTATAAGGACTCCTGGTGGTCCCCGGACCACTGGTTGAGAACCACTGTACTAGGCTACTGTACCACAACCATGACAGAGGGTTCTGCACCGCAGCAGCAGAAATAACCAATAATGATGACAATGAATGCTAATAAAGCAACTCTTACCTGTTTGAAGACTCCATAGCACACTCCATGTTGTCATACAGCGTCTTCATCATGGAAGTCCTTGAATACAGAGCAAACTAAATAAATACAGGTTGTTGTTGCATCTTTAACAACAATAAGCATTTAGGGGAGTGTTGTTGACAGACGCCATTATTCTCACCAGTGGTGGAGGTACTATTGGCATCAAAATGTACTTAAAGTGCAAAAAGTAAATACTCATTATGCAGAATGTCCTATTTCAAGTTTTCATAATGTATACAAAATCTTTTGAAAATCGCAGATCTACAAGCTCACAACAGCTTGTAGATCTGCTATTTTCAAATAGTGGTTAATGTATATGTTTAGTAATACAAATCTAAAGCAGTAACTAATTACTTAAGTTTTCAAATAATAGTGGAGTAAAAGCAGGCCTACAATATTTTCTTAAGAGATGTAGTGGAGTTAGTAGTTGGAAATACTCCATGTCACTGGTACACTACACACACTGGTTAATGACATTGCGCACGCACACACAACTGCGTCCGACTAATAATCAAGACCACCGGCCGGTTGGGAAGCAACTGTTTGTCAATAGGCTCTATGCACAGCAGCCATTTTGGAAAGAACTTGGGCCTCTTCTTACTGATACTAAGGGCTCTGTTCCATTCTGGTCAGGGTGCTGATATCGTGCATGTTGGCTCACTAGAAACACTCCATTTTGTTTCCCAAATGGCCCCTTATGGTGGGTGTGTACAAATGGAGAGTGTACAAATGGACCATTAAGGGTCCATTTGGTTCCATTTGTACACTCTCAGAGTTATGGGGGTCCTTTGAAATAAGACAACCACTATGCCACACTAAATGGAACAGAGCCTTAATTAGTATCACATTGGTAACACCTGTGAAGGAAAGTAATTCATTCCCAATATGTCTGCTGTGCATAGAGCCTACAGCCTACTGTTGAATGCATTCACAAATGATACACACAGACTTTGCAGGGGTAAAACATTCTGTTTATTGTAAAAGGTGTTGAGGTGAGGAGTTGAGGCTCATTGTTTGTCACCTGTAACTCCTCTGCAGCACTAGCAGTCTGGCACTCCTCTGTGTTGAATGAGAACCTGCCTAAGCCAGAGCAGGGCCTAACTAGTCAGCTTAAGGAAGGTAACCTCGCATCACCAGTCTTTCCACCTCGGAGGAAAGCCTGGTCTGCGTTCCAGAAGACAACATATGATCCGGTCTAGACCACGCCTACTGAAAAAAAAAATGAAAAAAGAATCCTCTTTCCGGTTCTGCCTATCCGGTTTTGCGGTTTAAATGGAATAGAATTTCCCCGTGGGATAATACCGACGCTAAATAGTCTCCGGATAGTGCACGCACATTTACATTTAAAAAATAAGCTAAACAATGCCGTATCAAGGATTTTATTAGCACGGACCTATTTTGGGGTGAGACGTCTTTCCGGTTCTGCCTATCCGGCCACTTTTTCTTTTTTTTACTTCCGCTCCCGACCGGATCATATACCCAAAAATGGAATGCTGCCCAGGCTATAAGGAAGGTGGTTCCCGGCGGGGGAAGGTGCCAAGTACTGTAGAGGAGGAGGGGTGTTTGACAATGTTAAAGGGATATTTCACTTTTTTTTTAAATTGGGTAATTTTATCGTCTACTCTGGCTTTTGTCAGCACCCCAGACAGTTTTTTTTAAGTTTGCTTGATTCAGTATTTAGATATTTGATATTCATTTTATCATAGTTTCTTTCCTAGGTTTTACTCCACTATAATTATTTGAAAACGAGTTACTTTGCAGATATTACCTTACAAAACATGCATTAACCACTTTAGCCCCATTTTATATGTTACGTCCCCGTTGGTGATCTAGGGTGGAGGGACTATAACATATCCAAAATGACATAGCTGAGACGGACAGAGGTTGAATTGAACTGAAAGCTTGTTTATTAGAAAACTAAAAGGTTAACAAAAATGAAATAAGCCAATAAGCCAAGTAACAATACAGGGAAGGTCTGTTGGTGCCAAAGGAAAGAAAGCAATAAAATTCACTATTTAAATAAAGATAAGGATCTTACTTACTCGAAAGAGAAACACAAGCCTTCCTACTCTAACAATAAACAGAAAATACAATGGGTGGCACTCACCTCTAGACTAGTGGGATTAAACACGGAAATGACCTACGTGCAAGATGTACAGGGTACCCCAGAGCTAAACTACACCCCCCTGTACTAAACATTTGGCAAAAGGTCAATAAGTCTTTATAAGACTGAAGGTGAATTGGTTAGGAACTGCATGGAGCAAACAAATGAGCTGGTGGAAGCATGGTGGGGAAAGAGAAAGATGGCCACCGTCACAGGTGCGTTATATCTGATGATGATGGAGGTGATTGGTGGACTGATGAGGGGAAGGACCAACCGGTGGTGAGAGGCGGAGTTGAGTTGAGTGAATGGGCTGGACCTGAGAGTGAGTGACAGAGAGCAGCAGGCAGAGAGTAGCAGGGAGAAAAACACCATACACAGTCTCCCCATAAACATACAGTCTCCCCTTAACCATACACGTAACACCTCCCACCCTAAAGACACAAACAAAAATGTTTGTGGCTACAAAACACCACTCTTACAGACTGCGGGAGAGAGCGTCTGCTAACACATTCTCGGAACCTTTCTTATGACGTATAACTAAGTTATAATTCTGTACAATAAGGGCCCAGCGCATGAGTCGCTGGTTCTGGTTATACATCCTGGATAGAAAAACCAAGGGGTTATGGTCTGTGTAAGCTACCACAGGAAGTATACTGGACCCTACATACACCTCAAAGTGTTGTAATGCAAACAGAAGTGCCAGTGTTTCCTTCTCTATGGTTGAATACCTGAGCTGGTGTTTGTTAAACTTCCTAGAGAAGTAACAAACTGGATGGTCGAGTTCCTATGGTCATCTGTTTGCAACAAGACTGCACCGGCTCCAGTACCGCTCGCATCTACTTCTAACTTAAAAGGAAGAACAACGTTTGGAGCAGAGAGGACAGGTGCACTACATAAGAGGGCTTTTACGCTCTCAAAAGCACTCTGGCACTCACTGGTCCAGATGAAGGGCTTAGAGATACTGGTTAGGGCAGTGAGAGGAGTCACCACTGAGGAAAAGTTCTTACAAAAACCACGATAAAATCCGTCCGTGCCTAGAAATCGGCGCAACTCTCTTCGAGTGGTAGGCCTCGGGAAGGCAGTGATGGCAGAAACCTTGGCATCAATGGGCCTTACTTTTCCTTGGCCTACCTCTTTACCAAGGTAGGTAGAGAACTGTGCCTTTCCCAAACTCACATTTGGCTAGGTTGAGGGTTAAAGAAGCATTTGCTAAACGACTAAAAACTTCTCTCAGGGTTGACACATGTGAAGTCCAGTCTGAACTGTACACTACAATATCATCTAGATATGCCTTACAATGGGGGACATCCCCCAGTACCAGATTAATGAGCCTCTGAAAGGTAGCAGGAGCATTACACATACCAAAAGGCATCACTGTATATTGGCAGAAATGATCAGGTGTCACAAAGGCACAATAGCTAGGCTATTTGAAAATAGCAGATCTACAAGCTAAACAAAAAGTACTTTTTAGTACTAGTAAGTCTTAACTGAGTTCTCTATTTTTGTATTTTGTTGAGTAAATGTACTTAGTTACTTTACACCAGTGGTTTTCAACCTTTTTCGTGTCAAGGACCCCCAAATTGACACAAATTAGCCCACGGACCCCCATTTAAAGAGATATGGCAGGGACTCAACCATTTTGATTTCTTGGGGGTCCCAATCTACACTGTATCATCATCATTAGTGTTCATTTAACTCTGAGAGTGTACAAATGGAACCAAATGGACCTAATGGGTCCATTTGGTTCCATTTGTACACTCTCAGAGTTACAGACACATAAGGGTCAATTTGGTTCCTAATTTGGCTGGGGACCCCTTGGAACCAACCTCAAGGACCACTGGTGGTCCCCGGACCACTGGTTGAGAACCACTGCTTCTCACACATTCTGAATGTACAGTATGTAATGTCAACGTTTTTGGTTGTTTCACACACCAGTTGCAAAAACCTTGAGTTATGAGTGTATGAACGTCTGATGCTTTCTTTTTGCCATTTCCACCTGCTAGCTACGTACCTGCTTGGTACTGACAGTATTCTTTGAGACACATATACAGGTATTTTCGGGCCGAATCCGCCATTCTTTCATCGGGTGAAACAACACAGCTTTCACCATTGGACAAATATACACATTAATTAGGGGGTCCTTGAGGGGGTGCTCCTTCCATTCCGACATCTCACCACTCCGACTAGTGGCTTCCGCGTGCGGTTAAGGTTAGGGTTAGGGTTAGGTATAGGGTTAGTCAACGTCGGAAAGGCGACATGTCGGAAAGGAGAAATGCACCCGTCCTTGAGATGAAAATGTTTGAGAACCACTGTTTTAAACAACACCAGGAGACAAGCCAAAAAGAACCTGCAACTACCAATATTTACACTTTGACTTTACAGACAAGACAAGTCCAAAGTGGCGTATAATTGGCTCTATGCACAGCAGCCATAGTATCACTTCCTTCACAGGTGTTACCAATGATACTAATGAAGGCTCTGTTCCATTTAGTGTAGCACAGTGGTTTCCACGGCCCCCATAAATCTGAGAGTGTACAAATGGAACCAAATGGACCCGTAAGGGTAACACTCCTGTAAGGGGCCATTTGGAAGCCCATGAGGGTCCCTGGACCCCACCTTTAGACCCACTGGTGTAACAGAGTGTTTCCAGTGAGCCAACATGCACAATATCAGCACCCTGACTCTAATAATAATAACAATAATATCTCAGATTCGTATAGCACATAGGGGGAGGGAGAAAACTAAACAGAAGAAAGAATCAACTTAATTAAGATAAAAAGGGGGGGACACAAATAATGATGACGCAGGCAGGCAGGCAGGCAGGCAGACAGACAGAAGCCCAACTTCATCGCAAATCGGCCCATCACGCCCCTTATGTTTACATTGTTGGGCAATGTTTTTATACCCATATATGGAGAACGAGTTTGCTCGCTGGTGTGTGATGTCAGCCCACATCACGCGAGAGAGAGAGGGACGGTGTATCCTCACAGTCACAAGGACATTGCAGAGAGGTCATTCCTAAAAAAGAGCCAATGGTGGACGAGCACGAAACTCATAATGATGTCACAGCACCATTAAAGGAGGAACATTAAGTATTTAGAAGGCATGCCGGCTCATCCTGTGACCCGGCAGCAGTAGAATTGATCAGGTGAAGGAAGCAGACTAACTCTGAACTCCATAAAGTCCAGTCAAGAATTCTAAAGCGTTTCTGGAAGGAATCATTGTCGAGTTCAAACCTAAGGGCTTCTTGGTTATATAGCAGTTGAAAACACAGAAGCTAGCTAGCTATTGTCGTTCTCTGCCGGCAGATTGTTGATTCATTCGTGGAAAATGGCTCAAGTAACCGGCTCCCAGAAGGCACTAATGCTAGAAATGAAAAACCTTCAAGACGAGCCAGTCGAAGGCTTCAAAGTAAGTCTGGCGGACGAGTCGAACATGTACAACTGGGAGGTGGCGATATTCGGGCCCCCGAACACGCACTACGAGGGGGGCTACTTCAAGGCTCGCCTCAAATTCCCCAACGACTACCCGTACTCGCCGCCCGCCTTCAGCTTCCTCACCAAGATGTGGCACCCCAACATCTACGAGAACGGCGAGGTGTGCATCTCCATCCTGCACCCGCCGGTGGACGACCCCATGAGCGGCGAGCTGCCGTCGGAGCGGTGGAACCCCACGCAGAACGTGCGGACCGTGCTGCTGAGCGTCATCTCGCTGCTCAACGAGCCCAACACCTTCTCGGCGGCCAACGTCGACGCCTCGGTCATGTACCGCAAGTGGCGCGACAGCAAGGGCAAGAACAAGGAGTACGCCGAGGTCATCCGCAAGCAGGTGCAGGCCACCAAGGTGGAGGCGGAGAGGGACGGCGTCAAGGTGCCCACCACGCTGGCGGAGTACTGTATACGGGCTAGCGCCAAGCACGACGACGACGGAGACGACGACTATTACGAGAATTACTACGACGACGACGAAGACGAGGACGAGGACTGCTACGATGAAGACTGATACATTTGGGAAGTGAGGACTCCTGCCCTCCCTCCCCCTGAAGGTGCTTCCCACCGAAAGATAAAATATCTTTCTAGTCACTTGAATTGCGCCACATTTGTCGTGCTGGCCAGCGTTGGTTGGGGGGGGGTGAATGTCGCCTCAGTTGGGATTTTCCAGCTGGAACGAAGACACCGAGGCAACAGAACACTTCTTTCGCGTGGCCCTGTTGGCGCCGCTCAATGCAACATCGTGCCAGGACGCGTCTTTGCGTTTACTTTATTCAATCGCTCGGCTCGAACACACATTTTATCTTTCGGTGGGAACCCACCATGAGAATAGCACACCCTTAAAAGCTGTGATTCTCAACCTTTTTTAATTTCAAGGACCCCCCCCCAGTTTAGTGTCCATAAGACCATGGACCCCCTCCACAACTCTGACAGTGTAAATGGAACCACGTGGTTCCATTTGTACACTCTCTTTGAGTTACAGACCTGTAAGGGTTCATTTGGTTCCTAAATATCCATAATTTAGCCAGGGGCCCCCTGGAACCCCTGCAAGAAGGACCCTAAATGGACCCTTACAGGTTAATTTGGACCCATACTTTGGAGAGGCATCATATTATGGAATTACCTGCCATTGACTAAAGATCTAGCTTGATAGACACAAGCCGGGAAAAAAAACAACTGCCGACCTAATTCCCACCGTCACCACCGTGGTCACAGACTTGAACTTCATCTCTCACTTTGTCCCCCACCTCTTACAGAAAACCCATCACCTCTACCTTCGTCATCTTACAGAAACCCATCACCTCTACCTTCATCATCTTACAGGGGCGGCCATAGCTGAGTGGTTAGTGAGCCCGCCTAGGGAGCCAGAGGCCCTGGTTGCCCCAGGTACGATTCCAGGCCAGGCCAGCAAATGTGTCGATGAAATGAAATTTGTCCCTGAGCAAGATTCTTAACCCCTAATTGCTCACAGGCCCTCACTGGAAACAAGACCGCAAGGACTTCCATGAACGGACCTGTTAAAGGAATTATACAGCAACCCATCACCTCTATCTTCATCCTCTCAGCACAGGTTCCAACAACTCCATCACCGGTGCAAGCGGAGGAGAGCTGTGCGCTAAAACAGAACACACAAGAAATACATATGCAATTTGACAACAGATAGCTGACAGACATCCTGTTTTCCTCACGGCTATAGGAGAGGCTATAGGAGTCTGTGTGTCTGTCCGGAGCTAATTTCGCAAACTAGTGGACCGAACCGATCAGCGCCAGGTTTCTAGTGCGCGCTGTCGCTAGGCTAACGAAGAACCCCAGTCATTTTTTTACCCCCGCGCGTTCCATATATTTATCTTTACTTCTTTTTTTCCATCACGTATAACGGAAGTCAATGCAGGGCCTCAGATTGTCCAGGTTTGGGCACGGATGACGTATGCGTTAATCGATACTGAACCTACAACTGTTTGAGCGTCTACCGTAACTTCATTATCGACTAGCAAGCAAAAAAAACTCTATTCCTAGTGAGACGGACCTGGGTTACAGCTGTAGGCCTACTTGGCTCTGCTCTTGTTTCCTTCTATGCAGAATCTCTTCAACGGAAATAGCTGAGCTTGTAGATCAGCTATTTCCCAGAATAGGGTGGCGGCTGCGGCTCAGGACGAAGAGCAGATCGTCCAATGATACGTGGGTCGGCGGTTCGAATCACGACACTGGCATCGACTGTTCGCCGCTTCACCTCCCAGTGTATGAATGAATGAACCATTGTAAAGTGCTTTGAGTACTTAGAAAAGCGCTATAAAAATGCAATTCATTATGAGGGTTGGGGTTCAAATGGGTTTAAACGACATCTTGTTTTACTTTCGTCCCTGTCAAGAGGCCATGGACCGCACTTTGATTACCAAAAACAGTTAAATAATAATATCTCTGGGACCGCGATCTACACTGGGAAAATCCACGTCCACGTGGACCTGTAAAGAAGGTCCATGTGGACATCTGGTGGTCCCCGGACCTTATGTTGAGAACAAGCGGAGTCGAGGTCACTGGGAGGTTTAATGTATCGGTGCGTCTCGTGGATTTTTTTTTCCCCAGCGTGTGCCGGTTTGCACCACTGGGTTGAAAACGTTTTAAGAACTCTCTCAACACCACACCTTCAAGATTCCACTGGCATTTCTAAGCCAATAATTTGATTAGCGGTGGAAAGATGCTATTGCTAATGTATCCGGTAGGAGACTCAAAAGAGTCTCTTTGTGTCTCCTACCGGAAATACACCTGGTCATCAAATTATTGGCTCAGGAATGGGACAAAAACAAAAAAATCTCCATGAATTCAATGCTTCGTGGGGTGTGTAATTGATAGAAAATAAGTAATTTTTTGGGTGAACTACACCTTTATATTGGCATATCAGTCAGATCGGCGGTGCAACGTAGATGTGAAGAGCCTCTAGTTCTGTAAACAAGACCAGGAGACCTGGTTCTGCCAGACCCGGCAGATGCCCATGTGTCTATGCCCATGTATGGACTAAAGGGGGACAGACTTTTATAAGCCGGACTTCACATGACGTGTCAGCCTGTGTATGCCCATATATGGACGAAAGGGGGACAGACTTTTATGGCTGGGGCCTAAGGACAAAGGGGGCAAAACCTGTTTTTTGCCCATGTATGGAGAAAACAGGTACAAAACATGCCCATGTATGGAGAAAACAGGTACAAAACATGCCCATGTATGGACGAAAGGGAGACAGACTTTTATGGCTGGGGCCTAAGGACAAAGGGGGCATGCCCATGTATGGAGAAAACAGGTACAAAGCCTCATGTAAGCCAGACCCATTGGGTCTGGCAAAAATAGCTGATGTACAAATGCCCAGGGGGGTCCCCAGATGACAGTAAAGGGATAATATAATAAGATTCTTAATACAAAAAAAAAAAAGAGAAATGTAATGAAAAAAGGCCATTTCTGCATCAAAAGTAATCAACAAACTATATAAAAACTGGTCAAACATTTGCCAAATTGTCAAATAATATAAGAAATAGGTAAAATTGTTGAAAATAGCCGATCTACAAGCTCACAACAACGTGCAACACGAGGCGTTGTGAGCTTGTAGATCTGCTATTTTCACAGTGGATCTGTGGAACCGAGTCAAACAAAATGTAATGCCTCAACAACTCCTACAGTACATTTCCAAGTGCTTGTCAGGGTGGGGGGTCCCCAGTTCAAATATGATTATTTTGGGGGGTCGTGGCCTCAAAAGGTTGAGAACCACTGGTGTAGACTTCACCCTTCACCTACACCTACAGTCAACCATATAGGGTTTAAGTCGTTAAGTGGCACTGTTGCAAAATAAATGTTTGTTCAGGATGGGACAATGTTGGGTCTCTGCTCTACATTTAAACTGTCTTGAGACAACTTGTGATTTGGCATTATAATAAAAATGTAATTGAATTGAAGTGTTAAGTAGCTCTATATTGTGATACAGTAGTAAAATGGCAGTAGAGTGATTGTTCAGAAATAAGGGTCTCACTGTCTCTCCAGCTTCTTTAATAAACAGAAAAGACATTTTCTGGTCGGGATACCATGTTTTATCCAGTCAGGAGAGAGAACTACACACAGGATAAACGAGTTGAAATTGGAAGTCCTGACATAAGCAGACAAATTTGTACCTGGAACACTATACAATTGAAGCTGATAAATTATCTTCCCTGGGTTCTGTCTCATGATTGGATACAAAGTATATTTTCTGTTCACTAAAGAGCTGGAGATTTGGGGAAGACCCTGATACTGAACAAACACTGTATATAGCAATTACTATCGGAATATAGAGCTTACATAAAATAAAATAGAAAATGTCATTACCACGCATTTTACATTATGTTCTTTAAGACCATTTTCTTTATGTTTTCCTACTAAGAAAGAGTCATTTCTTGATAACATCAACATAGAGCTAGAATTAATGACTTCAGTTCAGCGCATGCACACAGTGGTCCTAAAACCTTTTTTAATTTCAAGGACCCCTCAGTTTGGTATGCATTATGGCCACGGACCCGCATACAGAGAGGTCTATAAGGCTCTCCATTTGGTTCCTAACTACGAATAGCTGGGGACCCCCTGGAACCCCCTCAAGGACCCCCACTTTGAGAACCACAGGTGTATATATAACACCTGGTGTTTGCAAATGCACCCTTATATGGGTGGGTCTGTTTGGTTGCACTTGTACACTCAGGGATCTTCGTGGGTCTCAACGGATACAGAAAGAGTAGAGCTGAGAAGTCTAGGCACCTCGGTGTGAAATTGGCTGTTTTTTCCCCCCAAAATGTGAAAAAGTAAAAAATAAAAAGTATGCTTTCAAAAATGGTCTGAAGTCATGTAACGTCTAAATGATTTGAACGTGCACGGTACGTCATTTTCAGACCTAAATTGACCCTTCGACTTATTTGTTTATACGCCCATAATGATGGCTAGACGCAGATTGTGTAGCAATTTGTAGTAAACTAGAAGTTCGGGCCGCGTGCGTGACGCGGCGTCCACTTGGCAGTGCCACATTACCTCACAGTGTGAGAGAGAGTTTTGTGCTCCCCTAAATCCACGCCAGGCTATGAAAATACCCACTTGACAAACAGGTGACGTGCATGACCTCTGCAATGACCAAAACCCACTTTGTGATTACTCACACCTGGCATGGCAGACCTGTGAGCACGGACCTCTGACGTCACGCTCATGTCACACGACTCAGCCATAACCATATAAAGAGTGGAACTTACACACACGGGGACAGGAATGATGCAACGTACATACTGACAACCGACATACTGACAACCGTTCTGGCGCAGATTCAAATTGTATTATAGATGTTGATGTATCAGGCCTTAAATGTCACATGTTCAAGCAGGTTCTAATCATGTATACTACACCTTATTTCAGACCATATTACAAAAGCCTACATGTATTCTTCACTTCTTTACATTTTGGAGAAAAACAGAGTGTTTAGCATTGGCTAAAATAGACAGTTTAACATTGAGATGCCCAGACTTCTCAGGTGGACACTCTTCCGTTTAGGTCTCGACCCCTTTTACCAGGTTACCATTTAAAATGAACCATTTTTGAAAAATGATCAAAAATAGCAGATGTACACTGTGAGCTTGTATATCTGCTATTCTTGAATAGCCAATGCATAAAATATGGATAGTGGTTAAAATGACTATACTATGCTGTATCAACACATTTTGCTGGGGACCCCCAGGTAACCCCCCCAAGGACCCCTGAGGGTCCCCAGACCCCAAGAACCACTGCCTTACAGGTCCGGGGACCCCTGGCGGTTGAGAACCAGTGTATCAACATAAACACCACGTTGAGAACCAGTTTATCAACATAAACCTTGTGTCAATCCATTCAAGTATATGTAATACTGCCCATGCCCAGTAGGTGGCAATGACACTACATCCATACCCTTGTTAGATGCTAACCAACATCAACACTTGAATGTAGCAAATACTATTTTAACCACAATTTGTCTCTTATTACCTTGAGTACCTTTACTGTTTAATAGTTAAAAATAGGATATATGCAAGTTACTGTAACCCCAAATAAAATGTTTTTCTCTTTTGTTTTCACATCACTTTTTTTCCCCCCCACAAAATGTATTTTCCCTTTCCACATTAACCCTGGTTTCAAAGAATGTTCAAATGTTAAATGAGTTTGTATATTTTATTGTCTCCGCCAGGCCGAAAGGCATGGCGAGAGAGTATGTTTTACCCCCTGTCCGTCCGTCCGTCCGTCCGTCCGTGTGTCCGTCCGTCATTCGATCTGTCTGTGTACAGCTAATCTCCGGCACCGTTGGCTTGCTCGCAGCCAAACTGTGCACACACACTCCCTGGATACCAGAGCAGAACCTCTGCCCCAAATTTTTCACAGGGGCCTGTTATAGCGCCACCAGGAGGCCAATTGGTGCAAAACACATTTCTTGACAGTACTCCTACAGATTTTGTCCAAAAATCCCGCAAATCGGTACAGTGTCTCTATAGTCATTAAACGAAACGGGTCTTTCAGATTTCTCATATTCCATCCTGATTGGCTAAAAATGTCTTCCAAAGTTTGCAGGAGTGCTCCGTTTTGAACAAAATGCCTCAAATCATGAACACAGCATGCAATTTCCGTGAAATTTTGCACGCAGTCCCACTAGGCCGAGGAAGAACTACCATTTGAACATTTTCAAATCAGCCTCATGGTGGCGCTATAACAGGCCGATTCGTGTTTTTACCTATAATTGCACCGATCTGTGTAAAACTTTGTTTGCACACTCCCTATAGGTCAAGGAAAAACCTTTGCCCTGCATTTTTCACATCTGCCTTTTATAGCGCCACCAGGAGGCCGACTTATGTAAAACACATTTTTTTATACTACTTCCAATTTTATCCAAATTCCACGCAAATCGGTACACAGGATCTCTATATTGACATGTAAAGTTTGCATTATTGGCTTGTTTTGAACAAAATTCCGCAAATCATGAACGCACCGTCCAATTGCGCTCAAACTTTGCACGCACATTCACACTATGTTGAGGAACAAATGCCACCTTTTTAACATTGGCCTGTTATAGCGCCACCAACAGGTCTAATTTAGCGAAACACATGTTTTTAACAAAATGCCTCAAATCATGAATGCAGTCGTGCAAGGCCTAAGAAGAAATGGCACCCTTTTCACGTTGGCCTATTATAGCGCCACCAGGAGGCCACAATAGCCTACCTGACCTGGCGGAGACCTGTGCTCCGAGGAGCACTTTTTCTAGTTTGTTTCTAAAATAGGGGAAATAGCCAATCTAGAAGCTCACACCGTGCCACTCACGTCGCAATGCGCTTGTAGATCGTCTATTTTCACCATTTTCAAGGTGACATACAGTACATCATACGATGAAGTAGGCAATAAACTAAGGTTCAAGTGGATATGGATGAATGTATATAGACTGGTGAGACTACATGAATCAAATGAAACATGGACAAGATCTGCACATCATTCCAGTGGTGAAAAGTAACTAAGTACATTTAATCAAGTACTGTACTTTTACTTACTGTCATTTTTTGGGGTATTTTTACTCTAGTCAATACTTTTACTTACACTACATCTCAAGAGGCAAATATTGTACCTTTACTCCACTACAATTATTTGAAAACTTTAGTTACTAGTCACATCGTAGAATTGAATTATTATTACAAAACATACATTAACCACTTTAACTTTGGCTATTTGAAAATAGCAGATCTACAAGCTCACAACGTGTTGCGATGCAACGTGTTGCGAGCTTGTAGATCTGCTATTTACAATAGATTTGTATAAATTGTATACATGATGATACCTTGTGAAACGGGACATTCTGCATAATGAGTGCTTTTACTTTTGGTCCTTTAAGTATATTTTGACGCTAATACCATTGTACTTTTACTCAAGCACATTTTGATTACCGGACTTTTACTCGTAACAGAGTGTTTCTACATTGCAGTATTGATACTTTTACTTAAGTAAAACATTTTAGTACTTTTTCTACCACTGCATCATCCCCACAGTTCTTTAAAATCACACCCAGTGTGAAGAGAGTGGTGCCTTTCAATTAGTGTAACTGGTTGCATCCTTGTGTTGCAATCAGCTGCAGCTGTTGAGGCCATGCTCAAACAGACGGACGGACGGACGGACCCACACACACGGTCAAGTGTAGGAGTGGCTGGCACCACTCAAAAACGGTGCTGAACCAACAATACTCAAGTGTAAAGAAGGGAATGTCCGCACACAATCGACTGCTCTCCCAAATGTTATTTAACCATTTGTAAACAAACAAACAAAAACGTAGTTATTAGTATTATTATTAATATTAGTATTAATAGTATTATCAATTTACGCAACACTGATGATAGTGCTGCTAACAAGTCTATGAAGCTTATCTATGAAATCTATGGAAAAGTGGAATCTGCAACACAATTCCATACAATATGTAGTGGGGGTCTCTGCTTCATCTCTCTCTCAGCTATAGACCCCTGCAGTGTTGATTTCGTTGACTAAAACTATGAAGAAAAATGTTTGTTCTACCTTTTTTCACTGATGAAAACTAAATCAAAACGAAATAAAAACTAAGCTTTGATGACTAAAACTAAGACTAGATATATTGACAATTTCGTCAACAAATAAAAACTAGACTAAATTATTAGGGGGGGACTAAGAGATCCAGTAGAACTAAAAGACAAGTCATTTTAATTTCGGTTACGCTCGGGTGTTCTGCTCTGAAAATAGCAGATCTGCCTGTAGATCTGCTATTTTCAGCATGCAACCAAGTGTAAAATCGATCATTACGACGGCATCAAGGCACCGCCAACACACATTTCAGTTGACTGAATCAACTGTAGATTTAGTCGACTATAATCTTATGATATTTAGTCGACTAAACTAGACTAACAGTAAAACATTTCAGATGACTAAAATATGACTAAAACTAAATGGAATTTGATTCAAAAGACTATGACTAAAACTAAATCAAAATGTGCTGTCAAAATCAACACTAGACCCCTGCTCTAGAGCTGTCCACAGTCTGTGATCACAATCCTCTTGCTGGGCTTGCTCATCTGCCTCACCACGTCCATGCCCTCCCGCACCCAGCCGAACACCACATGCTTGAAGTCCAGGTGCTCCGTCTTGGTCAGCGTGACGTAGAAGAACTGGGAGCCCGTCTTGGTCAGCGTGACGTAGAAGAACTGGGAGCTGTTGGTGTCGCGCCCCTTGTTGGCCATGGACAGCAGGCCGGCGGACTTTGTATCCCTTCTTGATGCTAGTTTAGAAGGTCCTTTAGTGGCCATTAGCTGTAAAAATCCATAGATTAGCCGCACCGTTGTATAGGCCGCAGGGTTCAAAGCATGGGAAAAAATAGCGGCTTATAGTCCGGAAATTTCGGTAGTTCTTGGTTAAATATAGGGAATTATAGAAAATCATTGCTCTCGTATTAAACATGAACAGAGATATGGAAACTCATCCATTTCCCCCATTTTTTAATGCATAGATATGTGTATATTGTGTCTACGTATACTGTATGTATACATACATTATATGAATATCTAAGAGAAATACATCAAACTGATATGGTTTAAGGATAAGGATAATGTGTATCTATTTCGGAGGAGAGTTGAGATGTACTAAACATATAATGTACATGATGATATGTAGGATATAATGTACCATGGGAGGCTGCAGGTCGTTTCTCTGTGGGATCAGGATAGAGCTTTCCATTCAAGGCTTTCACTGCAGACTCGAAGGTCTCACCTGAAAACACAGCACAAGTTCAGCTCGTTCAGGGGGGTTATGTTAATCGATTGAGGGTCTTCCTTACTTCCCTGGCACACAAGTTGCTATTCTTCAGCGAATAACATTTTTTTTCTTTTTTTACAGAACTTAACCTTTCCCCTTGAGGATCAAATAAGGTATCAAATCAAATCCAGGCCTTTATTGAGACATTCCAGGGCCATCTAAGGGCTCATACGTGTCTGGAGGAGATCATGTATTTTTATACTTCTGAAAGGCGTTAGATTACAGATTACATATTAGGTGACCTCCTCAGTTTGAATGGACACTACAGTACATCTGGTCAAATTACCCACTTAAAATATACTGTATGCTTTGTATGCTAGCCCCCCCCCCCCATCCTTTTTTCTCTCTACGCCGTGGGTTTTCAACAGGGGATCTGGGACCCTTAGGGGGTCCTCAGAATTCCTACAAGGGGGCCACCAAATGTTTGTGTAATAGGAACAACTATTTTAAATTTTGTTTTTAGTTGAATGTCTGAAAATGCACATAAATATGAATTCAACATATTAGCAGAGTGCTGTCAAACAAACCTTGAAGCCATCACAGCTGCCGCACCAGCCCATAGGCATTAGGCACTTAAAATAAAATAAAACCTGTGGAATACTTCCAAGCTAGTCTCAAATCTCTCAAAACTTAACAGACATTGATGAGACAGACAGCTAAATATGGTGAGTTAGCTTTCAAAGAGAAAATGTTGTGAAATTAATGTGAAATTGGGGCGCTCGGGTGGTAAAGTGCCTGCCCACCGGGAGGCATGCGTTAATCCGACAGACCTTTTCTCCGACTATGTGGCATCCGCGTGCGGTTAGGGTTAGGGTGCGGGTTTGGTTCGGGTTTACTGTTTAATGTCGGAGGAATGCGCTGTCGGACTAACGTACTGCACCCCTGCCCACCTGTGGGTTCGAATCCACCGTGGTGCATCCGGCTTTGTCGAGCGTCTATACGAAAACAAATGGCCTGTGTTGGGGGGAGGGAAGCCAGGCGGGCAATGCGATATCACTGCAGGTACTCCTACGGGCTGGGGTGGTACCCGTCAGCAGGGAGTGTTGGGTGGGAGGTGTAGGAGAAAGGCTCTTGGTGGGGGCTCCTCACTGTCAGGTGAACCAGAAGGACACAACACACACAAATGTGTGTGGGGAGGAATCAATTGACAAAACGACTACATTGGGGAGAAAAAGGGGTAAAAAGCGCAACTAAATAAATATAATAAAAAAATAAAAATAAAAATGTGAAATCATGATATCAAGTGTTGGGTCTCATATTGTTGCCCAGTACTACATTTATAGACCAATCGTTTTGCAGCACCTATATTCCATTTTCAGAGTTGCTTCAGTTTATAATGTGTTGCTGTACCAGTCAATTTATTGTTTTATTTAGTTTGCCAATTAAATTATATTTAGTAATAATTTCCTCCAAATTGTTTTACCATCCTGTTAGACTGTGCGCTTGAAGTTGAACTGTACTGTAGGCACAACAAATGGCTACTTTGTCTTGCTTCATATGAATTCACACATATTTAGTGGGTCACTCGGAGGTTAGCAAACAAATGTACAGGTTTCTTCAAAAACCAACACCACACTTGGGTCACACAAACTAAGACATGCAGCACATTCGCCGTCCTGATTTGTTTTTTCCACTCCGTGCAGCTGGGTTATGTCTATCTGGCAGTGACGGGCCAGCCAGGTAAGGGTCAACATGTCACGTGGCGACACACACACACACACGTTGTGACAAAGAGTACCTGGGGGCTCAAATTGGGTGGCAGATGTGCTGGTCCAAAAAGCCATTGGGTTATCTTTGAAAAGCCTAAAATCCAACCCTATAAAGATAACGGTTTGTCGTGTGAGAAGGAATTAAAAGTACGGTGGAGTTATAAATCACAATAACAAGTCTAAAACTGGTCAATTATAGAGGTTAAATACGGTTATGTACATTGGAATTATTCAAAAATGGTTATATATTCAGGCAATCCTTTTGAGAGTGTGTCTTGTTATGACTGTAGTCACATTTGAATGTGTTGCAAGAATTGTCAAAGTATACTTAACTCATATATTTAAAGATATAATAAGAAAAAAGGTTGTATGGAGCGGAAGTGGAGGAACGTGAACATTGAGCCTGATCCTGTCAACATAGGTTGAACATAGGTTGGTGCAAACATGAGAGGTAGGTGGAACAAGACAATGAGGTCAAACTGTCAAATGATGTGGAAAGAAACCCAACATGTTGGCATTCAGAGACGAGCATCAGAAAAGTAAAGCAAAAATCAACAAATTCACTTCAGAATCAAACATAACACGGTCAACTTGAGTAGACGGTTTTACCTTTCTCTGGGATTCTGAATGCAGGCACGGCAGGAGAATCTTGGGCAGGAGGTCCACCGTCTCTGGCGTCGGAGAAGGACAAGGACGCCTCGGACTCGGGGGAAGATTTGGGCGATCCAAAGATCTTCTGGAGGGTATCTGTGCCAAAGACGAACTTGGGAGGGGATACCACCACTTGAAGCTGAACAGTGACTTGCCCACCGAGGTCTTGCTATCGGGGGTGTGGAAAGTGTCAGGCGACAGTTCTGTGCTCTCCTTGGTGGTTTCTTCCAGGATGGCGATGGCTGCTTTCCCACATACTGGGATAGCCAGTGGTGCTGGAGATGCTGCGGGTGCAGTGTCTTGAGGAGTATCCACCCTGGGAGCAGTGTTAATTTTGACAGCAAATTTTGATTTAGTCTTAATCTTAGTCTTTTGAATAACACACCATTTAGTTTTAGTCTTATTTTAGTCTTCTGAAAATGATTTAGTCTTAGTCTAGTCTAGTCGACTAAATATCAAAACCTTAAGTCTTTTAGTCTTAGTCAAAAACAATTACACTGCAGCATATTCTGATTTAGTCTTAGTCTTTTGAATAACACACCATTTAGTTTTAGTCTTATTTTAGTCTTCTGAAAATGATTTAGTCTTAGTCTTAGTCTTAGTCGACAAAATTAACACTGCCTGGGAGTCACTGGAGTTAACAGATCATCTTTATCATGTGCTGTTTTGGCTTCTTCAAACACCTCTTTGAATTTGTTGGCCATCTCCTGCAACTTGAATCTCACAGCCAGTTGCTCTACTTTGCCGTCTGCTCCTTCACCAAAGTCTATGGCACTCCAGATCCAGGCCTTCTCAGAACCCTTCATCGGTTCCAGCTTCATGGCTGCAGTGATCCAGTGGTTTGCGCAGAGCTTGAGCACCTGGTCCCTCCTCATGATCAGCCTCACCCGCTTGGTGTTGTAATGCTGCAGGATCTTGAGGTCTCCGATGCCCCTCTCCTTCCACTGGCTCAGGTCTTTATCGTAGCAGTACATCTTGGCCCGGTGGCAGAACACCTCCTGCTCCTCTTCCTCCCCGGTGGACGTGTCCACCAGGTCAGGCAAGGGGACCGCAGGTTCAAAGTACTGACCATCCCAGTCCTCGTCCTGACTGACATCCTGCTCATCATCGGTGCCCACAGAGGCCCCGCTCTGGTTCAGCTTAGTAGGGGTCTTGGCTGGACTGATAATGGGTTGGAAACTCCAGTTGAAGCCACTGGTGGATTCCCCGAAGCGGAAGAGGTTCTTTCGAACGGGGCTGCTGGCAATGGGAGAGGTGTAGACGAACGTGTCCGCGGTGTCATCCAACGCGACCTCTCTGGGGTAGTAGTAGAGATCCCACTCCAGGGTGGGGCCGGTACTGTCGGCGTGCTTGATGACAAGCGCCGAAACATCGGTAGCCGTCAAGATGTCTGCTTGGCCTTCCTCCTTCCCCATCTTTGTTTTAGCTGAGGGGTTGGGAGTTTCACAAGAAAGACATTTGTCCGCAGAGCCCTCATTCCTCACAGCACACGTGTCACAGTCCCACTGCCCTGGCTTTTTACCAAACTGAGCGAAGCCAGAGCTGGATGTTTTGTCATCCGTCAGGAAGAATTTGAGGTCTTTCAGGCCAGACTTCATCTCCTCTGCTTTCTGAACGAGGTGAGCTGTCCTGCCCGTGTCTACAAGCTTATGGGGGGTTTGCAGAGGGATGTCCAAAAGAAGTCTCTGGCACTCGTCAAACTTCTGCTTGAACTCCTCAGCCAGTTCTGGGGTTTTGAACTTTGCGGCTAGTTGTTCCAGTGTAGTGACCCCATCTGAGAAGTCGTTGGCGAGCCACATCCATGCCTTATCAGAGCCCGCCAGGGGTTTCATGTTCATAGTAGTGGTGATCAAGTGGTTGGCGCAAACCTTGAGCACCTGCTCTCTTCTCATCAGCACCCTCAGTTTGCCATTGGTTGTATTTTTCAGGAATTTGAGGTTCCCCACCCCTCTCTCCTTCCACCGACTGATGGCATGGTCAAATCTGAACAACTTGACACGCTGGGAGTAGAGGACCTGTTCGTCCTCCTCCCCGGTCACTACATGTACCTTGTCAGGCAACGGAACCGCGGGCTCAAACTGAATGTCATCCTCCTCCTCGGTCTTGTACATGTACTCCTCGCCCTGGTCAGCTGAGGCAACCCCCTTGCTGGGGGTCACCGGAGTGGACGGACTGTGTGACGTAGCCACCGTGGTCTTGCTATCGGGCGTGTGGTGGAAAGTGTCAGAGGACAGTTCTGTGCCAAAGGAGGAAGAGAGGGTAAGGAAAGTTCAGTGTACGGCAACAAATTCTCAGTAAGTAGTCCCCCAACTAACCTTTTTCTTGTACATATTTCTTATGTTTCATACCAGTAACCTGTAAGCTGATTGTATAACGTTCTGTATAGTAGTGTATATCTGTCTGTCTCTTATATGTCATCATGATTTGTGAGCGTGGGAACTCATTTTAAACAAGCTTAGTGCTTTATGAGTTATCCAGTTTAGTAGACCTTGTATCGTGAATTGTACTTCCATGTACTGTTTCTCATGTATTACTAAATAAAGTACATCAATCAATCATTTAAAACATAGTTGTGTTTCAAAAGAATACATCTTTTTAGGAACAATAGCTAAATGGCTTGATTTGAAATGATAGTTGACAGAAAATAACCGTATAAAGAAAGATATACATTTGAGGTCTTAAATTAAAGCTATATTTGTTTCATATAAAGCAAAGGTTATGCTTAATTTATTGTACTGTGTCGTATGACGGAGACACATGGTGGAAATAACCGAAAAGCTCACAACGCGTCATTATATGGGCTTGTAGATCTACTATTTTAAGTATAAATCAGGCTTTACACACAGACAGTCTAATATGTGAATGACAGGTGAGATGATCATGATTTAATGAGTTTTTACCGTCATTATTGAGCAAGGGACTGAAGAATGGATTGATTTCCTCAGTGAAGATGCAGCCAGTGAAAGAGTAGAGATGAACTCTGGCCTCCACATCATAAAAGGAGACCAGAGCCTCCTCATAATCCACAAACACTCCCACTTTCTGGACCTCCTCTCTTACAGGGAGGAGGACTGGAGGGTCAGCAAGAGCCGTGTACTCATTTCCATTCCTCAACATTATAATCCAGTAACCATCGTCAGCGCTTACTGTCGTTTTCCTTTTGCTGTTGATGGAGGCTCTGGTCACTCCTATAGACCAGTCAGTCTTCCCTTTAACCTGAACCTCATAGTAACATTTTCCTGAGGAGAATCTTTGGAGATTCTTCTGTACGTTTCCAAGATTTACTTGTGTTCCATCACCGGGCAGGAAGAGTGCTGTATCAGGGTCCAGAGTTACATCCACTGCATATTGCTGGATCCGCCTCAGCTCAGCATCACGCAGCTTCTCCATCTCTTGAGAGAGTGTCGTCTCCAGCTGGGCCACAGCTGTCCTTACTGTCCCCACATATGAAGACTGATGGACATTGACCTTTGTCCAGTCCTTGGTGGGTGGAGGGGTGTTGATGGAGGTGAAGTTCTGGAGGAGCTGGAGCTGGTTTTCGGTGTGTGAGAGCTGCTTCAGCTCAGAGCTTCTCTTTTTTAACTCAGTTATTTCCCGTTGCAGCTCTTTAATGAAGCCTTCAGCCTGTTTCGCTGTTGTCTTCTTCTTCTTATCTATCACATCAATGAGCTCAGCCTGGCTTTTCTCAATACAGCTCATCAGAGCAGTGAAGACCTGCACACTGTCTGCCATCTCTCTGTCTGCATCTTTCTTGCTGAGCTCTACTGCATGTTTGACCTCGTACATCTTCAGTTGTCTCTCCTGGATCATGTGCTGAACTTCAGCCTCCGTGTTTCCCAGCTCAGCCTTCTTTTCTTCATATTCTTCTTCCAGAGATACAACTTGATGTAACTTGTGGTCTGACTCAGTGCAGAAGTGACAAACACACATGTGGTCAGTCTTGCAGAACAGCTCCAGGGGTCTGTCATGTTTCTTACACATAATGTCTTCCAGGTTCTTTACGGGGTCGATTAGTTTGTGTCGTTTTAATGCTGCAACTCTCTGGTGAGGCTCCAGGTGAGTCTCACAGTAGGAGATCAGACACACCAGGCAGGACTTCAGGGCTTTGAGTTTGAACTCAGTACAGATGTCACAGGAGACTTCATCTGGTTTGGCAGGTTCTTGGTCTATGTTGGAATTTCTTTTCAGCTGCTTTGACTTCCTGAACTGATCAGCCATATCTGCGAGAACTTTATTAACAGAAAATTCTGGTCTCTTATAGAATTTCTTTTGACATAGTGGACACTGACACACATCATTATTGTCCCAGTAATGTGTGATGCAGGTGTTGCAGTAGTTGTGTCCACATGGAGTGGTGATTGGATCAGTGAACACATCCAGACAGATAGAACACATGAACTGCTCTTCAGAATGGAGACTGCTGGCAGACGCCATTTGTGCACACTGAGAATGAAAGTGAAAACATCAAATGTTTCTCTTCATTTATACCAACAACCTTAAATTACACCACATAACATATTGTATTGGGGGAAAAAAAAGAAACATAATGCATACACACTTAGGACTACACGTATATAGATAGAAGCCAACACCAACTCGGGACTCCTGATTCGCTGCCCTCCACGCTCTCCATGTCTAGCATCAGGGTCTTAAAGCTCTACAGTGTTGTTAGCTAAGGTGTAGCGTCACAGTGCATCTATGTAGGTTGGTGAAAATCTTGCCTTTCCTGGCTTTTCCCCAGTGTTGATTTTGACAGCAAATTTCTATTTAGTTTTAGTCATAGTCTTTTGAATAAAATTCCATTTAGTTTTAGTCATATTTTAGTCTGAAATGTTTTAGTTTTTGTCTAGTTTTAGTCGACTAGATATATAATATCTAGATATCATAATTGAAAAAAGTGGACACTTGGGTCAAGGTGTTCCTCGCCGTCCCGTTTGTATGCGAGAGCTGGCAAAAACTTCTGGGAACTCAGATTAGGGTCAAGGCAACTACATTATTACTTAATAGGCTATAAAGAACACTGCATACATGACGTTTATGCCTCAAAATCATCCATTCAAGTTATTTCCCTATAGTATTCACATAGCTAATAACATCTTAGAATTACCATCACTAACTCTTAATTTCTTGGAAATTACAACATGATGAGTCATCATGTTGTAATTTGCAATGTTAAACCCACAATCAATCCTCCAGTTCAAGGCAACACAGAAAGGGGGGAACTTTTTTCTTATTTCCACACAACTCCTTTATGCTATATTAATGACATAGTTAAATATTGAAAATGGGTGGATTTCCCCTTTAAGTACCCGTATGTTCCGTATTGTTCAATAAAAAGCTTGTTAATCCGATCGCAAGCCATTTTCTTTGAATATTCTCCATATGCTTTCAACCACGCGCCTATTGGTTGGGAGGTGTATTGCACCCTGATAAACATTTTTTTTTTAAAGAAAGAAATTGAAAATGGCCGGCGATCGGATTAGAAAGCTTTTTATTCAACAATACGGAAGATACGGGTACTTACACCCAGGCGTTTTAGCTTGTTACATCCATGGCCGTGGGGTCAGCACATTCTTTTTTTGAAATCTGAACGTGTATGTGATGTACGGGTTGTAAATGTAGAAATTTCAAAAACCAGGAACAAGTAGCGCCATGACGCTTGTGACAGACGAGCGTCACGTGAACCATGGCTAGTTTATAATCCATGCTAGTGTTGTTGACAGACAGCGTTGACCCTCACTTTTGATAAGGCTACAAATACAATAATAACCATGGAAAGTAGCATCACCGTACTCACCTGTCTATGTCTAGAAAACACTGTTGATCTTAGGTTTTTATAGAGAATATTTAGCTCTGCCCTGCGGTCATCGGTCACAATGTGGTGGCAGCTGTTTTACTTTCGTTTCAGGGCTATGAGCAGTGATTGAGTTCATCTACACCAGTGGTTCTCAACCAGTGGTCCGGGGACCACCAGTGGTCCTTGAGGGGGTTCCAGGTGGTCCCCAGCTAAATGATGGAGTTGGTAACCATGACCCTTATACAGTAGATCTTTACCTCTCGAGAGTGTAAAATGAAACCAAATGCACCCTTGGGTCCATTTGGTTAAATTATTGTTAAACATCTTCCTTAATCTTACTTAATTAAAGAATTGTGATTTTGATCAATGTTTGTCTGTTATTATCTCTCCTATGGTACCAACATCAATACAGCATGGAATTGTGGACAAAATATGAATATCATCAAATGGTGGGTCAAATGTGGCTCAATTGCTGAATAAATAATGGACCTCGATATGAAAAAGGTTGAAAACCAATGATCTGCACCACTGTTTCCCAAACAGTGGGTCGGGACCCATGTTTGGGTCGCGGACCCAAGTAGAGTTCATGTTTTTTTTTTTTGTTTTTTTTTTGTTTCCTACATTTAAAAAAATATATATATTACTTCAAAAGATTTAAAGAAGTTTAAACCAAAATATCACACTTTTTCATCAATTAAAAACAATTCCAACATTTTTCAAAAGTATTTCATAAATTAAAAATCAAACAAAAACAACAATAAATAGTGAAAATAGCAGAACTACAAGCTCGCAAGGCGTTGCGAGCTTGTAGATCTGCTATTTTCACTAGTTTGAGTCCCGGGTAAACGTCTAATTTCTCTTTTGGCCTAGGTTAAGTTCAAGGTTCCCCGCTACCCAGCAGTGGTGGAAGAAGTACTCAGATATTTTACTCAAGTAAAAGTAGCAATACCAATACCACAATATAAAAATACTCTGTTGCAAGTAAAAGGCCTGTGTTCAAAATGTTACTTGAGTAAAAGTACAAAGGTATTAGCATCAAAATATACTTAAAGTACCAAAAGTAAAAGTACCAAAACGTTTCAAAATAGCCAATCTACAAGCTCATACAGATCGGCTATTTTCAAGTAGCCTATGTATAAAATAGGGCCGAAGTGGTTAATCTGGGACCTGGGACGTATCATCAGTGTTGTAGCCTGGGGTCATAGGATGTTTTGGGTCTTGCAACATACACCCTCGCCCAGGTGACCCAGCCAGGGTTGATCAAGCCCCGACTTACGTCCCAGGTACAGTAGCTACCCACGGTCAGTCCTAAATAGGGAAAGACAGGGCCACTCAATACGCTTGTCCGAAACTACTCTGCCAGGAATGGGGGAGAGGAGATACTCTGGCACGTGGAGTACATTTTTGGTGCCAAATTAACCGCATTAAAGTAACTAAACCCCCCCAAAAAGGTAACAAACCCGGAAAATAACCGCAAATTTCTGTCCGTTGCGCACCCAGAAGCGCGGACATACATCTCCGCCCCTGATTCTGAGTGATCACATCCATACTATGGTAAAGGCACTTCCATCTAGATATGAATGGAGAAGTGTTAAATAAGACCGCATGCTCTATATACTGTATGAACGCGAAGAATGGTTTATTTTGCACCAGAAAATTAAATCCGCCTTCCTTCAAACCAGGCTAAATTCAAAGAAAGATAATTTCTATTGCATAGATAGGTGTTTTGGGATGTATAGCCCCCCAAGCATTATACGTATTGGTCTCTCTCTCATGTACCTGCATCTCTCACACACTACAGTATGTACGTACCTGCATGCATTGCACACAGAACCATTTTATCCATGTGGAAAACACTTCAATATGAAATTTATTTGCTATGATACATATTTACATAAGCAGAAAACATGGCGCTTTGCGTTGCATTAGCAGTTTGATCTGTCATTGCTGGGGTTATCGTGGCAACATGTCGCCAAGCATCAATCAATGTCAGTTTGCCCTGACATCAAGCATGTCTCTTTGTGGGCATCAATCCATCCACCCGCCAGACAGACAGACAGACAGACAGACACCATAGAGCTTGATATAGTAGATATTCTGTCTCTCGTGTGAACAATCCTTGCATCCACAATGCAGTTAGATGCATTTGATCTCACAGTTTCTGTCCGGGTGTAGATCTTTCGTCAATCCACTGGTTCTCAATGTGGGGTCTGGGGGATCTAAACCGACACTTAACGGGTCTTTAACTCTGAGTGTACAAAATGGAACCAAATGGACCGTTAAGACTTTTTTTTAAAAGCACTGAGGACTTTACAGTGTAGTTTTGTTGTAGTCTGGACCGAGCCCAAACCAAACTTTGTTCCGGCTGTCCTAGTGGAGTATGCATTGGGCTTAAAGGGTCCACTTTGGCCCACCCTGGTTGTCCCAGGACCTAACTTTGAGAACCTGTGTCAATAATAATCCTCATTCAATATGAATGTGATGTCATTCAGTATGCATGTGATGATGTCATTCAGTATGTATATGATTATTTACCATGTTTAATGTAAGCTGCTGTGGATAAGAGCGACCCTGTAAGAACCACTTAAAGGGGCATTTCACTGTAAAACACTTCAGGGGTCATTGTAACGTCTGCTCGGGCTCTTGTGTGCACTCCCAGACAATTTTTAAGTTGCTAGGTAACTGTCAATATCAGTCACCAGAATCATAAAGCCTGTGTTTGCAATGAGTCTAACATGGTTAAAATGGAGTCTGAAGTTAACAATGGGTTTATATAGGATGTGGGCGTGTCTGATAAAAATGAATGTCAAATATCTAAATATTTAAGCCATTTAAAAACTGTCTCGGGTGAAACACAAAAGGCCCCCGATTAGGTGTTTAAAAGTGAAATTCCTATTTAAACCCTCTATTCCAGTGGCTTTTTCGTGTCAAGGACCCCCAAATTATGTATTTGGCCACGGACCCCCATATGAAAAGGTTTTGTGCCAGGGACCTCCAGAAGAAAAGATTTGGGTTAAAAAAAAAATCAAAACTACACTTTCAATGTGATTGTTCAATGTTTTCAAAAAATGTCAGATGTACAAGCTTGCAGCGCAACACAAAGTGACGTGTTTGAATAGCCAACGTATTGGATAATATGGTTCAAATCAGGGGTCTTCAACAGGGGGTCCTCAGAGTTACTACAGGGGGTCCGCCAAATCTTTGTGTGATATGATTTTTTTGTATTACCTTTACCACTTGAACCCTAGCATCCCTTTTCTGAGAACTTTAGCCAAAAATAGCAGATCTACAAGCTCACAACGCCTCGCGCTGCGAGGCGTTGTGAGCTTTTAGATCGGCTATTTTTGGCAAAGAGCTATAGGTGTAGAGGGGAAAAAGAACAGTAAACGTAAACAAAAAAAGTTGAATCTAAAACACAATTTTATACAATATAGAGGGGGTCCCTGCTTCATCTCTCTCTCAGCTATGGGGTCCTTGGGCTGAAAACGTTGAAGACCCCTGGTTCAAATGATTGTGATGCTACATCAACTACTTTTGCTGTGGACCCCCTGGAAAATTGAGAACCAATGCTCTATTCTTAGTAAAAAACAGACCCGAGTTACTCGCTGTACTTAAGACTGCTTTTCTCCCCATATGCACCACATTTCTTTGCCAAACAATAGCCAATCTACAAACTTGTAGATCTGGCAAATGTTCCCTCCAGAGTCCAGGATATGGATGCTAGGGTTCAAGTAGGTCAAGTAGCTTAAATAGGCTCTATGCACATCAGCCATATTGGGAATGAATTGGGCCTTCCTTACTTCCTTCACAGGTGTTACCAATAATACTAATT
Organism: Gymnoscopelus microlampas; assembly: GCF_963454915.1. NCBI lineage: Eukaryota > Metazoa > Chordata > Actinopteri > Myctophiformes > Myctophidae > Gymnoscopelus > Gymnoscopelus microlampas. The sequence goes on along the minus strand of NC_139954.1, from coordinate 4,487,965 downwards.
AAGGCTCTGTTCCATTTAGTGTGGCATAGTGGTTGTCTTATTTTCAAGGACCCCCATAACTCTGAGAGTGTACAAATGGAACCAAATGGACCCTTACGGGTCCATTTGGTTCCATTTGTACACTCTCAGAGTTACACACCCACCATAAGGGGCCATTTGGGAACCAAAATGGAGTGTTTCTAGTGAGCCAACATGCACGATATCAGCAACCTGACCAGAATGGAACAGAGCCTTCATTAGTATCGATAATGTTTCTAATAAGATTTTATGTAAATATGAAACTGTAATAGGGGGTAGGATATTTTATAAGCATTAGCTTCTTCCTGCTCCTTTTCGAACACTTATGATTTATTGTACATTGAGATAGTTGAAATAGTTTTTAAAATATTTTGTATTCTTTACTATATTGTTTTATTGTGACTTTTTTTTATTGTATGATGTTCGAAAAAAATAAAACGAAACGAAACGAAGTATCATTGGTAACACCTGTGAAGGAAGTAAGGAAGAGGCCCAGTTTCTTTCCAATATGGCTGCTGTGCATAGAGCCTATTGTACATAATGGTCCTCATCTGCAGAGGAGCTGTAGTTCACTGGAGTCACACGTGAGCGCCGGCGAGGTCACATCGACCTCCGCTCCCCCCAGGACGCTCCCCTGGCCTCGGATCTTCATGTTGACGAACTTGATCTTCCACGTGTCGTCCAGGGGCGAGCGGACCAGGCCGAACACCTGTTCGTAGACGCCCAGGCAGGCCGCCCCGCGGTGGATCGTCCCGGCCACCGCCACCAGCACGGGGCCGTGTGGGGAGGCCAGGGCGCGCAGGCCGTGGGCCTCCATGTTGGGGCTGAGGAGGAGCCGCTCCTCCTTGGTCAGGGCGAGGAGACGCAGGCTCACCAGCTCCGCTCCGTGGAACTCCTCCGTCTGCTGGCCGTCAGCGCTGAAGGGAGAACACTTTTGATTGATTGATGTACTTTATTTTGTGAGACATGAGAAACAGTACATTGAAGTACAATGCATTATACAAGGTCTACTAAACTGGATAACTCATAAAGCACTAAGCTTGTTTAACCCATTAAGACCTGGAACTGTGTCATTTTTAGATTTGAGCTAAAAAGCATTATTTTACACTTTGGCTATTAAAAAATAGCAGATATACAAGCTCATAGCGCGGCACCGAGTGCCGCGCTATGAGCTTGTAGATCTGCTATTTTTGAAAACTCTTGAAAATGTGTGCAAATCTTTGAATATATATATTTTTAAAGCGAACATTTTAACTCAAATCTTTGCTTCTGGGGGGTCCCTGGAACAACATATTTTGATGGGGGTCCGCGGCCAAATACATATAATTTTGGGGGTCCTTGACATGAAAAAGATTGAGCACCACTGATGTAGAAACATATGTTTTTCAGAAAACTGTTGAGATGTAGGAGACATGTAGAATCGGCTTCAGGTCTCAATGGGTTAAAATGAGATCCCCACGCACACAAATCATGATGACATATGAGAGACAGACAGATACACACGACTATACAGAACGTCATACAATCAGCTTACAGGTTTACCACGAGGGGAAAACGTAAAGGAAACGTCTCCCGTTTATTGTTGCCAGACCCAAGGGGTCGGCCTACATGAGGCTTTGTCCCCCTTTCGTCCATACATGGGCATAAAAGTCTGTCCACTTTGTGGAAAAGTCTGTCCCCCTTTCGTCCATACATGGGCATAAAAGGGACCTCTGAATTTCGTCCCCCTTTCGTACATGGGCATAAAAGGGAATTTATTTTGGGTCTGGCAGAACCAGGTCTCCTGATCTTGTTTTATCACCACTTTCAACTGGAACTCAAGCAGACGTTCTCAAGGCCCAGACGACCGATTACCCATGTTTGGAGCCATTATTTTGTCAAGAAGTACTAAATCATCCATTTTAAATCAATAAGAAAAACTTAGATTGAATTTTTTTGTTTATTTTTGTATTCAAAAATAGCTGATCTACAAGCTCACAACGCGTCACAATCCAGCACACTGTGAGCTTGTAGATCTGCTATTGTTTAACATTTTCCCCTCCAATGACGTGCCCAAAATAGGGAAACCAGGATGAGAAAATGTGGACAGCCCTGTTGTCTGTGGCAGGGATAGAACCTCTCAGTACACCTGGAATACATTATAACCACTAGACAACACTGCCAACAAATCTCTACAGCTGTCTGAAAAGGTCTGAATATGAGAATACTGACCAAACTTCAATGTATTTGCACAGCTATCACCAGTGTTGCCAGATTCTGTGAAAGAAACAAGCAACCAGGTCTAGGAAAACCAGCCTAAAAGAAGCGACTATGGGCCGCACTTTAACATATACATCAGCTATTTGAAAATAGCAGATCTACAAGCTCACAACGCGTCGCGATGCGACACATTGTAAGCTTGTAGATCGGCTATTTTCAAATAAAATCTTGCGGGGAAATTATATAATAAGCAGATCTGGCAACCCTGGCTATCACATATTAGCCCCCAGCTTCAAGATCTCCAACTGTCTAAATTAATGACATGAACATTAAAACATTAGGACATTCAGGATGAAGGTCTTGGCTTGTCCACGCCTTCTCTCTGTCTCTTTTTCACTTCTCACCAGTTATGTCTGATATTTTCAGAAGCAATAATGTGCTGTGTGTGTGTGTGTGTGTGTGTGTGTGTGTGTGTGTGTGTGTGTGTGTGTGTGTGTGTGTGTGTGTGTGTGTGCCCAGTGCTGATTAAGTAATTTCAAGCCCAGTTTGTATTGGCAATGCAGTGTGAATTACATCATTCCAAATCTACATTGGCGTTTTCCTCACAGTAAAATAATTACAAACACAAGGAGGAACACCCATGTTCATATTGGCTGAATGTGGCTCATTATTATGATCATATCCTGTAGACCACTTTTATCCATTGTGACATTAGTGTATCTCTGACAGTCTTGGACACTTCCCCAGAGAGCCACTGGAATTTTGGGTTTAAAGTAGGGATGTAGGGATGGGTGTAAAAGTGACCAAAATGAAAATCGATTACTATAATTCTATTCTTACCGACTATTCGAATATTCGGCCACGCCCCCTTTTTTGTTGTTGTTTTGTTTTTTAAATTACTTTATTTTATTTATTTTTTATTTTTTTATTTTTTACTGGGATTAGTTTGGGTGAAATTGTTCTTGGGCTCATAGGTTACAATTGCATTTCTATTAAAAAGAGAACGTTTTTTTGTTTTTATATATCATTTTTTAATATTCGATTTCTATCTTACAAACAACTATTCGAATATTCGAATAGTCACACTCATCCCTAGTTTAAAGCCTGTAAGTAAGTAAGTGGGTCTGAGAGGTGTCAGCTGAGAACGCTGGTGTCTATCGCTCTTTCATCACAATGCACTAGACCAGGGGTCTTCAACGTTTTCAGGCCAAGGACCCCCTAGCTGAGAGAGAGATGAAGCAGGGACCCCCTCCTCTATATTGTATAAAATTGTGTTTCAGATTAAACTTTTTTTGTTCACTTAGTCTGCTCTTTTTTCCCCTCCGCGCCTCTTTGCCAAAAATAGCCGATCTACAAGCTCACAACGTCTCGCAGCGCGAGGCGTTGAGAGCTTGTAGATCTGCTATTTTTGGCTAAAGTTCTCCTCAGAAAAGGGATATTAGGGTTCAAGTGGTTAAGGTAAAAAAATAATAATCATATCACACAAAGATTTGGCGGACCCCCTGTAGTAGCTCTGAGGACCCCCTAAGGGTCCCGGACCCCCTGTTGAAGACCCCTGCACTAGACCCCTGGGAGATGGATTGCTGAGGTGGAGTGCCACACCTACCATCAGCTCCCAGTACTTACCACACGACCCAAGCCGTGCTACTCATACACGCCTAGTTGGCGGTGCCTGGGATCGAACCCAAACCCATGACCATGTGGTCCAAAAAGGCAAGAGTTCTACCGACTGAGCTACCCGGACACTTTATTGGCCATATTTCTCTATAAATGTACAAATTCCAAATATATAGTGCTTTAACGCGATGCGACGCATTGTGAGCTTGTAGATCTGCCATTTTCAAAAGATTTGTATACATCCTAATATACGATAGAGAGTGGCGCGCATGCGTGGCTGTGTGTGTGTATGTGTGTGTGTGTGTGTATGTGTGTGTGTGTGTATGTGTGTGTGTGTGTGTGTGTGTGTGTGTGTGTGTGTGTGTGTGTGTGTGTGTGTGTGTGTGTGTGTGTGTGCGTGGTTCATACGGGTCCGCATGCTCTCTCTCTCTCAATACCAACTGATGGTCACTCGACGATGCTCTCTCCGTTCTCTCTCTCAATACAAACTGATGGTCACTCGACCAAGAGTCGACCATGCTCTCTCCGTCAAGACAACGCTACGCTTCGCTTTCGTTTTCGCGTCCGCGCACCGCCGTTGCGATGAGCGTCTACAGCCTACTAGACGAGAGCCCCGTGCCAGCGGGTAGACGGAGGGGTCGCACCTATAGTTTTATACGTTTGAAAACTTGTGAAATGGGACATTCTGCATAATGAGGACTTTTACTTTTCCACCCAGGGGCGTCACGGCCATTCAGTGTGCGTACGACGCGACACCCTCACTCTCACAGATCTGTGATTTCATACCCCCCACTTTTTCAAAAAAAAATAATAATATATATATTTGTTGATACTAAATCGGTAAAATCAGGCAAAAATAAGAATTAAATAACCTAACCCTAACACCGAAATAAAGTAACCAAAACACAAAAAAAAACTAATAAAATCTGCCCAAAAAACACAACATTTTGAAAATACGAAATTTGTTTACATTTGACAGTTACAAATGTTTTTCACGATTTAAAAAAAATAGCAGATCTACAAGCTCATAGCGCGGCACTCGGTGCCGCGCTATGAGCTTGTATATCTGCTATTTTTGAATAGCCAAAGTGTAAAATAAGGGATATAGTCCACCGAAAGTCCATCCCCCCCACCTTCTGAGAGCCCGTGACGTCCCTGTTTCCACCACTGAGTGTACTGTACCTCAAGCTGCATCAAGACAGCATTACCTGGAAAGGAGACACATTTTCACATCTGGCCAGAAGTGCTGCGGCCCCCAGTCCTGAGGCTGCTGTCCCAGCGAGGGGTTGTGACTGTTGAGCAGCTGGAAGAACCACCGGCAGAACTGCTGGCCCAGGGCCAGCGGGTCGAAGCCGCCGGGCTGCGACGACGCGGGACACAGGCTGCTGCGCGCAGCGGGCTGCAGCTGCACCTCACTGCAGGTGTTGCTGCTGCTGCTGCACGGGTCCTCCACCTTTGGGCTTTGGTCCACCGCCGCCACCTGGAGGACAGGAGAATAGGGATGTAACACTTAATCAAACTAATCAATTTATTCAATCATATTTTTTTTTAATAAAAATTGATAATCGATAATGATATGAAACAATCGTTTAACACATTCCCTGCCATTGACGTAGATCTACTTCAATTCAAAAAAAGAACACAAGAAATTAGCTAGAGGCCGCTCTTCGCCAACCTATGAATGATCCCAAGACTGCAAGAGAATGATGGAAGCAGAAATTGTCATCCCAAACAAAGTCACTCCATCCACTCCTATGTTATGAGATTTAGAAAACACATCTCGCTCAGATTTCTTTTTTTTTGTGTTGAAAACGAGCCATATTCAACTTTTGTTTACATCCGTGTTCACATCGTGGCTTCCGTGGGTCTCCGTGGATCTTCAAAATAAGGTAAAAATGCTGGTAGTGGCGGATGAATTAATGAATGAATACCTGGCAGAGAATGTGTTAATTGATGGTGTACAGTGGAGATGGACAGGAAACAGGGGGGATAGAAATGGGGAGAGACATGCAGCAAAGATCATCGGGAACGGGACTTGAACCCGCGATGCGCTGTCAGGCTACATTAGAGCCTACAGTAAGTGCCCGGGCCAGGTTACGATAGTTTTGCATTTTTCATTAGTTTTTATTTGTATTTAATTTGGACCTTTTGTTTTCAATTTCAATTCAGTTTTATATGTTTTTTTATTTACTTTTTATGGGTTTGCTAGTTGAATTTTTTTGAAAAGATTTGATTTAGCTGCCTTGTATTAGTTTTAGTGTTAGTTGTTTTATAGAGATAGATTCACATGGGCTTATGCAACTGAGGACAGGTGTATCAGCCTCAGCAGGCTACTGAGGGCTGATAACACAGAGTTTAGATGAAGAGAGCAATAAGGAATGCAGGATAGGATCTTGTGTTTTTAACATCATTGTCCTTGTCAACCTACATGAAACAAAGCGGACGTGATCTTGTGTGGGGAAATGTACTTTCCTTGAAACTCTAAACGTTTTGACCTCCCAACTAAACTACTGAAGAGTAGTGTGCGATATCTATTTGAAGCTGCAGTGGCCAACGTTCAGCCACTAGATGGTGCACTAAGCCTTCCCCTCTACATCAGAACACCTTTGACAGTTGGAACCTTATAGTAGGGCACTTTCGAGGCTCCGTGAGCACCCGAAAAAAACATATCTCTGTAACCTGTTTTTTTAGGACCCTAAAGGCGTCTAGTTATGATTTCTTCTTGTTGCCGTTGTCAACTAATGTCCCATAGGGTTTATTTTTTAACCCTTTCTGACACCTACCCCCAACCCAAACCATAACATGGAGATAACAGAGAATACCATAACTCTTGAAGTAAACAACATACAGCGACAAATAAACAAATTTTTCTATATTATTTTGACCCAAGGAATTCATTGAAGTAGTTATTATAAAGATTCAAGCACATCTTGACTCTATTTCAGGACATAAACAGCCAAAAACAAGCAGAAAATGTTCAAATCACAATTATCACATCTATATGTCTCTTTGTATTAAACTTTTAAGGTGTATTCTTGTTGCCCTGGTCAAATAATGGCCCATGGGGTTCATTTTAACCCTTTCTGACACCTTTTCCTTATCAAATCATAAAATGGAGATAACAGAAAATACCATAGCTCTTGAAGTAAACAACCTACAGAGACAAATTAACACATTTTCTATATCATTTGGACCCAAGGAATTCATTAAAGTGGTTAATATTAAGATTCAAGCACATTTTCACTCTATTTCAGGACAGAAACAGCAAAAACAATAGCAGAATATTTTGAAATCACATCTATATTTCTCTTTGTACTACATTTTAAGGTGTATTATTTTTTACCATATGTATTTTAAGACCCTAAAGGTGTCTAGTTAAGTTTTAATCTTGTTGCCCTCAAATAATGTCCCATGGGATTTATTTTAACCCTTTGTTACACCTATTCCCAACCCGAACCATACAATGGAGACAATAGAGGGTTAAAATGAACCCCACGGGCCATTATTTGACCAGGGCAACAAGAATACATCTTAACTAGACACCATAAAGGTCCTAAAAAACATATGGTAAAAAAGAATACACCTTAAAAGTTTAGTACAAAGAGACATGTAGATGTGATAATTGTGATTTGAACATTTTCTGCTAGTTTTTGGCTGTTTATGTCCTGAAATAGAGTCTATAATAACCACGTAAATGAATTCCTTGGCTCAAAATGATATAGAAAAATGTGTTCATTTGTAGCTGTATGTTGTTTACTTCAAGAGTTATGGTATTCTCTGTTATCTCCATGTTATGGTTTGCGTTGGGGGTAGGTGTCAGAAAGGGTTAAAAATAAACCCCATGGGACATTAGTTGACAACGGCAACAAGAAGAAATCATAACTAGACATCTTTAGGGTCCTAAAAAAAATAGGTTTTTCGGGTGTTTTTCGGGTGCTCACAGAGCCTCTAAAGTACCCTACTATTAACCTTAGGTCCTTTCACACGACAAGTGGCCAACGCGGCTATAAATAAAGATTTGTGTGGTATATAACTGCATACTGATAAGTGTGTGTAATCAAATGTCACAGGTGTAGATAGAACTGATTTGGTAATCATTTTGTGCAGAACATTTTATCTGGAGACATGGAGTCATGATCCCATTCGACCGGAGATAAACACATTGACAAGAGCTCAAAGTCTCTTTTTAGATAGGCCAACATGGAGAGAATACACCATCACTCTGGCAGTCAAAGAGTTAAGGTGAAAATTAAGAGAACGTTATTTGAATGTGTTTCCTGCGTTTCACAAATATTGACCTCACTCTCAGAATGACCCCTTCCACTCAGCTCAGAGGTCCTACCTTTCCTCTTATAACATTGTTTTCTCCGCCAGGCCGAAGGCATGGCGAGAGAGTATGTTTTGCACCCTGTCCGTCCGTCCGTCCTTCTGTCTGTGAACAGCTAATCTCCGGCACCGTTGGCCTGACCGCAGCGAAACTGTGCACACACACTCCCTGGATGCCAATTCCGAACCTCTGCCCCAAATGTTTCACATGGGCCTGTTACAGCGCCACCAGGTGGCCGATTCTACCCGACCTGGCGGAGACCTGTGCTCCGAGGAGGCTTTTTCTAGTGTTTATATTAAATTGGTCCCACCTGTCCTGTTGACCAGAACTTCAGTGTCCTCCGGACCAGCTGGTGTTTCTCACTGTGCGGCGACATCACCACGCCCTCGCTGGCCAGGTACTTGAAGATGGCGTCGCGATGGACCTTCTTACGCTTCAGCAGCTCCTCGGCAGCGTTGGTGTACGACAGGATGGCTGCCATGGCCTCTGCAGGGAAAACATGACATGTGACACGTGGACTCATTTATACCAGTGGTTTTCTCAACCAGTGGTCCGGGGACCACCAGGGGTCCTTGAGGGAGTGTACCAGGGGGTCCCCAGCGAAATTAGTTAACATAGCGTCACAATCATTTTAGCCGGTTAGCTTTGGCTATTCAAAAATAGCAGATATACAAGCTCATAGCGCGGCACCGAGTGCCACGCTATGAGGTTGTAGATCTGCTATTTTTTGAAAAACCTTGACAAATTGTGCATATCTTTGAATATATATATATATATATATATATATATATATTTTTTTTTTTTTTTTTTTTTTTTTAAGCGAAAATTAACTGATATCTTTGCTTCTGGCGGTCCCTGGCACAAAACATTTTCAAATGGGGGTCCGCGGCCAAATGTATATCAATTTAGGGGTCCTTCGCATGAAAAAGTTTGAAAACCACTGATTTATACTGGTGCCTGTTGCATGGTAAAAAAAAACATATTTGATTTGTCATTTCTCTACATATATGGTACTTATAAACCAGACAGTGTTCATCGCGACGCATTATGAGCTTTGTAGATCGGTTATTTATTCATTTTTGCCCGAAATGTGTATAGGGCTGAAGTGGTTAATGAATGTTTTGCAATAATTATCAAAATCTACAAAGTTACTACTTGCCTCTGAGATGTAGTGGAGTAGAAGAAAAAGTACTGAACATTGGAAATACTCAAAATACCTCAAAATTGTACTTCTAAGTATAGTACTTGAGTAAATGTAGTTACTTCCGCAGTCAGTGATGATTTGGGGAGCCATGCCATGCCATGATCTGCAGCTTTTGGTCGCACTGTGTTCTATCACCCCAGTTATTATTACCCCAGTTTGCCCTGGAATGTCACCAGTAAAGCCCGTATTTCTCCAAACATGTACAAATGAAAAATATAAAAAGGTGTTTACCCGCTTGCCCCAAATGTTAACTAGGTGTCCGGAGTATTTGTACAATGTATAAGTCCATATTCTTCAATAAAGAATAGTTTTAATCCCGTCTGTGGCCGATTCTTCCCAGAAGTTCCCAATGGGCGGCAGTGACGGGGCACATCCGGTGAAAACCAGAATTACACTCAATGTAAACAGGAAGTAAACGAGGGGGGGGAATGGCGTTCGGCCACAGACGGGATTAAAACACTTCTATATTGACAAATATGGACTAATACATTACACAAATGCTCCGGACACCTAGTTAACATTTGGGGCAAGCGGGTAAATCACCTTATATTTAGCATTTATACATGTTAGGCTAGTTTTACACTTACCTTCAGTGTTCTCTACACGGATCATCTTATTGGTGACCGTGTCGCTCAGAGACATTAGGTCACATGTTGACAATCCCTTCAGGAGTCTCTCACACCCGCGACGCTCTGTTTCTGTCAGTCCCGACATGTTTTACACCCAATATAAACACTATTTAACTAAAGCAGCATCTTAAAAGACATATAAAACAACATCTAACCATAGAATTAAATCATTTAAACCAACAGCATTTCTCTGTTTACTACTGTTCCCTCTTCCTCCTTCATTGACGTCGATGTTGCCAGGTTCTGCGAGAGACATAAGTAACCAGATCTATGAAAACAAGCCCAAAAAAGAAGTGGCCCACGATTCGTTAGCTATTTCGAAAATAGACGATCTACAAGCTGTGAGCTTGTAGATCGGCTATTTTAACAACAACAAATGGGGGGGAAACGTTTTTTGTTTTAAAAAAATGAATATGATAAATTTAAAAAAATAACTGTCCCTGGCACAACACCTTTTTTCAGAAAGGGGTCCGTGTGGTGTGGACAAATAAATACATATTAATTTGGGGGTCCGTCACGGAAAAATATTTGAGCTTAAATAACATTAAGAAACAAGCAACAACAAGAAAAAGTAACCCGCAACAATCAATATTTACAAGCAACTTTACAGAAAAAAACAGCCAAAAGTCGCTTATAATAAGCGGACATGGCAACGTTGCCTCCGTACGTACGGGCGGAAGAATAGTCCGTGTAGAAACAAGTGGTGGACAGTTCCTTCCTACCATGGGCCAGAGCCATAAAGAGAGTTCTGACACTAGCGTCGACTCCCATGTAAGAATGGAATGCGGAAGTGTTCTGTCTATCTCACCGACATAGTTCCAATGTTTGGAACTATAGCCCATAGGAGGCCGCTTTGCGGCGAGATCAAAGCGTGTCATTACTCTCTTTTCTACACTCTGCCATGGGCAGGTTGCTGGGGAACGATAACGCAACGGCACAAACCAGAACCAGAATCACGTACGTCATGTCCTAGTATGACCAAATACGGGTATGAGGATAGACGTCAGGTGATACACGGTAGCGCGCGGCGCCCAAGGCGCTGGATTTAGGCTCCAGTCTCTCTGGAGGCGTGGGTTCGAATCCCACCGCTGCCTTCACTATCAATTGAGTAGATTTGGACCCCATTTGAAATAAGCTGTTAGGTTTACATGAGATTTTTTGTAAAACTGTACTTTCATGTGCCTTTTCTCTGCAAACCTCTAAATGAAGTATTCAATCAATCAATCACTCAAAAGATGCCTTTGTCTAGCCCAGGGCCAGGGGTCTTCAACAGGGGGTCCGGGACCCCTAGGGGGTCCTCAGAGTAACTACAGGGGGTCCGCCAAATCTTTGTGTGATATTATTTATTGTTTTACCTTAACCACTTGAACCCTAGTATCCCTTTTCTGAGGAGAACTTTAGCCAAAAATAGCCGATCTACAAGCTCTCAACGCCTCGCAGCGCCTGGACTAGTTGGGCTCATTGGCTGACCACAAGCCTCTCTTCTTCCTTGCTCAGGATATGATCACTATTTGCACCTTTAAATGAGTTACTCACTGTGGAGAAGCTCACATTCCAAAGCATGTCTCATAATGGCTCTTTATCACAAAGTTAACAAATAATCATAATAATAAAATAATAATAATTAAGAATAACATTTAAGTTAAATTTACAACTTAGCTGTAGGCTACAGTACATTGAGTAAATTGGTTTAATCACCACTGTTCACATTTACAAACATCAACGGCTGAATAGAAAAGAAGGCAAGTAGAGTCAAAATATAGAACAAATATAGGTTTTACTTGAAAATACAGAATAATTGATTACAGGAACTTTTGAAATATCAGCAACAATCTCATTCCTAAATTCTGCATCCAGGAGAAACTATTGTCTTAGAATTCTGGTTGACAATAGTTGTAATAGAAATCCAACAGTCTGTATTCCTTGAGCATCAAAAAGCTGCCCATCTCTGCAAAATCCAAGCTTCCATAATAATTCAGTTCATGATCACCTGAAAGGTGCTGTGGAGACTTTAGTTAAAAAGAGGTCTCTGTTATTAAACTCATCACATCCCCATGGAAACTTTTTTTTTTGGGTCAAATTCTCGTAGCGTCTTGTAGAATGTCCAAGTAGAGAATCCAGTAGAGAATCCAAAATGTTCTTTCCGCTTTCGATTGTTTTAGTGCCCAGGCAAAAAGGACGAGATAGCCAATGAATAGGAAAGGACATTAGATTTTAACAGTTTAACACGTTTGGATATTCTACAGGTGTTTAATAAGGGCTATGTGTCCACTGTGCATACTCAAAAGGTCTATTGTACATTGAATGTATCTCCAGACGTCCTGTCAGGATGTAACAGGGAGTATGTGGTACAGATGTCTTCTTTTCATGATATATATGCTAGTGGTGAGGAAGCCAGAGGGACATGGACCTCTCTCAGAACAGCTCATGGTATTTGTACCATAACTGCCTCTTTTCCAGTAGACTGAAGATATGGTTTGACGGCATCCTCTTGCTTCTCATGAGAGAACATCTGCATGCGTTGCCCAAACATACTACGCTCAAAGCCCCATCGTGTGTGGGTCTTATCTCTTGTTAAGGCCCATAGGCATGTATTTACATTTTGCTGTAGCTATTTCAACAGCAGGTAATGCAGGAAATCCTTTGACATGGGGCTCCCTACCCTCAACCTCCCTACATTAGAGCGGAGACGGTAGGTGTGGCCAGGAATAAGGTCTATTAACAGTATGTGTTCACACACTCCACTTAACATTGTCCATGACCTTCATCGGGTGTCTGAATAAACAGAAGTCAGACAAATGATTCCACTTCATGAGGTAAAAAAAACATTTTAAAGGCATTTGTCAAATCTGTGTGTCCTGAGGACGTAGTCGAAACATCCTGTGTTTAATCTCTGAAACAGTCAACGCCCAACCCATGCCAAAGCCAGGCACCCTGTTGAAGTGTCCTTGAGCCAGGCACTGCACCTGCCAATTGCTCTTTTACTTTGAAGTTGCTCTGGATGATCATGTCATAAAAAAGGTAACAGTTAAATGTAATGGTCAACTTCAGTATGTCCAACTCAAGTACATTGGTACAGTTTTACATCAACCCAAGATGTTTAGAAAGGAATGGGTGGGTTTCAAAGAGAAACTATATCATGCTTAAACTTGCAGCATTTCCTTTGTTCCTCACTGTAACGATGACACACCGTGCCTTTTCATGCGCCACACAGGCTTCATCATACTCTTCTTTGATTATCACCCCCTTCTGAAAAAGTACCTGTAATTGTTCACTTTAAGTTGCTCTGGATGATTGTGTCATAAAAAAGATTAATACAATATAATAATCAAAACTTCAATGTGTCCATCTTCAACGATGCAGGACATTGCCTAGATACTGAAGATACTTTATGTACATCTGTACCGTCTTACAACATCAACTGAAGATGTTTAGAGAGGAATGGGTCAGTTTCACAGAGAATGAATATCATAATTGAACTTGCATCAGCTCCTTTGCTCATCACTCTATCGATGACAAAACGAGCCTTTTCATGTGTCACTTGCTCTGCACGGGCTTCATCATACTCTTCTTTTATTATCACCTTCTTCTGTAAAAGTTCGTCCAGGACATTGTTGAGGACAGGATGTGAAACGCTGTTGATGAAGCTGCTCCGCACAGACAACAGTCTCTCTTTTAATGGAAGAGTCACTGTGCGCTGAACTTGTTGTGTCCATAAAGCAGGAGTTGAAAGGTCTACACAGCCTTTCCATTTACAGATGAATGGGTTACTGTCTCTCAGAAGCAGCGTAACACACCTAAACCTTCTCTCTAAAATCACTGCAAATGTTGAAATGAAATTGTGATAGGAAGTTTCATCAACTTCAAATATTGCTCCATCTGGTTCAATTACAATGGAATCATCTTCAGGTGAAACGGAGAGGGTGTATTCTTGATTTGGGATTAGTTTACAGGGAGGCTTTTCAATGTAAATCTCTTCTCCAACTAGCTTCCTCCTTTTGTTCTTCACTTCATCCAGCACAACATTCCCAGGCAGCAGCAACACTTTCAGAGTTGAACTGAGATGATCATCATCAATCGGTGGCGTATAAAACAGTGACACCAATGCCTGGACAGGACTGGGCTGGACAGGACTGGGCTGTACAGGACTGGGCCCGAACAACTTCTCCATGATGATACCATATAAAGATAATCCAGTTACATTTATGATAACATGAGTTTCTGTGATCACATGAGGTTTGATCAGCTCAAAGCCATCATCATCCATCACATGGAGAACAGACAAGGATTTGCCTCCACCCATGGAGAGGATCTCACAATGTGGAAAGTGTAACTGACACACAGACCCCTGAGAACCTTTGATGTCAAACAGTGGTCCTGCAGGCCTCTTGCTAAGCTGGGATAGAAGCCTTCGGCCCCAGTGGACTGTCCTGTAAGTCAGATCTCCCTCTTTCTTCATCTTAAACACCAGGTTGGTCACGCTGCATTGGAACAGTCCTGCTTGGGTGCAGTGGAAGCTGTAGCTTTCCTTGTTTTCCACAACAATGATATCAGGTGTAATTTTCTGTGTTTTGTCCAGTAGTGTAACATCATTTACGCTGTGGGACTGCTTGGCTGTGAAACTTGTCTTGTTCTCTAAACATGGCATTTGGCTCAGTGAGGGTAAGCTTTGAGAACGAGGCAGAGAGATGGATTCTTCTATCCTCAAACCACTGAAACATGAACTTAGATCAGTTTCATATTGGAGCTCCAGAGAGGGATGTAGAGAGGACTGTGACTCTGTAACAGGATGGTCTTCCATCTCACCATGCAAAGGAATAGTTCCCTAAATATAATAGAATAGAGGGGAAATCAAATCAAGGACATTAATTAAACAAAAATGAACCCAAGACTTTTCTACAATGCCAGTTCTTAAAAATGTAAATGTCACTCCTTGCCAACTAACTGTTAATGCGTAATTTGGAACTCTTTGCCGATGTAATAACATGCCTTGCCAGTAACTGTGCCATAACACAACACAACACATGCCTGATGGAGATATATGTTATTGTCTTTCGGCATGGCGAGAGAGTATGTTTTGCACCCTGTCCGTGTGTCCTTCTGTCTTCGGACAGCTAATCTCCGGCACAGTTGGCTTGATCGCAGCGAAACTGTGCACACACACTCACTGGATGCCAATTCAGAACCTCTGCCCCAAATTTTTCACATGGGCCTGTTATAGCGCCACCAGGGGGCCGTTTTTTGCAAAACACTTATTTTGACAGTACTCCCACAGATTTTGTCCAAACATCACACACATCTGCACACAGCATCTCTATAGTTATTAAACCAAAAATGTCTGTCAGATTTTTCATATTACATCCTGATTGGCTAATAATGGCTTCCAAAGTTTGCAGGACTGGTCCGTTTTGAACAAAATGCCGAAAATCATGAACACAGCATGCAATTTCCGTGCAATTTTGCACACTCACTTAGGCTGAGGAAGAAATGCCACTTGAAAATTCTCATATCAGCCTCATGGTGGCGCTATAACAAGCCGAATTCGTGTTTTTACATATAACCAGGGGTGCACATAACTTTTTAGGTCTAGTACTCAGAAGAGCACCAGGAGATGTGAGTTGGTGCGCACCAAATACATGGTCCCGTCCCGTTGTGTGAAGGGGGGGGGGGGGGGGGGGCACGGCGCCTACCGGACAGTTTTGTCAACGGGGGGCTGCTGCGCGAGAAAAAAAGGACGCTCTGCTTCCAAATTCCGCCGATTTTCGCCGTTTTTTTTCTCACACGCCGTTAAGAGAATCCCCCAAGGTTGGTGCCCTGTGCTGCACTGCTTTTATCCGTCAGATTTGGACGTTCACGGCATATTTTGCACCGTTACGGTGCGTTCATCATCGGTGACGAGTGCCTCTAACAGCCGCTGCGTGCACAGCGAGGCGATGCGAGGCGACGCGAGGCAACAATCACACGAGCACGTGCAGCATGCGTCCCCTTCTCCTGCGCCTAATGGCTTTTATTTTTTAGTTTTGCTAAAAAATAAAAGCTTGGAATTTCCTGTCCCAGCTGTTGGTACGCAAAAGCGCCTCGCGTCGTCTGATGTGGTGCGCATTATTTATTTTGGGTGCGCATGCGCACCTGCGCACCAGTTATGTGAAGCCCTGAATATAACTGCACTGATCAGTGTAAAACGTTGTATGTGCACTCCTTAGAGGCCAATGCAAAACCTTTGACCTGCATTTATCATATATGCCTTTTATAGCAGACTTATGTGAAACACATTTTTGGATATTACTCCTTCAGATTTGATCACAATTTCACACAAATCGGTACACATGATCTCTATAGTCATGTGATCAAGACAAAATCTTGATTTTTCATATTCCATCCTGATTGGCTAATATTAAAATCTAAAATTTGCAGAAGTGGCCCGTTTTTTACAAAATGCCCTAAATCATGAACGCAGCGTCGATTGTGGTGAAACTTTGCAACATTGCCCTATTATAGCGCCACCAGGAGGCCAGTTTTTCCTTTTTTTTAGACTTTATATTACTCCTACAAATGTTGTCCAAACATCACGCAAATTGGTACAAATTATCTCTTTAGTCAAGTGATCAAGACGAATCCGTCCGATCCGTCCGATTGACGAATTCAAAACATTGCTGGCCCACACTAACCTACCTGACCTGGTGGAGACCTGTGCTCCGAGGAGCACTTTTTCTAGTCCTACATATATATGTATATATATTGCTTTTCAGCAATTTCTTTGCCAGTCAGGAGAGGTACCAAGGAGACACAGAAAACAAGAAACAAGACCAATATCCCTGGTCTGTCTGCTATGGATGTAGAGAACAGAAGCACATAGAGTGGACCTGCTCAGCCACAAAGCCCCTGATCACTGCTGCTTTGTCCCTTTTAAACTACAGAAGGATCTGCTGCGTCTCTCCTCTCCTTCCACTGAACATGGACTCTGTCAGCCTGGTCAAGCAAAGGAGCTACTATGTGGTGTGTTCTACCGGGGAGGCATGCGTTAATCCGACAGACCTTTTCTCCGACTATGTGGCATCCGCGTGTGGTTAGGGTTAGGGTGCGGGTTTGGTTCGGGTTTAGTATTGGAAACGTCGGAGCGCTGCGCTGTCGGAGGAATGCGCTGTCGGACTAACGTACTGCACCCGACCCGTTCTACCGTGTTACGCTATATACGTAGTGTGACCTGCAGAACAAGTTCATAGCCAAGCGTAGCCCTCTACTAACCATTTCATCCATTGAACACGCGTTAGCGTATACCCACGACCATGCGCATGTCGTGCAGGGAATGATTAGCGTATACCTCTGAAAAAAAACTAGAACACACCACTGGTAACAGTGTCAATTATAAATGATGTTCATTTAGTATAATTACACAACATGTGTGCTTCTATCTTTGTTCTAATATACATGGTTGGTGTGTATTATAATACATGCATTAGTGGTCACAGCTCCTTTTCTGTCTCCCGTATCAATGTCCAATGTGTGTGATATGAGCACCCAACGTATGTGCAGTTTGGGTTATGCGCTGTGCACAGACAACAGATCTGGGATAGATCAGGGATGGAAAGTGACTGTTGGTACCTGCAACAGTTCCAACACACACACACGGACGGACGGACCTGCGCGCGTGTCCTGTTGCTCACTCACACACACACACACACACACGCAATAATGTTTTCTTAGTGTACACAGCCCGTAAATGAAAGTCCTTTAAGTTTAAGCATGTTGTCTGTGTGTGCTTGTGCCAGACGGCAACAGTCTAACAGAGTGGGTCTATGGAATCGACGCATGCACAGTTTGATCATTCATCCCATACCTCGGGGGCCGTAACCATGGCAACATTATTTTACATAAAAACAGCTTACACTTGGGCAAAGTGAAAAACGGGCGTCGGTGTTCCGTGCACATGCTGATGGTCAATGGCCGTGTGCAAATGCAGATCAATTGCTCCAGCCACTGAGGAGAACCGGGCAGAAGAGATTTTGGGGACGCACACACACAGAGCTTTGTTTAATTATTGGAGGATATTGGAAGGAGGTGTGTGTCTTTTGTTAACTTTCCTGAATAACAAAATAACAATAGGAGTTGCAAATTATTTATACTGTGTATGTTTAACTTTGTTTAGAGGAGTCCATGCACTAGCCAAACTAACCCGGAGACGTGTTTCATGTAATTCTGTGTCAGTGTCAGAATAAACAGAGTTTGTCTCCAAAGAGATTCCTGGGTCCACCCATTCAACAAAATGCAGAAATAGCTACACCGGTTTACATATCTGGACTGAGAGTTGAATGACACAAAGAGCCAGGCCTTTACTGACACTAGAGCTTCTCTCTCCTTAGTCTGACTATAGAGACACTGCTTTATGGACTCTGGGTTAATAATGATCTCACCTCTGGTTTCTCCTCCATCTTCACAACAGGTTGACCTTCGACCTTCTTGCTCTCTCCCTCTGCTCCTCCCTCCTCATCCTCCTCTTCCCCCATCTTCACCTCCCTCTGGGAGGTCATGGAGCTGCCTGTCTGGACATACTGGGAGCTGATGTCTGTACTGCTGCTGACTGATGCTGGAGTGTAAGCCTGTCCTTCTGTCATCATAGAAGAACTCTGAGACAGCTGGGAGGGATGGATGGATGGATGGGTAAAAGACAAATATTCCATTGTATATTATATTATATTTAAAAAAAAAAAAAACACTTAAACTGAAACTTTAAAGGCTTTACAAAAGAATAAACATACAGGTATGTAAACTAGCAAAACCATAATCTCTCAAGACAGATTCTGCATTAAACATGTACAGTAATTGTTGTTAGAAGGAATAAACAGAACCCTGGAGGAAGTGAACTAAGAAAGGCGAGGAGCGAAGCCAGGTTCCTGTTTCTACACTAAAAAGGCCCCCAGATTTTTGTCCCCCTTTTTTTTTACTGAATGCGTTCCCAGATTTGTAAAACTATAATAACCTTGTCCCGGGGAGGAACGGGAGGGTTTGATGTCTGATCCACAGATTCTTGCACTGGTAGACTGACACTGGTCTTTATGTCAGGGTGTGTAGACGTGCACACAGCACTGACACTGGTCTTTATGTCCGGGTGTGTAGACGTGCACACAGCACTGTCACTGGTCTTTCTGTCAGGGTGTGTAGACGTGCACACAGCACTGCTGCCCACATCTTTTCTCAGGAACATTTTCTTCAGGGTGGTCGTTGAGTTCCAGCCTTGATCTTGGGCAAACCTGTAAACACATCCGAACAGAGCAGGAAACATCTCCATCAGGTCAATGTCGAATGCATCCTCATCGTCAGCGCTGTGAACAGAGAAATGAAATCACAATTCTGTAGTGGTAGAAACTAAGTAACTAAGTGCATTTACTCAAGTACCAATCATTTCCATCTATTTCAGCAGTTATCAGCCAATGGAGTAGTGTGGTGGTGTTTACCTGCAGAAACACATTGTCCTCTCACTGTATTTTGGTGTTTTCACTTATTTAATATTTTTTTGGGTAGACAGGGACGTTTTTGGGGAAACCAGAGCAAACTGTGAAATTATAGCGAATATACAGTGTGTTTTTGCATGTAAACACCACCACACTAGTCTCCAGTGCCTGATGACTGCTTGTATAGAAGGAAATGATGGGTAAAGCATGTATTGATTGTTTTGTTAACAGAGGGCAAAGTTACATACTCTGCCTTTAATGTTGAGTTACTTAGACTTGCGTGAGGACATTTTTTTTCTTCTAAAACATATTGAGAACCACTATAATATAGATTGAAGCCCATAGTGCCTTGCCAATTTGTAACTTACTAGTGCTCATGGAGATTGCGTATGAAGCGCAGCAATCCAAACGTGTTCTCAGGGTAGGGCTTGTTCTTGCCATCCATCTTCTGGAGCAACTCAGGTGGGAACTGGAATAAAAACATACAACTTAAAAATCAAATGGACTTGGGAATTGAAAATCTTTAGTTTCCATGGCAAAGCAAGTTTGTTTCTATACACAAAGGTATTCAAAGTGCTTTACATAAGGTATGCACAGGCATTTTAAGAGACATAAAGAATAGAAGGAATAGCATAGAGAAATAAGAACAAACATCAAAGTGCAATTGCAGTTTTATTTCTTCTCAAACTATTTGCAATAAGCTCATGTACCTTCTGTTTCCACGTGTTGAACAGTTCCATCTCACCATGCTGGTCTAGTGCCCCCATGAGATCCATGTCAGCATTTCGACAATTCTTTAGATTTCCAATCTTTCTCAAGTATTCTACTTTCCTGTAAAGAAAAAATACAAAATTGAAAATATTAGACTAATCTTAAAACGTATTGGTAGAATCTACAGCAAGTACCTTATACCGTTAGATAAAACCGATTAATATTAGCTGAAACTATTTTTACATATCAGAATGCATGAACAATATGGAACAGAAAATGTTTTACTTTTTGTCATACTGTACCTCTCGTTTGACCAAAAGAAGGGATGAGCCAAGCATTCCTCCACTTTAAGTCTTTTCTTTGGGTCTGCATGGATCATCCACTCAATGAGATCCTTGGCAACGACATCCTGAACATGATCCAGGTTGTAGATTCCTTTGTAGATGTTATATTCACATTCAACGCCTGTGCCAAATGGATGGTGTCCTCCAGAAAGGATGTAATACGTCAACATCCCAGCCACCTAAAAAGGAGCATTAAAATTAATAAGCTTATCATGTTTTCTGTCCTCATTTATTAAACCTTTCTCACAAACATAAAAGAATAACCTGGATATCAGTGCTTCTTTTATATGCAATATCACTGTCTTCATGCAAAGTCTCCTTTGCCTTCCAGCATTTCGTTCCTGCACTGCTTGTACGTAGGGTTGTTTGTCCTTTGGGTATTCGTCGGCTAATTCCAAAATCTGCTAATCTTGCCCTTTTTTCAACATCTGCAAGGCAAATTGGGTTGATCAACATAATGAATAGTGTGTAAGATTGATGGAAATACAATTCAATTTAATCTCTGAAAGTGTGTGCTCTTAATTTGTTACCAATCAAGACATTCTGGGGCTTGATATCCCGATGGAGAATTTGAGGATTCTGACAATGAAGAATTCTTAAGCTACTGAGAACCTGATTTGCAAGATCCTTCCTCATTTCACCAAGGCTGTCTTCAGTAAAGTTACATTTGATGTATTCTTCCAGTGTGTATTCACATAACTGAAGCCCAAGGTATCCAAAGTATTCATCCTCTGCAAAGTCGACATATCGTACAATCGAAGGATGATCAAGCTTTGGAAGACGTAAAAAGCCTTCCTCATTCTTCAGCACTTGGTAGTTTCTTTTTCTCATTCTCTTAACTGCGACTTCAGTGCCGTCATCCCTTAGCCCCAAGAAGACCTCAGTTCCATCACTTCCCATTGCAATGCAGAATTCATCATCTGTCCCAAACACAAGACTCCCAACTTTTTTCACTTCACTTTCATCTATGTTTGCAAGCTTCTCTAACTGTTGCTTCCATCTTTGACTGTTTGTGTACCAATTACGTGGTTTTGGCGACACACTGGCTACGGGGTGCATAGGTTGCACATGTGAACTTTCAGCCAGACCAGATTCCTCAACAGGAACAGGATCTGCATCAACATGAACTTCATCTTTCAGCTCCTCTTTCTTTCCTGATTTTTTTCTCCTTATTCTCTTCTTCTTTTTGGATCCTGGTGGCTCTGTATTGGCAGTTGTGGAAACATCACACTCTGAGCTTGGTTTGTTTAGATACTTTTGCATGTCTCTAAGCTTTTCCTTCAGGTCATTATCCATCTGCATGTCTGCAGATGTAATTATATCCTCAGGCACATGATCTATTCCCACTGATAGAAAGATGTCAGTGACACGTTCACATGGAAGCAGGTTTGACAGTATGCCATAAGTATACACCTGCATATCAGTGGAGTGCTCTTTCTTCACAAAAGGAACAATCGTTGTGCATAATGTATCCATGAGGTACTGATTCCAGTCATCTTTGACTTTAGTCTTTTTTGCTATCACATATAGAGTTATCAGAACGTTTTTCTGTATATGAGGAAATTGAGTGCTTGTGGAAAGGACTTTCAGCAGCGTGGGGATCATAGATAGTGATAACTGACTGGGTATCTCTGTCATTTTGCAGAAAACTGCATGCAGATTATGAACAACTACATTCTGCACGTATGCATGTTGAATTTCTGGAAGGCGTTTGTCTGCATTTTCAATATAGACATTCAGCTTATCATTGTCCTTCAACCACTTAATAGTTCTGTGACGATACTCGTCTGCTGATAGTCCGGTAACAGTAAAGAGTAGGTCAATAATGGTCAGATGGGTCTGAGGATTCTCATCCAGCATATGACGATCAAAAATGCTGAAAACTTCTGTTGGTGTTTTCTGTTGTACAGCAATGTACAGATCTATATAATCTTTTATTTTAGAAAAGTCACCACCGCTCAATGCAAGCTCATGCATCATGTCAGATATTTTTATATTGAAAAAAACATGTGCAGGATGTGTAACATGGATTGGTTCTACAAGCCCTCCAGCTTTGATTAGGACTTTCACAATATCATCTCTCTTACTGACGGCAGCAACCTGAAGTGGTGTCATAGCGCGGGGACCATTTGTGATAACATTTAGATCTGCTCCTGCTTTAATCAGTTTGTGCACAAAATCAAGTGGTGTTTTGTGAATGGAGGCAAAATGCAGAGGTGTCCAGTTATTTGTGGATAACTGATCTGGGTTTGCATGCTCTTTCAGAAGAAAGGCAAAAATGTCCTCCTTGTGATATACCACAGCAGCAGCCAAAGGACATATCTGAATGTTGAGCTCTTTGGATGGGTATAGGCCATCAATGTCTTTGTCTCTGATTGATTTCTTGAACTTCTTGAGGTTTCCACTCATAATGAACTGTATTATGGGATGTGTTTCTGTTGGGGCAGCTGTGGTCCCTGGTGGGACCACTTGGAGCTTATTATTCATGCTCTGTGCTACCGGATCCATGTCTTTGCTTCAGAATAACTGTGGGTTGACAAAGAAAACGTGTTCAATACATTTGCTCAAACATTTATTATGTATTTAAGCTTTACACATGTTGATAAAGAAGGGACAGTTTTAGAAATGTAAGGTTGTTGTGTAATAATTGGTGGAAAGAAACTACGTACATTTACTCAAGCACTGCATACCATTTTGAGGCATTTTACTTCATTTGAGTATGCATTTTTCAATACTTTATACTTTTATACTTTTATACTCCACTACATCTCAGAAGCAAATTTACTTACTGATTTACTTTGTAGCTTTAGATTATTATGAAAATTACACACATTAACAAATGAAGCCCTGTTTTATATTTGATTGATTAATTGAATACCATTGAGGTCCTGTGTATTCAATTAATTGAGACATTTAAAGACAAACATTAATATACAATAATATGCTAAACATCATATATATACGAGTAGTGATAAAAAATAAAGATATATACAGTGAACAGTTGGGGGGTGGGGGGGGTGTCATTTCCGGTGATAAGCTTAGACTTAGGGCGGTTTCACACTATGGTCCCGGGTGCGCACCCCAGACCGCTTGGCAGGTGTCGTGCTAGTGTGAATGTTGCGTATCGTTCCCCGAAACGGATCACCGTTCCGTTCCCGAAACCACCTCCGGAGGTAGTCTCGGATCCGAATCATGCGTATTTGGGTACGGTACGCTGCAATGTGAAAGCAAGCGTACCGTTTGACGGAAGTGGCCCGCTATTTGTAATAGGTGACGGTATATAAACTCGACAAAAACAGTCACAAAAACACGTCGCAGATCAATCCACAGGGGTTCAACCATGGCCGGATCCCGCGGGTTAATTTCATCATTAAATTATAAAATGAACCCGCGGGATGATGAAAGATTTAGTACCGCATCATCATCAGTATATATATAGTATATCTTGTGGAGTTTCAGCTACTATGCATCCCAGAAATATATAGCTTATAAGGCTTTGTAATTTGAAATTTGTAAGTAAATATGGTAACTCATTTAGATGTAGGCCTACGTAGGTTTATGGTTTCCCAAGGACTATAGCGGTTTCACTCATGATGCAATTTCTCTTTCATAACAGATACATTGTGCCAGATAATCCCCACACCAAGAGAGTAAAAAAAGAAAAGACGTTGGATTGATGTACTTTATTTAGACATGAGACATGAGAAACAGTACATGGGAGTACAATTCACAATACAACGTTTCAGTCATTCAGTCCGACTTCACTGTATAGGCTACTATAGTTGCCTTTTCATAAATGATATATTTTTGTACTTAAGCTGTCGTGAAAGTTTATAATATTTAGAGAAATGTAAAGTTTCAAATACAAAAGTAGTAGTAGTTGTGAAGGTTAGCAAACTGGACATTTAGACTGAATGTTTCCTGTATCCTCATCTTGCGCTAATGCACACAAGTGTTTCACCAGGTTTTATTTGTGTTGTTTCTCATAAGCGTGCATCCGTTGTCCGTCAACAACACAGCAGTCTGTGCCTTGACTTCTGTGCGCTCATTGGGTCAATCCACACATGTCCGTTCGCGACCGTACGGACGGCCGGAAGTCCCATCCACTCCCATGTTAAAAAAAAAACGGAAAGACGGACGCGATCCGGTCCGGAAAAAGCACATCCGTGTTCCGCTTTTCATTGAGTAACAGACAGAAATGGCCGGATCCGGAACAAGGGCTTCCGTCTCGTAGCGTACCGTTTCACGCCAGCAAACGGAGATGTGTGTATGTACCCAGTGGGTACATACACACAATTCCGTTCGCGACCGTACAGACGGCCGGAAGTCCCATCCACTCCCATGTTAAAAAAAAACGGAAAGACGGGCGCGATCCGGTCCGGAAAAAGCACATCCGGTTTCCGCAACACATTTGTATACATAACAAAATTGCCGGATCCGGAACAAGAGCTCCCGTTTCGTAGCGACCCGTTTCACGCCAGCAAACGGAGATGTGTGGGTACATCCACACATGCCCGTACGCTAGCGTGCAACGGTACGCTACGTGATGGTAGCCCCGTCCACTCCCATGTTAAAAAAAAAACGGAACGGTACTTCCGGTTTTAAACTTAATATGGGAGTGGATTGGACCTCCGGCGTCCGTACGGCAACTTGACGGACATGTGTGGATGCACGGTGCACCCACTGCGCTGTGTGCTCAGTGCGTTGACTCTCTCCCCAACCCTATATTTATGTGCGACCAGCACAAACATTGTCGCATAGTTGATGACGTCTGTGTCCACAGGCGAACTACTATGTGCATGCCGCCACCTATAGGATCGGGGGTATATATGCAAGTGTTCTCTGGTGCGCAAAGATCTTGGCCAATGTGAATGCAGGCCAGCTGGCGACATTACAAATTCTAAACCAGTTGTGCTATAAACACGCCCCCTTCTGTGGCCAACGCGGAAGTGCCTTTTTGAAACAACCGCGGACTCTTTTTTTTCGCCGATAAAGTATAGTTTTGGACCATGACGGAGGCGCGCCGACTCAGCAGACCTTGAGGCCGAGGAGACGCGCCCGAGCGCCACCAGGCGCGAGTGCCCGCGTCGACCGGCCAATGGTCTGCTAGTCGACTCAGCGCCGTTCGAGTTATGTACCGATAGGGACAGAATAGTAAATAATGTTTTGGTGAGAGCGTTTGCCCCAACTGTCACTCAAAGTGACTACTGGCCAATCACAGCGCGTCCTTGCACAAGCGTATTGGCCAATCATGCACAACTGGTTTAGACTATGGAGTCACGCGGCCAGCTGGTAGAAGCCATTCGGACCAAGGGGCAAGGCTTGGATATTTACGATGAGGCCAACACGGAAGCTTATGAATGGCCAGAGTGGCGCTGTTTTACCCTGCGCCGACCTGAAGTGTCAGAAAGAATTTATTTTAGCGCAAGTGAATGGGTTTTTGACAAACTTTAGACTAGATTTTCTTACCGTAATAAAAATTGTCATAAATTCTATATGCTTCCAGTTGCTAGTTTAAAGTCTCCTTTCAATCATCATGATATGCGTTTTGCTAAATTATGGTCCCATTTATTCTAAAATTGACGATAAAGTAGGCTATGCTCCAGGAGGGGCGGGATGATTTGATTGACAACCTACACAACCAATAGCATTCATTCCCCGCCCCCGCTCTTGATTGACAAGCTACCCAACCAATAGCATTTTTGGGGGTGTTTTCCGGTTCGCTGGTCACGTGTCTGGTCTCAACCAATAGCGTTTGAGTTCCGGACGTGGCCAACTGTATATATTAACGATGGATGAATGCATGTTCCTGAACTATCGGCTTCATTTTCGTTCTGTAGAAAGCAGGGGAGTGGCTTTGTCCATTCTTTTTTACAGTCTATGATTCGGACTCGGGAACGGTTCGCATGCAAACGGACCCAGTGTGAAGCCGCCCTTATATACAAGCTGTGCATTGTGATGTGACACATTGTGAGCTTGTAGATCGGCTATTTTCGAAAGATTTTGGACACATTCTGAAAACCTTTGAAATGGGACTGCAGAATGAGTACTTTTACTTTTGGTACTTTAATTTTGATGAAAATACGTTTATACTTTTTCTAAAATAATAATTTGAATTTGAGTTTTACTTGTCACAGTCTTCATTGTGGTACTGATACTTTTACTTACAGTAAGCAAAACAAAAAGAAACATAATAATTATAAATCAGAGTACTTTTTCAACCACTGTGTGTAATCTGGCAAGCACCTACAAAGTTGTACTTAAACTTAAATATATGTTATACCAGACCTGTCTCTGTCACTCCAACCAGTTGAGATATACAGTAGGTAATGATATACCAAGTATGAATGTTGGTTGCAACTATTCTTTCTGTCTAAAAACAATACCCACTTTATGAATATGAATATGAATGAATATCTTTATGGGCCTGGTGTCACAAGCTGCTTGGCTGCAGCCTGAAAGCAGCATGGTTGATTTGAAATACCTGCAATTGAAATGTGTCCAAAGTCTGTTTTTATGACCATGCATGAACCCTACTATTACAACAAACAGTTAAAGTAGAAAGAGTGGTCATTTAGTAATTGAGCTCATATTTATGCACAATCATATATTGATTTTATCATAGAGTAAAGATTGGACTTTGAACTTCCCTACGTGACTTCTCCTTATCAGATAATAGAGCAGGACATTAATTGCCATACTGTACAAACACAGCACTCATTAGTCAAAATGAATGTTTCACCACCTTGTTGTAAGCAGATATTCTTATTTAAGGCTGTTTGGAAAATGGTCAGTAGGGGTATTTTCCATAATATGGTCAGTTACATAATGCTGTGCCTTTGTAATAGATATAGCCAGTGTTCCGCAGTACCTAATATATTCATGTCATATACAGTAATCACTTTCCACAGTAACTAGTGTAACTTTGTTCAATTGCCAAAAAGTAATAATATTACAGTTATTAATCCAAGTAACTTTGAGTTACTAAGTTATAATGAACTAGTTATTTGTCCAAGATATTAAGCCTATCATTTATACTCCATAGGAGGTTGTCACATGTGACGTGGTTAGGCTAAGATATGGCCTAGTCATTCCCCAGCCTTTGGTGACCAAAGCAGCTGGGTGAGCTTGCCGAGCAACGCACTCTGCTGAAGAAGAGAAACAAGCGCGGCGACAACGCATACGTTGGAAAAGAAGTCAGCCGCCTGCTGCTGCTGACATTATCTCTGCTCCCTGATGCTTTCGGCCACCACAACTTCAATGACTTGCTAAGCAAACTATACTTTTGGCTCACATGACCAAATTGCTATGGCAACAGCTGAAATGTTTTAACTGTTAGGAAGAAAGCTCCATAATAGGTTTGTGTAATGAAATGTTCTAACCATGAGGGAGGCAATCCCATAGGTGTGTCGGATGTAACCAATATGGTATAAATACTGCTGTATAATTCTGTTCTGGGTGGGTCTGGTAGAGAAGCTTGTGTGAGGTGTCACTTGTTTGTCCTTTTAGCCGGGTGACGGACCTAGCCTTGTGCGGAGCTTCTCCCATTGTAGCTCTCTCTGATTAGTTCCTTTTTGGTGACCAGGCTGCAACGAGGTTGCGGGGAGCGATAGTAGATTTTGCTGTATTTGATTAGAATCTTGGCATTGCCCATAATCTAGTTGAATAAACAGAGAATTTTATTATTGTCTCCGCCAGGCCGAAAGGCATGGCGAGAGAGTAAGTTTTGCCCCCTGTCCGTCCGTCCGTGTGTGTGGCCGTCCGTGTGTGTGTCCGTCCGTCCGTCCGTCCGTCCGTCCGTCCGTCCGTCCGTCCGTCTGTGTGTGTGTGTGTGTGTGTGTGCGTCATTCTGTCTTTGTACAGCTAATCTCCGGCACCGTTGGCTTGATCGCAGCAAAACTGTGCACACACACAGTCCCTGAATGCCACAGCAGAACCTCTGCCCCAAATGTTTCACATGAGCCTGTTATAGCGCCTCCAGGAGGCCGATTTGTGCAAAACGGGGTTTGCACCACGGCAGCGCTTGTTTCTTGCCCGTTTCACGGATGTGGCAACGAAGGTGCTCAGTTTTGGTCGCAGATGATGATGATTGGCTGTTAAAAGAACCATGCGGAAGTAAATTGCGAGCTGGCGAAGTGATTTGCATAAGTATTGGGGCATAATGCGTTTCATATTAATTGTACATCGTGCAAGTAGAGTAATGGTGTGGGAAGCAGCTGGTGTTACAGGCAGAATATTGAGGAATTTGGGGGGGAAATGTGGAGTAAGTTGGGCCATGTGTGTGCTTGGAGACTGCCTCCTTACACTTGAGTTTGGCCACCAGGCCGCCAATTATGGTAGGAGGATGTTGAGGAACAGATGCCACCCTTTTAACATTGGCCTGTTATAGCGCCACCACAGGTCTTTCGAATACACATTTTTGGAACACAATGCCTCAAATCATGAATGAAGTGTCCGATTGCCGTGCAAGGTCTAAGAAAAAATGACACCCTTTTCACATTGGCCTATTATAGCGCCACAAGGAGGCCACAATAACCTACCTGACCTGGTGGAGACCTGTGTTCCGAGGAGCACTTTTTCTAGTTAATAATATTATTGATAAAAGCCTGTATTACAGTAGCTTGAGTGTTAAATAAAAATCCTTTTCTACGAGAGAAGTCTTAAGAAGAGGATTCGGTTATTTCTTCAAAGAAGACTTCGGGTCTGATCTTATCACCGGACACATTGGTGTGTGAAAGAGTATGCAACACAGTTGCAAACAGTTGCTAATTCTATAAATAGAATTAGATATTTTAGAGTGTGTTTCCTGCACGGAGAGGTTTATAGTTTTATAGTTTTGCTTGGTCTGAAAACTCCTCTGCGCGGGGCATGCGTTATCCGGGGTGCAACAACGCAGTACACATATTGGGTTTAAATGTATAGGGTTTATAGGTCTTTGCTGAAACTATCGAGGGTAGTAGAAATTAGGAGTATTTTAATTACATTACATTACGTTACAGTCATTTAGCAGACGCTTTTATCCAAAGCGACTTACAATAAGTGCAATCAACAAAGGTAGGGAACGAAAGCTACTAATCACCAGAGGTTATAAGTGCATTTTCTGCAATAACAAGCAACCAAGAGCATACCTAGCGCTAAGGTAAAAGTGCAATATATCAGCTACCTATTTCCTTAAACAGATGAGACAAAGTAGTCAAATGAGCAGGAGCTAAAAACAAATAATTGTATTGACTAAACAAGATCCAATAAACAATTCAACAATAAAACAAGCATTCGTACAACTAGTTAACAACAAGTAGGCCAGGCAAAGAGGAAGGGTAGTGTTTCCTGAAGAGGTGGGTTTTCAGCCTGCGGCGAAAGATGGGCAGTGACTCTGCTGTCCTGACATCAGTGGGAAGTTCATTCCACCACTGTGGGGCCAGAACAGAAAAAAGTCGTGACCGTGTCGATCGACCAGAAGGACCGTTGAGTGGCGGGGGAGTCAGTCGCCCCTTGGTGGCCGACCGGAGTGGTCGGGAAGGGTTGTGGGCATTGACCAATACCCGGAGGTAAGAGGGAGCTGTTCCTTTCGCTGCCCTATAGGCTAGCACCAGGGTTTTAAACTGAATGCGAGCCGCTACGGGGAGCCAGTGCAGGGAACGGAGAAGGATAGTTGTGTGAGAGAACTTGGGGCGGTTGAACACCAGACGAGCCGCAGCTTTCTGAACGAGCTCCAGAGGTCTGATGGCAGATGCCGGAGCGCCAGCCAGGAGGTAGTTGCAGTAGTCCAGGCGGGAGATGACAAGAGCCTGGATGAGCACCTGGGCTGCCTTCTCCGTGAGGAAGGGCCGAATTCTCCTGATGTTGTAGAGGAGGAATCTGCAGGACCGTGTCACTGATGCGATGTTAGCCGAGAACGACAGTTGATCGTCCAGGGTCACACCCAGATTCTTCGCAGTCCGAGTTGACGTCACCACAGCGTTCTCAATGGTGATGGCCATGTCTCGGTGAGGACAGCCCTTCCCCGGGATGAACATCAGCTCGGTCTTGTCCAGGTTGAGCTTCAGGTGGTTCGTCGACATCCACTCCGAGATGTCAGCCAGACAAGCAGCAATGCGTGCCTCCACGTGTGTGTCAGAGGGGGGGAATGAGAGGATCAGCTGGGTGTCATCGGCATAGCAGTGGTAGGAAAAGCCATGGGAGCGGATGACAGCACCAAGAGATGTAGTGTAGAGAGAGAAGAGAAGAGGACCCAGAACCGAGCCTTGGGGAACCCCAGTAGTGAGCCTGTGTGGTTCTGACACAGACCCTCCCAGCTTCACCTGGTAGGAGCGACCCGTCAGGTAGGATGCAAACAGGGAGAGTGCAGAGCCTGAGACACCCATCCCCTCGAGGGTGGAGAGGAGGATCTGATGGTTCACTGTGTCGAACGCTGCAGACAGGTCCAGGAGTATCAGGACAGAGGAGAGAGAGTTCGCTCTAGCGGCATGGAGTGACTCCGCCACTGCCAGGAGGGCAGTCTCTGTCGAGTGACCCACTTTGAACCCAGACTGGTTGGAGTCCAGGAGGTTGTTCTGGTGGAGATACGAGGACAGTTGTTTGAACACAGCACGTTCGAGAGTTTTAGATAGGAAGGATAGAAGGGAAACCGGGTTGTAGTTCTTGACTTCAGAGGGGTCAAGTGTCGGTTTCTTGAGGAGGGGGGTGACTCTGGCAGTCTTGAAAGTAGAGGGAAAGTAACCAGATGTCAGAGAGGTGTTAATAAGGTGGGTTAAGAAGGGAAGAAGTTCAGGTGCAGTGGACTGCAGCAGAGGGGATGGGACAGGGTCCAGAGAGCATGAGGTGGGGCGGCTAGAGGTAACAAGGAGAAGGACCTCGTTAGGAGAAAGGGGAGAAAAGTGGGATAGAGAGGTGGAGGGGGGGGAGAGAGGAGTAGATGAAGCTAGAGAGGGGAGGGTGGAAGAGGGACGGGTGTGGGTAGTGCGCAGGGCACCAGCCGGGGGAGGAGGGAATGAGGATCGGATATCGTTCACCTTCTTGTCAAAGAAGTTGGCGAAATCGTCAGGGACGAGGGACGAGGAGGGAGGAGGGGGAGGTGGTTGCAGGAGAGAGGAGAAAGTTTCAAAGAGTTTTTTAGGGTTAGAAGCAGAAGCCTGAATTTTAGTGCAGAAGAAAGCAGCTTTAGCAGCTGATAGAGAGGAGGAAAAGGTAGAAAGGAGAGATTGGAAGGTAAGAAGGTCCTCCGGGAGGTTGCCATTTCTCCATTTACGCTCAGCTGCTCTTAGGCTCCGTCTCTCAGTACGCACTGAGTCCGACAACCAGGGTGCAGGTGGAGTTTGGCGTGCAGGCCTGGTGGTGAGGGGACAGAGATGGTCCAGGGAAGAGGATAGAGTAGAGAAAAGAAGATCAGTGGCAGTATCGGGGGATAGTAGAGCAAAGGATTCGGGGGCAGGGAGAGCAGAGAGGACAGAGGAGGAAAGATCAGAGGAGGATAGTGAGCGAAGGTTGCGACGTGAGGAAATCATGTGGGTAGGGAGGGGCTGTGGGGGGGGGAGGAGAGAGAGAGAGAGTAAGACATGAGGTAGTGATCAGAGAGTTTCTTACCCTTTTCACTGGGAGGAGGAGTGACGGACAGGTTAGCAGTAGAGCAGCCTCTGGTGAAGATCAGGTCCAGTTGGTTGCCCTTCTCGTGGGTAGGGGGAGATGGGGAAAGGACTAGGTCGAAGGCGGCGAGAAACGACAGTAGTGGGTCTAGCTGCTTCTCGGTCGGGAGGTTGAAGTCACCCAGAAGGATGATTCCAGAGCCGTCGACCGGGAAGTGAGAGACTAGATGGTCGAGTTCCTCCAGGAAGCCACCAGCAGAGCCCGGTGGGCGATAAACAACTGCAATGGTGAGCTTGACTGGATGAGAAACCGTGACCATGTGATATTCAAAAGAGTTAGGAGAGAATTGTGACAGTGAGACAGGAGAGTATTTCCATTTTCTGGAAATTAGCAGACCAGCACCACCACCTATCCGCACGCCTCTGGGAGTGTGAGAGAAAGAGAACACATCTGACAGAGCCGCGGGTGTAGCAGTGTTTTCTGGTGGGATCCAGGTCTCAGTCAGGGCAAGGAAGTTAAGGGAGAGCCCGGATGCGTGGCCTGTGATGAAAGCAGCTTTGCCTTCCACCACAGCCGATCGGCAATTCCAGAGCCCCCCTGTTACCACTTGCTCGACGTGAGTTGAAATAGTAGGATATATTAGATTAGCGGTCTCGCGACATCTGGGTGTAACCCAGTGTTTTTGCGACCGCCAGAAAGAGGAGAGGACAGGAATAGGAAGAAAGCCCATTGTAGATCACTAAACATATACACACTACTATATCTAGAAGAAGCACTCAATGGTCCAGGTCTTACATTGACTAAGTCGCGCTTTGACAAAGTCGCCTGCAGCTGCCTTCGTTCGGCTGGCCGCTTTGCAAGCTGCCGCTTTCAGCGCTGGTTTAAAACCACTTAGCTTGATTGCTAATTGTCTGCCGGGGAGTGCTGCCCCACCCAGCCACTTAGCACAGGGCTATTAAGTGGCCTGTTCTACCTGAAATTGCCTCAAGTGCTCTGTGAGGCACACACAGAGTATCAATGGCCTACAGCTTATAGCACAAATACAAAAATAGAAACTACAGACTAACACAAGCTGAGAATACAGCACCAGTAACAAAGCACTTAAACTACACTGCTAGTAACTTGCTAGATAAGAAATATGCTATACTCACTACCCAGCAGCCAGGAGCTATGTTCACTCCAGATGTTGAAACGCACACTGAGGTGAAACTATAGCAGCCTGACTTCTAAATCCTTGGAGCTGTGCTGCCCCACCCAGCCACTTAGCACAGGGCTATTAAGTGGCCTGTTCTACCTGAAATTGCCTCAAGTGCTCTGTGAGGCACACACAGAGTATCAATGGCCTACAGCTTATAGCACAAATACAAAAATAGAAACTACAGACTAACACAAGCTGAGAATACAGCACCAGTAACAAAGCACTTAAACTACACTGCTAGTAACTTGCTAGATAAGAAATATGCTATACTCACTACCCAGCAGCCAGGAGCTATGTTCACTCCAGATGTTGAAACGCACACTGAGGTGAAACTATAGCAGTCTGACTTTTAAATCCTTGGAGCTGTGCTGCCCCACCCAGCCACTTAGCACAGGGCTATTAAGTGGCCTGTTCTACCTGAAATTGCCTCAAGTGCTCTGTGAGGCACACACAGAGTATCAATGGCCTACAGCTTATAGCACAAATACAAAAATAGAAACTACAGACTAACACAAGCTGAGAATACAGCACCAGTAACAAAGCACTTAAACTACACTGCTAGTAACTTGCTAGATAAGAAATATGCTATACTCACTACCCAGCAGCCAGGAGCTATGTTCACTCCAGATGTTGAAACGCACACAATTGTCTCCGCCAGGCCGAAAGGCATGGCGAGAGTATGTTTTACCCCCTGTCCGTCTGTCCGTGTGTCCGTCCGTCCGTCCGTCATTCTGTCTGTGTACAGCTAATTTCTGGCACCGTTGGCTTGATCGCAGCAACACTGTGCACACACACTCCCTGGATGCCAGAGCATAAAATGCCCAAGATTTTTCACATGGGTCTTTTATAGCGCTATCAGGAGGCCGATTTGTGCAAAACGCATTTTTTTTACAGTACAGATTTTGTCCAAAAATCCCGCAAATCGGTACACAGTATCTCTATAGTCATTAAACGAAACGGGTTGTTCAGATTTTTCATATTCCATCCTGATTGCCTAAAATTGGCTTCCAAAGTTTGCAGGAGTAGGCTACTCCGTTTTGAACAAAATGCCTCAAATCATGAACAGCATGCAAATTACGTGAACATTTGCGCGCACATTCCCACTAGGCCGAGGAAGAAATGCCACCCTTTTCACATTGGCCTGTTATAGCGCCACCAGCAGGTCTAATTTAGCAAAACAATTTTTTTGAACAAAATGCCTCAAATCATGAATGCAGTGTCCGATTGCTGTGAAAGGCCTTAGAAGAAATGGCACCCTTTTCGCATTGGCCTATTATAGTGAGACCACAATAACCTACCTGACCTGGCGGAGACCTGTGCTCCGAGGAGCACTTTTTCTAGTTTCTTCTCTCTTCGTCAGGCCAAAAACAAGGCTCCAGACATCCCAAAACAAACTGGTCAGGCTACTACTAGGCCTTACATCTATCACTCATCTAACCCCTGTTCATTATGCTAGGGTGGAATGGCTCAGGGTGGTCGAGGACAGATTTAACATGCAAAAGTAACTTACTCTTGATACCAAGTAATAAGTAATGTAATATTGTTACTATTTAAATTAGTAATAAGTAACGAGTAACTTACTCTTCCTGAATTAATTGCCCAACACTGGGTGGCTCTCTTTAAAATGTTATGAACAGATCATTGTGGTGTGGCAGAACTGTTTAACAGCAGATACAATCCGATGTTGTTTTCACAGAATAATAAAAAACAAAATACAGGATTGTACATTGTAATTAATAAATAAAATACATACACAAATATGGTCATAGTAAATAAAATACTACAATTGACAACTCCTCAGGTGTATCTGACTACCTATAGCGTAACAACAGCATTAAGAATAAGGTGGTAAATTAAACTTACCGTTTCTGGGTTTAATCTTGACATTGACAGATAAACACGTCTGTCTTTCAAATCCACGTCACCTCAGTCTGGTCACAACCTCGGGACTTCCCATTCTCTCTCTCTCTCTCTCTCTCTCTCTCTCTCTCTCTCTCTCTCTCTCTCTCTCTCTCTCTCTCTCTCTCTCTCTCTCTCTCTCTCTCTCTCTCTCTCTCTCTCTCTCTCTCTCTCTCTCTTGCTCTAGGTTGGTGGGCAGGGCATGTAGAGAAAGTCATCTGTAAAGGCATGCAGCGATACCGCTCTGCACTCGTTTCCTCTTTTACAGTCTGTGGACAACAGTCATAATGTTCGCTCTTAAAGTTCCTTATAGCAGGAGGCCTCGTTGTGGCTGACAGTAGCTGAAGGGTTGTGTCCTAACACCTTTCTGCAGATCTAGCACATTTTGTGCTCAACCTTTTGCCCTATATGTCATCTGAAATTGTGTTGGAGCTGAATATTGCGAACTGTGAAACCCTCCTCAGCTAACCACATACATATTGTTCTTTCCTGTTTAGCATCTATCTTGTGTTCCATCTCTCATCAGTGACAGGAAGTGACAGGAAGAAGCGGTGTGCTCGCTTCACTGCAAAGAAAACATCTGGTGGCCTTTTTTGCTCGCCTTGCTCGTGGTGGAAAAGATCAAATGTTTTATTTAAGTAAACGTATCAATACTGCAATGTAGAAATACTGTTACAAGTAAAACTCCGGAATTCATAATCTACTTGCGTAAAATTGGTATGAAATATCATATTGGTATGAAAATCTACTTAAAGTACCAAAAATAAAAAGTACTCATCATGCAGAATGTCCCATTTCACAACTTTTCAAATGCATAAAATGTATAAAAATCTTTTGAAAATATAGCAGATCTACAAGCTCACAATGCGTCGCATCGCGTAGATCTGCTATTTTCAAATAGCCAAAGCTTAAATAGAGCTGAAGTGGTTAATGTATGTTTTGTAATAATAATGAATATCTATAAAGTAACTAGTAACTAAAGTTTTAAAATAAAAGTAGTGGTGTAAAAGCACTATATTTGTCTCTGAGATGTAGTGGGGTAGAAGTAAAAGTATAAACATTTGGAAACACTCCAGTAAAGTAAAATTACCTCACAATTGTACTTAAGTACAGTACTTAGTTACTTTCCACCACTGTAAGTCATGTACCTATTGTCAGCCCATGTGACTGCCACATGGGACTTTTATATTGTGCGACTCTTGTATGAACACGTGTACCTCTGTAACCTATAAATACTGTGACTTCCTTCAATACATCTGAATAGATTGAACTCAAGCATCTTTGTCTGACTTCAGTTTGTTCCATGATGCATCGTTGTCCTTTTGCTGCTATAAGGGTCTCACCTTGGTTCTGGTCTCCACTCCTCTCTTCAACATCATCTTCAGACTCAGTGACAGCATTTGAATTCACTTGTAAATCATCAAGGTCAAGGCAATAGGCTCTATTCACAGCAGCCATATGAAGACATTCACAGGTGTTACCAATGATACTAATGAAGGCTCTGTTCCATTCTGGTCAAACAGACTCAGGGTGCTGATATTGTGCATGTTGGCTCACTGGAAACACTCTGTTACACCAGTGGGTCTAAAGTTGGGGTCCAGGGACCCTCATGGGCTTCCAAATGGCCCCTTACAGGTGTGTAACAAATGGAACCAAATGGACCCCTACGGGTCCATTTGGTTCCATTTGTACACTCTCAGAGTTATGGGGGTCGTGGAAACACTGTGCTACACTAAATGGAACAGAGCCTTCATTAGTATTATTGGTAACACCTGTGAATGTCTTAATAATATGGCTGCTGTGAATAGAGCCTATTGTCAAAAAAAGAAAAGAAAAAAAAAACAGCGCCCTCTGCTGTTCTTTGCAGCTCGGAATCTGTTCTTGAGAGATTAGGGTCAAGGTTGTTCTTTATTGTTACATCTTCTGTACAGGTGTGTTCAGCTTCCTTCTGACAATGTAACAGTATAAGTAATAATAGTGAACACAATAAGAGAAAGAGAAAAAACAAGAGCAAAAAAAGAGTCAGTAGTCTAATCGTAATAATATACTGTAATAACATCAGTGTATGCACAGTGTACAGTATATGCGCTGCATATTATATACACCATCAGAATGTATCAGTAGATGCCACAGTACCTTATATCAGTGGTTTTCAAAGTGGGGTCCGGAGACCTTGAGAAGGTTCCATGGGGAGCAGCAAAATATAGCAGCAAAAAACACTTTAACTCTATCTATATACATTGGCTTTTAGAAAATAGCCCATCTACAAAGAAAATGTACAATCTTTTAAAACACACATCTTGCATGGGGATCCCTGGCACATCTTGTTCTGATGGGGGTCCTCGGTCAAATAGATTAATTAATTAATTTGGAGGTCCTTGACATGAAAATGTTTGAGACTCTCTGCTTTATAAATTATAACAGTTTAGGTAGGAACAGTGAAGCGTTTTGAGGTTCAAAAAGACAACTGACAATTAGCCTACTTATTATGTGAGCAATGTGTGCAGTCTCTCACAGTTTCTCACTGAATCTGCAGCAAAGCAAAAACATCTGGCGCCCCCTTCAGGTGTAAGTGAAATCACTTTTGGCTCTGTGTTGTTTAGAGGCCCCTCAATGTGTCATTCAAATCAAAGTTTTGGATTTTTTATTTTATTTTAATTCTGCTTGCTCAATATTGCACTTAGGCTATTGTAAATGCACACATAATCAATTTGCGTCTCCACACATTCACAAGTAATCCAAACAAACACAAGTAATACAATGAGCCATCAGGATAGATCAATAAATAATCCACATAGTCAAGGCAATAATCAGACAGAAGCTAATAATCCAATACTGAGCAGTGAAAATTAAAAACCTCACAGGTTTAATGGCTCGTCATTGATCGGTATCCCTGTGCATAATGCAATATGCAGTAATTGTGGCATGCAGTCCACAAACAGCATGATAGACAGCTAAATAGATCACCCATAAGTGACAAAAGGTCTCGTAGTCTCACTTTACAAATAGAAGAATTATGGTATCAAAATGTTTAAAAATATGTTTTTAATTAAAAAAATGTGTGCTTACATAAACGATGGTGTAGGCTATAATAGGACTTAAGTCATTGGTTCTCAAAGTGGGGTCCGGCGGGGACCCCCAGGGGTATTTGAGGGGGTTCCAGGGGGTCCCCAGCTAAATGATGGACAGGAACCAAATGGACCCTTATGGGTCTGTAACTCTGAGTGTACACATTTTTACACTCTCAGAGTTAAATTAACATTGGTTTTACAATGTGAATTGGGGTCCCAGAGGTATAAATGCCATTAAATGGGGGTCCGTAGCCTAATGCATGTCAAACTGGGGGTCCTTGAAATTAAAATGGTTGAGAATCACTGCTAGAGAGCCGTAAAAAACTTCTCTTATTGGGGTCCCTCAGTCCCTGGCCATGAAAAAGTTTGAGAACCACTGACTTAAGTGGTATTGGAAAAGTGCTTCTATGTTCTTTTAATGCAGGCTAATACAAATAAGACAACAAACACATAAGAATGGAATAAGTGTTTGTGATCAGATTGACTGCTTAATGAACAGCAAAGGCACCAGGATGACCAGAAGACTTGTCTAGGTCCTGTTGCAATTTGCGGTGCTCTTTTATGGTGGTTTTGAATGAGGAGGATACATAGGATAACATAGGAGCCACACATCCCTCCTGCAACATCCAAATGCAAGAACACCAGAGTGGAGTCAATTCACTTTTAACCACTTAAACCTACACAGGTGTCTGTACTTGAACCCCCTCTCTTTTAAACCTCTGTATACTACACCAAATCTCTTTGCTGAAAACTGTCCATCTCCAAGCTCACAGCGCGTCGCTTGGAGCTTAAGATCAGCTATTTTCGCCAGGTGTGCGTGATCCATCATCATCTGCCCACATCATGCATATTGCCTGTTTTTAAAGTAACAAGCTGCGCACATCATTCTGTTTGTGTGTGTGTGTGTGTGTGTGTGTGTGTGTGTGTGTGTGTGTGTGTGTGTGTGTGTGTGTGTGTGTGTGTGTGTGTGTGTGTGTGTGTGTGCGTGCGTGCGTGCGCGTGCGTTTGCTTTGTGAAAGTTATCAACCCAATCTACACCAGTGCAGAAGCTCACAGGAGCTCACAACAATGGTTGTAGTTAAGTGTATCATTTGTTTTAAGGCAGACAGCTCAGCTATTCTAATAATATATTATTTAATAATTCAACTAAATAACTGAACTCCCCTTGTATCCTTCCTTGCCACTTTTTCCCTTCGATAGATGCTAGTTTACTACGTAGACAATTCACTTGTTCTCACTTTTGTTTCATACTAGGTTCATTGTTAACCTGGTATCCTATAGTTTCATTGAGGCATATTGTTCTTTCTGCATTCTATTTAGATGACTATTTACCTTGTTTATTGACTAGAGTTCATGTTTACTCTATTTATTCTGATTTACCACTAGCAAGTCACTCTGAATAAAAACATGCTATATGCTTAAATTGTACAATGTAATAACATTGGACATTGTTCTTAAATCATAAAATTGTTTCCGTAATAATCATTCAACCTAATTCTGACTGATTGATGTGACTTTCTATTCAGACATGTAAAAATGCATAAAACACAGATGATCCCATGTTATTTACTAGACAAACATCCACTGGATCCATTTCTCTCTTACATTTCTGGGTCTTATACTGTAGAGCATGTAGACATGACCCAGGCAGCAGATGGCGCTACAGGCCAAACCAAGCCCCATTGTACTGTAGATGATGTTTTGTTAAAGTCATTAATGGCCCAGTGAGGGAACTGGCTCTGGTGGAAGTAGTATGCAGATTTTGTAATTAAGTAAAAGTAGCATTTATTTTAAAAAAATCTATGAGTCAATATCACCATAAGGTACATTTGGGACTTAGCTTTTTTTTTTTTTTAACTGTGATTTTCCATTTAACTTTTTACTCATTGTATTAAGTGGATGTTGTACAGTTAGAAATGCATGTTGGTCAAGCTCCCACACTTTTTATGAATTAACTGTAATATATGTCAACAGTAAAATATGTCCATCCTGTCAGGAAAAACTCAAAGGGTGGACAATGATAGGGTGGAACTTTTGGGTCAGTTTTAGGATTTAATTGGCACATGCTGGACCTTCTGTTAGCAACTTAGCTCAGTTAGCTAGCAAGGTGACTCTATACTTTTTAACAGATATATTTCAAATTTCAGAAAAGTTTTTATATTCATTGATATTTCAGTATGACAGAGTGGACATGCTAAGCTTGACAACATACAACTACACACATAAACTATGAAAAATACAATATATATATAATTGTAAATATTTACTGGCAACTTGCCATAGCTTCAGCCTCCATTGAAGTAAGACAGGAAGAAGATAACAAGGGAACTTAAACTTAAGTAAGTTTCAGTTTACCCCCAACTGACAGGGTGGACAGCAATGTCAGGGACACACAAAAAATGTTCAATATGATTATAAAAACAGACTATATCATATGATTTAAGATCAAAATGACTTGTTTTATCAAATAAGGTGTTGTGGACAATCAAACTATGTAAAAAGAAAAAGAAAAATCAAAGAATTAACCACTTATTAGACACACTGTAGTTAGCAGAGTGGTGTGTGGGACATGGCAAAACCATATACATCCAATGTTACAGATCTGTAAACACATTTCCAGAGACTTATCATTGTACTGATAAGTGTGTAAATGTTTGGCCATTCATAATAAGACCTCAGAGTTTCATTATTTTGTTACATTTTCATGATATTTGAGTGATTGTGGTGAGGACACCCAAATGTACCTTATGGTGATATTGACTCCTATACATAACTCAATTAATAATAAGAACCTGCAAAGTAACTAGTAACTAAACTTCTACTTCACTATACTTCTCAGATTCCGCAGATAAATATTGTGAAAATAGCTGATCTACAAGCTCACAATGCCTCGCACTGTGAAGTGTTGTGAGCTTGTAGATTGTC
>NC_139954.1:4302020-4446591 GCF_963454915.1 Gymnoscopelus microlampas | reverse complement strand
GGGTCTTCGACAGGAGGTCCGAGACCCCTAGAGGGTCCTCAGAGTTACTGCCGGGGGTCCGGCAGTAACGTGTGGTTCCACAGACTGGTGGGAACAGAGGTACTGTAGGGGGGAGCAGAACCTGATAGCAGAGTTCCTCAGCTTATTTGGAATACTGTAGTGTAGGCTACACAGTATATCATTAACATAACCGGTTTTGCTACCTGCTACCTACCTCCCCCCTACTGTCTGTCTGTCTGTGCCCACACGCTGCACAGTCAGACACACACACACACACACACACACACACACACACACACACACACACACACACACACACACACACACACACACACACACACACGATGTGCAAGTGTTTGAAAACTTTAGTTACTTTGTAGATTTTTATTATTATTACAAAACATACATTAACCATTAACCTTATATAAACGTTGTCTATTTAAAAATAGCAGAACTAAGCTACACGTTGTGAGCTTGTAGATCTGCTATTCTACATTTTGACATAACGTGTGAAAGAGGACTTTCTGCATAACAAGTAGAGAGAAAGAGAGGGAAATACTCCAGTAAAGTAAAAAATAAAAAAATCTTTACTTATGTACAGTACTTGTGTAATGTAATTTGTTACACCACAGTAAAATGTTTGAAAATACACTGTTGTGTAAAATGTTTGAAAATATTTTGATGCCAGTACTTTGTAGTTTTACTCAGTAACATTTTTAACACAGGCCTTTTACTTGTAAAAGGTAATGTAATTTTTATATTGTGGTAAAAAAAACTGGACATTCCGCATGGAATTTGCAAGCTCATAGCCTGGGATTCAAACCCGGGCCGTAAAATCACTGGACATCAGCTTTAACCACAAGAGGGACTCTTACTTAAGCATTTAGGGTTGACCTTAAAAGGCAGTTGATACCTAGTTAATACTGAAGACAGAGAGAGAGGGGTGCTTGAGCTAATGTGAGCATTTTTTCCACCACTGAGAACATGATTTCAAAAAAGATAAATTCTCCCCCAACCCCCTCTCCCTGCTGACTGTAGCCTACCTAACTGTGTGTGAAGGTGGCCAAACTTGTTTTGTGACAACAATGGCCAAGCTTGAAGCCACTGACTGTCTATTAGCATATGTTAACCATGATCCTCTCTCACTGAATGAAAGGAAGGGGTCGCGACCAGCGTTGCCATGTTTGCTTATTATAAGCAACCTGTTTTTCTGTAAAGTTGCTTGTAAATATCTGTAGAAGCTGGCTGCTTTTTATTTGAGAACTTGAGGTGCATATAGGTTTAATGTGCTCATGTGGCCTATAATAATCAATCTCTTTTGGGCTTGTTTTCATAGGCCTGTTTGCTTATTTCTCTCGCACACTCTGGCAACACTGGTCGCAACAGCTGTCTCCTATGACTGAGAGAGAGAAAAAAAAGAATGAGAAAAACACTGGCTTATCCTCTGTTCTTTAATTGTTGTTCTTCAGTGGTGGAAGAAGTACTCAGATATTTTACT
This sequence comes from Gymnoscopelus microlampas, assembly GCF_963454915.1. NCBI lineage: Eukaryota > Metazoa > Chordata > Actinopteri > Myctophiformes > Myctophidae > Gymnoscopelus > Gymnoscopelus microlampas. The sequence continues at coordinate 4,445,093 of NC_139954.1, read as the reverse complement.
TAAAGTAAAAGCCACCACATATACCACATAAAAATACATGTAGAATGTCCCGTTTCACAGGTTATCAAAATATATAAAAATCCTTTGAAAATAGCAGATCTATAAGCTCACAACGCATCACATGGCTATTTTTAAATAGCCAACGTTTATATAAGGCTGAAGTGGTTAATGTATGTTTTGTAATAATCAAAATCTACAAAGTAACAACTGAGTTTTCAAATAATTGTAGTGGAGTAAAAGAACAATATTTGCCTCTGAGATGTATAGTGGAGTAGAAGTAAATGTACTGAAAATTGGAAATAATCTAGTAAAGTAAAAATACCTAAAATCTTTACTTATGTACAGTACTTGAGTAAATGTCATTTGTTACTTTACACCACTGTAAAATGTTTGAAAATACACTGTTGTGTAAAATGTTTCAAAATAGCATTGTGAAAATTGTGAGCTTGTAGATCAGCTATTTTCAAATAGCCTATGTATAAAATAAAGTAAAAGTACTGGAAATTGGAAATACTCTAGTACATAAGTTTGTTTTATTAATTAAATGATAAATTGTCTGCATTCATAAGTTCTCTAATGACTTCTGCTTTTAAGAAATAAACTGCAAGTAGAGTAATTGCTTTCCTCTGCTCTCTTCTGCCACCTACTGTCCACCTAAAATGAAAAACTTAAAACACACCCCCAAGGCATAGCCACACCCCCAACCTTTCACAACCTAAGGTTATGGTGGGTTATGGTGGGTACCTTTCAGAGACTCCGGTGCGTATATGAATAGGTGACCACTGTACTTTGTTGGAAACTGAGAAATCAAATCAAATTAAATCGATGGCAGGGAAAAAAGGGGAGATTAAAAATGCATGGCTTGTTTTTTCTCCAGCCTGTGCCTGGTGGTGTCACCGGTGCTTGGGAATGTGAACGACGAAGCGCTCCGATTTATTTGAGCTTCATGTCCGGTGTCTCATTCCAAGAGTGGAAATAACGAAGGAGTGGTGGGGATGAGGGTGGTTCACAACGTTTGTCTTTGTCGGATTCTTTTGAGAGTATGGCTCAAAAGGCAGGTCACGAGCATGTGACTAGAGTTGTTCCGATACCTGAAATGCCCGATACTGCCCAAAATGGTGGTATCGGCGAGTACGCCGGTCTATGCGCCGATCCGATACCACCCAATACATCACATGATGATAGCTTGTTTGTGCTACACAGATAAACAACAACACGTGTGGGGTTAACAGACAATGTGAGGTTAGACTGTCAAACTATGATCATGGCATTCAATCTCTGCTCTTCTTCTCATGTTTTACTATGGGATGTGGATCGACACCCGGTTCGAAATTTCTCAAAAACCTGAGAAGTAAATGAGGTCTAAGCTTGACTGAGATTTGCGGGTTATGGTTATGTCTTCAGAGACAGGAGTGATGTCATTTCAATCAAACTGCTGGTGCGCAAACATTGACCGTCATCGAGTTTTTTTTAATACAATTGAATTTCCTGCCAAGTGCCAACTGGCGTTAAAACGCTATGCAAGGCGTGTGCAAGCCAACTTCGTTATTTTACCATTGTGCTTACTGCTACCGAGCTGAAAAGCTAAGCGACTGCAAGTCGCCTAGAAATGACATAATGGAAACTGCTATCTTAATCCATTAAGACCGGGAACGCATCTCTGCCATTTTGGATGTCTTTGGCCATTTTTTAAAAATCGTGAAATACAAAATCTTTGAATACATTTCATTTGTCAAATATTTTGTTCCAGGGACCCCCAAAAGCAAAAAATTGAGTTACAAATGTTCGCTTAGAAAATATTTCACAAATTTTCACGATTTTTACAAAAATAGCAGATCTACAAGCTCATAGTGCGGCACTCGGTGCCGCGCTATGAGCTTGTAGATCTGCTATTTTTGAATAGCCCAAAGACATCTAAAATGACACGGATGCGTTCCCGGATTGAACAAGTTAAAGTACTCTGTATACGCCGAAACTCAAGCTCAGGTTATCGGAAATCGGGAGGAGGGGGGGGGAAAAATGGTATCGGAACATCTCCAGCCGTGACGTGCTGCACTACTGACCAAGCCAGTGGATGGGGTGCATGGGCTGCTGGGTGGGGGGGGGTCAAAAACCCGACATGTGTGGTAGATGATGGATGGGTATCTAAAGGGCATGAAACCAACTACTTCATCAACCGGCCCACAGTGGCATGCGGATTCACACAATAGGCTCTATTCACAGCAGCCATATTCTCACTTCCTTCACAGGTGTTACCAATGATACTAACGAAGGCTCTGTTCCATTTAGTGTAGCACAGTGGTTCTCAGATTTTTCAATTTCCACCACCTCCATAAGTCTGAGAGTGTACAAATGTAACCAAATGGACCCTTACGGGTCCATTTGGTTACATTTGTACACTCTCAGAGTTACACACCCGTAAGGGGCCATTTGGAACCCCCTCAAGCAACCATGAGGGTCCCTGGACCCAACTGTAGACCCACTGGTGTAGCAGAGTGTTTCCAGTGGGCCAACATGCAACAACATCAGCACCCTGACTCTGTTTGACCAGAATGGAACAGAGCCTTCATTAGTATCATTGGCAACACCTGTGAATTTCTTCACAATACGGCTGCTGTGCATAGAGCCTATTGGGACTCTAGGTTCAAGTGGATAATTTAAATGAACACCGATTTTTATTTTTGTTGTTGTTGCTGTGAACGTTCAGGTGTTGATTCCAGGCCCCCTGGATGCGGTTATGGACAAAGGAGGGGGGACAGCACTTACCGGTCTTGGAGAGGCGGCCCATGCTCTTGCTGCTGCCCGAGCTGTCTCCGCGGATGAGGACAGAGATGCCACTGAAGCTGCTGGCCTTGGTCATGGCCGGCCGCAGGTTGCGGTTGGAGCTGTCCGAGTCGGTGCTGCTCCACGGCCGCGGGTCGGTGTACTTTGGCTCGTTCTCGGAGCTGCTCTGGCGGCTGTTGGTGGAGCGGCCGTCTTTTAACCTGAACGGCCCCCGTTTTTTCAAAAGAAAGTGAGGAAAAAAAATGTTAGCGCACGGAAAACGGCCTGGCAGTACTGCCGGGAACTGACTGCTTATATGCAAATTATGACAATTGTGCAGTGGTGGAAAAAGTACACAGATATTTTACTTAAGTAAAAGTATCAATACTGAAATATAGAAATACTCCGTTACAAGTAAAAGTCCGGAATTCATAATTTACGTGAGTAAAAGTACAAAAGTATTGGTATCAAAATGTACTTAAAGTACCAAAAGTAAAAGTACTAAAATGTTTGAAAATAGCAGATCTACAAGCGCACAATGCGTCGCGATGCGACGCGTTGTGCGCTTGTAGATCGGCTATTTTCAAATAGCCGATGTATAAAATATGGCTAAAGTGGTTAATGTATGTTTTATAATATTATAATTGATATCTGCAAAGTTTTCAATAATTGTAGTAGAGTAAAAGTACAATATTTGCCTCTGAGATGTAGTGGAGTAGAAGTAAAAGTATTGTACATTGGAAATACTCCAGTAAAGTAAAAAAAATACGTAAGTAATGTACTTAGTTACTTTACACCACTGCAATTGTTTACAACATGGTGATATCCGATTAGTAAATGGCTGTTTATTAGTCGCCGACAGGCAGAAACCTTCAACGTCGTTTTTTTTTGTTGTAAATTATTGCCCTACTTTGTCGTGCCGTGCAAAGGTAGCGACGGGCACCGTGAGGGAGGTCTAAAATGTTGAAAGTTAAAGTAATACTAGGTGAGTTTTTCAATAAAACTAAAGTTAAATTGTATATCTTTTGTGAGTGGCAAATGTTTCACAACACCCACTCCATGAATTTCACCCCCGAAAGCCTTGTATTTATATATTTTGTATTGAACGGTGTCGGGGGAGACTTTCCCGCGAAAATGACGTCATCTGGCCGGAAAACGGAAGCGGAAATGCACCGGTTTCCTGTTTGGCCAGGAACTACCACATTGGTTTCCTGTTTGGCCAGGAACTACCGCGCTAATAACAAAAAGGAAACTCACGCTGATTTTAAGAGATTGTAGGATTTGAAGATGGAAAAACAACATAAAAAGAAAACACAGCTCACGGTAACTAAAGCTCCACTGGCTAAGAGAAACGATCCACAGATCGTATAAAACAATTAAAAGAACGCTTTTTGAAACGCTTCCGTCTTCCGGTGAAAACAAATGGAATTCTGGGTAACAGAGGAATAAACGAACGGGCTGCAGTGACGGTAATGACCAGCAGAGGCCTGCTAAAATTCGTTATTTGTGGACCTGCATTGTATAACTTTAAGTACTTAAGTCATTCTGTCTGTTTTATAACCAATGAAAAGTACTGCATTTGTTCCATTGGAACACAGGTTATTTTTTCTCCATATGCTGAACAAAGTAACGTTTTTTGGACATCCAAGGATTTCAACTGACAATGACGATATTATGCTTTATGATCTGTTTAATGTCTTAATTGATTCCCTGGCAATAGAGTTCCAATCACTCTATTATCACCACATAACCCATTAAGACCTGGAACGCATCTGTGTCACTTTTGAGTTCTTTGGCTATTCAAAAATAGCAGATCTACAAGCTCATAGCGCGGCACCGAGTGCCGCGCTATGAGCTTATAAATCTGCTATTTTTGAAAAATCTTGAAAAAAGATTTGTTTAGATTTATTTTCCAAAAACTGTTAGGATTTTTTTTTTTTTTTTTTTAAGAATCGCCTCAGGTCTTAACACATTGACTGCCAGAGTTTATTCCAAATTTACCCCCTTGACTGCCAGCGATTTGCGTGTTTTTTTGTTTTCTCTGTTTTCTTCTTTAAATGCATTTAAGTTTCTTTTTCCCATGATTTTGAACACATACAACGATCGACCAGCAGAGCGCAGCAAAATGACACCCTCGATGACTCGCTGACTCGCCACCCCCCTCCCTCCAGGCTCAAACAGTGAAAACAACATGAACCGGATGTGATTGTCTTCGACAATCTCTGATCGGCTTGTGATACGATGTGATACACGACGACGATGCCTGATCGTCACTCGGACCAAAGAAAATAAAAGGGGAGCTCTCCCTTTGCATTTTATAGCGTGTGAAAAAAAGTGTTTTTCTCTATTCTGGACGAAAATGACCGGAGAAAAACAATGTGACCCGGAAACGATTTTTTTTTTTTACATCCAGCTTCGGGTGAGTGTGACGTAGGCGGAAAACGAAAGTGATGATTAAAAGTAAACAGACCCGCGCGATCACAGATGAAACCAATGAAAATACCTAATATCGAGTTAACTCGATCTAGGCAGTCGAGCGCTGGATTACTAATATCGAGTTAACTCGATCTAGGCAGTCGATGTGTTAATGGGATAAAGTAGCATGGCAGTCCCATTATGGAAAAAAAGAGACAATTCACCTAAATATCTGCCGCCTTTGCTGAGTGCTGTTGCAGGCGTCATCTTCTTGTATCCTGTGGACGCAGAAGATGGCATTTTGTAATGTGACAAGCTTGCAGGCATAATTCATTATCATGCAAATTAATGGTTCACCTTAACCCTTTTAGATCGGGAACGCGTCTGCGTCATTTTTTGATTTCTTTGGCTATTCAAAAAGAGCAGATATACAGTACAAGCTCATAGCGCGGCACCGAAGCTTGAAGATTTGCTATTTTTGAGAAAAATAAATCGTGAAAATCTTTGCATTTTTAACTCGAATCTTTGCTTCTGGGGAAAAAAAACCTATGTTGCTATAATCAGTTCTCAAACGTTTTCATGTCAAGGGCCCCCAGAATCACATGTATTTGGGTGCGGACCCCCATCTTAAAATATGTTGTTCCAGGGACCCCTCAGAAGCAAAGATTTGAGTTAAAAGATTTTCACGTTAAAAATAAATATATATTCAGATTCAATATTTGCACAAAATGTTCAAGATTTTCCCAAAACAATAGCAGATCTGCAAGCTCATAGCGTGACACAGAGCTTGTATATCTGCAATTTTTTTAATAGCCAAAGAAATCCTAAAAATGACAGATGCTTTCCCGGTCTGAAAGGGTTAAAACAGGTAAGAGAGAGAAGAAGGCAAACCTTTTTTCAAGAGCATAGCCATCTGGACCCTGGAAAACAAAATACAGAAGCATTGCTTACTTTTCAGACACAAAACGTACACATGCACACTTATAGAACAGCAAAAGTATTTCTGCTTCGTGGTAAAAAAAAACAGAGTATGGGAAAGGGGAAAGTATCCCCATTGGCTTAAAGGACAGCCAATCACGCAAATGTGTCGAATGCAAATCTGTAATCTGTTGAAAGTAGGTCTGTCTCTCCTTAGACCAGCTTTGCAAGCTTGTAAAAAGAGAAACATTCTCACGTCTTGAGCGAATATCCTGTCTCTAGCTCGCTGGTACTCTTCCTCCCGCTCCTCTATGGACTTGCTCCGTCTGTCGTCCTTCAACCGCATTCGCATCTGAAAACGTGGAAAAACCCAACAAGCCGGTTTTAACCACGTACACCCTACAGTACACCCTACATGGGCAACTGGCGGCCCGGGGGCCACATGCGGCCCCCACCTTCACTTAATGCGGCCCGCAGGTTAACCCATTAAGACCTGAGGCGATTCTTTAAAAAAATCTAAATCCTAACAGTTTTTGTTTTTTTTTAATATAAAATGTATTTTTTCACGATTTTTCAAAAATAGCAGATCTACAAGCTCATAGCGCGGCACTCGGTGCCGCGCTATGAGCTTGTATATCTGCTATTTTTGAATAGCCAAAGACATCTAAAGTGACACAGATGCGTTCCAGGTATCAGTGGGTTAATATCAGAACACTGACATATTATTGATTTCAGCTGTTACAATTCCACTAACATGCAAACATGACCCGCTTTAATTACTTCAGTCTATATTAGTAGCTTAATGACTAGTATTACAATTCTATTGTCTTTTTATGTCCAATGTATTTGTATTTAAGTTCATAAAGTTAACATAAGTATAACTACATGCATTTGAAATTAAATTAAAAAGATACTCAGCATTCCAATTAAAAAATAGAAGAAAAAAAAATCTGGAATGCAATTCAAAAATAGCATAAATAGCAGATCTACATGCTCAAAACGCTGAGCTTATAGATCGGCTATTTGTGCTACTTTTGTGTGAAAACTGCATATGCAATGTGGCCCTCTGGAGTGAGTGTGGAAATATCGTGGCCCTCTCCATCATCTATGTTGCCCAACCCCCTGCACTACATTGTACATAGTCACCTGTTTGTTTTGCCTATAATGAAATGTCACCAAGATGACAGTGGTTACCAACTGCTAGTCAAACTGTGTCAAATGGCATTCATAAATCACTGCCCTAAAATGTTGATGTGCTCAAAAGCATAGTAATGCAAAAGTGTGTGTGTGTGTGCGTGTGTGTTGGGAGGCGGTTAATAGCTCCTGCAAAGGCACATTCCATTATCGAAAAAATGTCTCGTTAAAATGTTCGCATTCATCAAAAACAATGGGCAGCTATTGGTTTCAATGAAGAACGCTGACGACGCTTATATGCACCCCAGCCCTCCCACACATTGTTGTTGTGTGGCTTGTTATAAAAGACAGCAAAACGTTCAGGTATCTCATCCAAAGCTTGCCAAACCCACCAACTCCACTGTAAACAGGTGCATATCACCGTTTGGCAATTAGTGCTAAGGGACTAATTAAAACGTTTGACACATTTGTCCCAAAATAGGGACACCAGGGTTAATCTGGTTAACGTGCATTCTCTTACGATATCGTGGTATTATCAAACATAATCAAACATGTCATTAAGACCTGAAGCCGATTCGACAAATGTCTTCTAAATCCCAACAGTATTCTGAAAAAAAAACGTATGTTTCTATATCAGTGGTGCTCAAACTTTTTCAGGTCAAGGACCCCCAAAATGATATGTATTTGGCCGCCAACCCCCATCTCAAAATATGTTGTTCCAGGGACCCCCCAGAAGCAAACATTTGAGTTTAAAAAGGTTCGCTTTAAAACAATATATATATATAGTCAAAGATGTGCACACATTTTCACGATTAAAAAAAAATAGCAGATCTACAAGCTCATAGCGCGGCACTCGGTGCCGCGCTATGAGCTTGTAGATCTGCTATTTTTGAATAGCCAAAGTATAAAATAATGGTTTAAGTGGTTACAAAGAAATCCAACCCTGGCTGTGTGTCCATAACTTCAACTTAAAGGAGACACACCATGAATTTCACTTTTTTTTTTTTTTTTTGGGCTCCCCAGTGTCTCTTGTACCCCAAAAAAAAAATATTTTTTAACATTCTGTCATTCATTCTCATTTCAGAGATTTTCAGAATGGGCGTGTCTGAACAGGCCATCTCAGAATGGCATGTTTGCTTACATCACAAAACTTTCTGCCCATGTATTTTGACAGACAGAATTGCTCAGTAGCACCCCTCTGCCCAACAGGACGTTTTGGTATTGCAGCTGAAAGTGCTGTAAGCCTGAGAGAATTGACTTGGGATGAGTATATCTGAGTGTTGATTTAGGCTCAAACCTTTTGAAAATGGTTTGAGGGACATACACCATATGATATTAAATATCAATGTTTTTTTTTTAATTCATGGTGTGTCTCCTTTAACGCTAGTGATATGATCTAACAACTTGAAAGGGTAAACCGTACCATGTTGTCATCTTTGTCCGAGCTGGAGTTGTCCCTTTTGAGAATGTACCGCTTCTGGAAGTCGTCCGTCTTGTCGTCTTTGATGTGTTCGGAGAACTTCTGATCAGGTCTGCAGAGAGGGGCAAGGAAGAGGAGAGGAGGAGGGCGGGGGGGAAAGGAACAAAATGAAAAACCTGGAGCACTCATGAGGGGGCGTGCTTCAAGAAAACCTGAGATGTTTACACCGACCTCTTTACGTCTCATAAGCTCTATACATACCCTCACCCTCTGAGCCGCCTCCCTCCCAACCTCCCCCCCACTCCGCGATATTGAAAAATGCAGATAATTAGGTTTCCCCCCAAAAAACTCATTTCGGGGGGGGGGGGGGGGGGGGGGACGACCGCACAGGAAAATCTGTTTTGCCCCGTATTGAAGATACAGAGTCAGTAATTTCTGCAAGCCTAAGCCGTTTGAATTAAAGCAGGGCCCCGAGAAATTCAATTCTTGGGGACGCGGAGAGAGAGAGAGGATTGGAGGGCTCTGTGAAGAGTGTGTGTGTGTGTGTGTGTGTGTGTGTGTGTGTGTGTGTGTGTGTGTGTGTGTGTGTGTGTGTGTGTGTGTGTGTGTGTGTGTGTGTGTGTGTGTGTGTGTAAGCAGGAGATTACTCACATTCTTGTATTGCTAGTTTTGTTGATGATTACAGATTTCCCGGTTGGATCGACGTTGTGGTCTAGGCCAAAGTAGGCAGCCACGCGGTGCAGCAGCATTCTGTGGTACGAGGTCATCGGGGGGAACTTTCTCTTCTGGCTTCTGTGGGGGGGGGACGTTATAAGGGACGGAGGGAGAGAGAGAGAGGGAGCAGAGGAAACAAATCAATAATTCAGCGGGGACCAAGGGGGGACAATTAGAAACAAGTTTTTTTTTTTAACCCATTAAGACCTGAGGCCGGCCGCGTCAAAAAAAAAATCTAAATCCTAACAATTTTTTCGGAAAAAAATATAAAAAAAAAGAATTTTCACGATTTTTCAAAAAATAGCAGATCTACAAGCTCGTAGCGCGGCACTCGGTGCCGCGCTACGAGCTTGTAGATCTGCTATTTTTTGAATAGCCCAAAGAAATCTAAAGTGGCGCAGATGCGTTCCAGGTCTCAATGGGTTAAACAGCGCTGCTTCCAACATAGCCCGGAGTCAAATCTCATTAGTGCTCCCCGGGGCAACGTGCGGAACCATCATAGGGGAAAATTATGCGGACTTTAATAGAAATGACAAGAAACGGGGCTTATTGGCTTGAAACGTAAACCCAAAAGCATTAACCTGTTAAGGCCGGGAATGCATCTGTGTCTTTTTTTTCTTTGGGCTATTCAACAATAGCATATCTACAAGCTCATAGCGTGGCACCGAGTTCCGTGGTATGAGCTTGTAGACCTGCCATTTTTGAAAAAAATGTAAATTTGTGGAAATCTTTGAATATATATATTTTTAAATTCAAAGATTTGCACACATTTTCACAACTTTTGAAAAAAAATAGCAGATCTACGTGCCGCGCTATGAGCTTGTATATCTGCTATTTTTGAATAGCCCAAAGAAATCTAAAAATGACACACAGATGCGTTCCCGGCGGCCTCAATGGGTTAAGTGGGCCAAAGGGAGCGTGGCACTCACTCGTTATTACTGATAAAGTCGAGGATGTCCTGTTCCAACTTCAGCAGCATCATTCTGTCCCTGTGAATGTTAAAGGCACGGCAACAACAACAACAAAAAAAAGAACTGCAATTAGGAAATCTTCATGGCAATGTCAAGTGTTGAAAATTTAACCTTTTGGAGAGCAGGTCTTTTTTCTTTTTTCTCATGCTTAAGTCGTCAGTGGAAGATAACAGCTGGCAAAACGCCTCTGGAAGTGGCTGCCGCATCAACACTAGGGCTGTCATCACGACCGTGACATTTTAGCTGATGATGAATTGACGCATAAATAATTGCGGGTAATAATTTAATTGTGGGTTTTTTTTTGGCATTAAACGTTGGAATATCTAAATAAAAATGACATTTCTATTTGGCTTTTAGGCTTTGCAAAAACAGGGGGCCAAAACAGGCCATGATTTTAATACATTTATACTTTCAAACATTTTTTTTAAATTGCGAGAATAGTCTACGTGTCAACACACCTGGGGTTGTTCTTCAGGGTGTTTACTAGGAACTCGTGGAGATCGATCCCAGTGGAGTCTGTGTATTCCTGACTGGAATCTGAGGAGGATGAGGACAAACAAACAAAAGGACAAGGTAAAACAAACAGACACACAACAGGGACCGTTTAGTCTTTCACGTCTAAACCAATTAAACCTCATATTATTTGATACCCTGCATTTTTTTCCCCCTTATTTTAAATCTCTCTGCTGAAAAAAGACGATCTACAAGCTCACAACGCGACATGACGCAGGGCATTGGGAGTAGTTTTAGGTACCGAATCAAAAAATGCCAGGTACCGGGAACCTAGAGCTCTGCCCCCTGAAAATCGACGATTCGAGCAGTCAGTCGAAGACCCCTCAGTTCACAGACATTATTTTATTCCAGCAGACTTTATTACTTATTTCGTTTGCCTGTTGATTTCTTCCCAATAGATTCAAGTTAGTTTCACCTACTTCAAAGTTACATCCAGTTGGTAGCACTTGCACCAGGCACTTGAAAAATGTAATGTCTAATCAGATTAAAAGTTTTGTAGCTCTTATTTTGAAATCCGATTATTTAAGCCATCTTGACGCTGGTCGGAAGTAAACAAAACGCCTTGATTAAACGCAGGATGTTATCAACAAAGTCATTTACGATATCTGAGCCACAACAATTGTGAATGTACACACAGAAGGGACTTTTTCTCTGGACCTTCAGCCGAAGAGTCTTAACTCATTCAATGCCATGCTCATTTTTGAATTTTGGCTCTGAGTGCCACCATTCAAATTAATTGTAAAAAAAAGTGCTTAGGAAGCGAGATACAGCCTTTTTAAGTTATAGGTTAAACAAGGAGTGGATGGAGCAGCAAATCTTCAAATCATCATATCTTGGGTTCTGAACATGTTTTTCAAAAAAAAAAAAAAAAACTTTTATTTTGAAAAAAAAAATGTTTTTGAAATTTTTTTTTCATGACGTCTTTGACGCCTTTTGGCGCTCAGGCCACATGACTTCTTTGACGTCTTTTGGCACTCAATGAGTTAATTATCTTATGCTAGCAGCAGTTAACGTTGCACTACAGAACGGAACAGAGGTACGAACGTATCGATCTGCCAGGACCTGCCAGTGGCTACCTCGGGCATCAACGCGTACATATTCCCGAAAGTGTGCTTGCCCTGGGTAGACAGCCCGGCCTGGCGGAGATTGGTGGGATCAGATCTGCAATCAATTCTACCTGGCCTAGCCCTTGTTGGCTGTCATCTTTTTATCGGACAGATGGGTAAATGAAAGGTAATGCAGACTGGACTCTACAATGCAACACTAGAGAGAGCATTCCTTTCTCCCCTTCGGAAGCAGGAATGCGGAATGTGCAGAAAAAACAACAGCAGCACGTGGCTTCCCCACATGTGGCGGGAATGACAATTAAATAGCGTGAGAGTCACGATACGGCTATTCATTTCGGTACACTGTATCGAACGTCAGTTTCGGTACATTGTCGGTACGTATCGAGTATCGTGACGGCCTCCTTAGTTAATAGTGTCACTAGTTCATCGTTTCACCACAAATGTGTTACTGCTCAGTGGCATTCTTCAGTTTCTCTCTTCGGTCAGTTTTCCCCAAAGAGACTGGAGTGTCGCTTTGTCGTGATTAGTTGAGGCTAGCTCCACTGTGCTAGCTAGATGCACTGTGCGCTAGGACAGAGTCCTGCTCTCAAGAGGCCACGACACATCAAGCTATACATGTATCCTCAAACGATTCAAGCGGTGCTGGTTTCTGCGAAGCTCTTTAACTTCTGTTTAAAAAAGTGCATTAGACAGTATATTAAGTTATTAGTAGTAGTAGTAGCAGTTCTTAAATTTGACAATTAGTGACGTAATATATTTTACAGGGACAACTGTGTTTGCTTAATTTAAACACCAGTATTTTCAGGACAAAGCATTTCAGTATGGATCCATCTCAGGTCCGACTAATATACAGTTTGTGCAGTAAAGAGTTTATTTCAGTCGAGTCTTAAAAGAGCAAAGACATTTTATTATCCAAACATTTGTTTTGTTTGAATTGATAACATCCTAACGATACCCATCCCTAAGTGTGAGCTTGTAGATCTTGCCATTTTTAACGAATGTTCACCTATTATGAAATGCCCAGAAAAAAGACGCCACGGTTCATGTGGTTAAAAGGAAAATGACCTTTGGAGAAACAAAACAATGCAAACTACATTAAGCCATTAAGACTGGGAAGTCATCTGTGTCATTTTAGATTTCTTTGTCTATTCAAATATCGTGAAAATGTGTGCAAATCTTTGAATATCTATATTCTTTTTTAAAGCATTTTTAACTCAAATCTTTGCTTCTGGGGGTCCCTGGAACAACATATTTTGAGATGGGGGTCTACGGCCAAATACATTTAATTTTGGGCTCCTTGACATGAAAAAAGTTGGAGAACCACTGATTTATACAACATACGTTTAAAAAAAAAAAAACTGTTAATATTTAGAAGACATTTGTAGAATCCCACCTCGGGATAACATCTTCCTGGGCATTCGGTCAGGCTTCTCCAGCTTCTCACTGCTCTTCTCCTTGTCTTCCTCATTCTTGTTCAGTGTCGGTGGCTCCTCTTTGTCAAACGATTGGGTGAGCTGGATCTGAATTTCATCCTACAGGAGCAAAGGTAAAAAAAAAACAACAACAACAAACAAAACAGTTATTGCATTTTGCAACCGACCATGGTTCAAATTTAGCTTTTGCAAATTAGCACCTTAAAGAGGTGGTGCCATGGTTTTGCACTGTTTCTGTTTTTCATGTGTCTATGAGGTTGATAGAACTTCATTAAGCCCCCTGGTGGTGTTTTTATGGTGTTTTATGTCTTCTCTGACTATTTTGAGTTTCTACCTGGAGGCTGAAACCTTGAGGGTCAAACGTGCCAATAGAGAAACAGCGCTTTAGTGACACAGTAAAATTATACCCTCCCCCTCATTATCATAACACAACAGGTGTGGGCATGAGGAGGAGGAGGGACTAGGACAGGTGGGTGGTGCTAAGGTGGTGGAGGAGGTGCTAAGGTGAGAACCAGGTATACTTAATGAACTGGAGGCGTGTCCACATAAAAACATAATTTTAACAATTTCTGTACACTTTTTTGAAAAAAATCTTCCTCCTAGTATAACCATAATACCTGATGATTATCACTGGGGAAAAAAAAATCCCTGAAAATCACGGCACCCCGTCTTTAAGCACCTTCGCACCCAGGAGACTCAGGGTTCATAGGGTGTGTAATGAATAGAAAATAGGTACTTTTTTTGATTGAACTACACCTTTAGCGATTCTACTTCCTTTGGAAATCGCAAAATCATCGTCGAGTAACAGATAAAGACGTGAAACTTGAAAACGCCAACATGCTAACCTCTGCGCGTCGGCATAGCACAGCACACAGACCGTACGATCCATCACCATGAACCCGCAAATGTCTCTCTAAGATGGCCGCGGTGCCAGAAAGCGCCTCCTTGCTCGCCTGTCTTTGCTCGCTTGTTGTGTTATTTACCACTCTGCCATAATGGTTAAGAGCCAGAGGGGCTTTCTGGTGGAGAACGTGGTGTGAATTATTACCGGGAGGGGGGGGGTTTGAGGAAAAGCAAAGTGAGAAACGGATGGAATAAAATAAACAGCCACAGTGGACTGGCCTCAGGGTTGCAGGTTGGTTCAGGGGGGAGGGGGGGGGAGGAAACAACCGCAACCGTTTATTTACTTCTCTGGAGCCACTTAACCCATTAAGACCGGGAACGCATCTGTGTCATTTTTTAGATTTCTTTGGCTATTAAAAATAGCAGATATACAAGCTTGCAGCGCCGCACAGAGTTTGTAGATCTGCTATCTTTTGAAAAATTGTGAAAAATGGTGAATATCGGTCCCTGAAAATTGGAGGATTTTTTCAGATGGGGGTCCGCAGCCAAATTTTGGGGGTCCCTGACATGAAAAGGTTTGAGAACCACTGATATTATACCAACATACGTTTTTTTAAATAACTGTTCTGGATTTAGAAGACATTATTTTGTAAAATTCCCAGAAGCAAAGATTTGAGTTAAAAATGTTCGCTTTAAAAAATATATATATATATATTCAAAGATTTGCAAAAACGTTCACGATTTTTTTTAAATAGCAGATCTACAAGCTTGTATATCTGATATTTTTGAATAGCCCAATGAAATCTTAAAATGACACACAGATGCGTTCCCGGTTTCAATGGGTTAAGAGCTGGACTGCGTCTAATGCACCTGGAATCAGAACAAACGACTTTAAAAGCAAACCCCTCCGTTTATTAGACGTCTATTAAACACATTCTGTGGCGGCTTAGCGGGGAGGCATGGGAAAAGCCCATATGCATCCAGAGTGCTGGGGCTTAAAGCTTTTCTGTCCCGACCGATGCAGACAAAGAAGACCCTACGAGGGGTTGGAAAGGGTGGGGAGGCACTGGGATTGAATAAGTCTTCCTCTTTGGAAAAAAAAAAAGATTTGGAGGAGAAAAAAAGCCTCATTTAATGCTTTTCAGAGTCAATACAAAAGTAGGAAGAGGACAGAACAAGTACACAACATGACGCATGGGACTGGGAGTAGGGATTTTCTTCCCCCTCTCCGGGGAGGGGGGGGGGGGGGAGCGGGGGTGCAACGCCTAATATATACAGTACTTAGTTGCGTGACATGATGTACAAGCGTATAAATCACGCATAATGTTTACGTTTTTAGAGCGGTGGACTCGTCCCTGCCTCGCCAACTGAAAATCAGCTTGGGGGTCCGATTATGGTTTACTGGTTTACAGCGAAGCACTCAATTTATAGTTGTTTTTTTCCTACTGAGGCGGTATATCTACTATCTGAGGGTTTTTTTTTCAGCTGAGACGGTATATCTACTATCCGAGTTAGTCACGTAAGTCTTGACAAAAGAACAAATTCACTGGGATCCAATACACCTTACCATCGCTAGGGGGGTAATTTGGTCATTAGGCCTGCCTTTATTTAGTAATATCTTAGGGTAAGTGATTTGCTTTTGTTAAAATAAGTGTTAAATAGCTCTATATTCTGATAGTACTCATTGCTATAGGGTGTTTGTTCAGTAAAAGGATTATCCATGTCTCTCCAGCTCTTTATTAAACAGAAAATGTATTTTCAGTGCTCTCTCCTGATTGGCTTAAAATGTGTCACCTACCTGAAAATGTACTATATTCTGTTTACTAAAGAGCTGGAGAGACCCCTGTGACCCAACAAACACTCTGTAGCAATGATTACTATAAAAAATATAGTACTTTAACCTTTTTAACAAAAACACAAAAAAATAAAAAAATATCACTTACCCTACCTTTAATAAAAGACATAATTTGAGTCTTGAGTGATTTGCATGTAATTCTAGTTTTAACCCATTAAGACCGGGAATGTATCTGTGTATAATTTTTAGATGTCTTTGGGCTATTTCAAAATAGCAGATCTACAATCTCAAAAACAAAGCTTTTAGATCTGTTATTTTTTTTTAAATCATGAACATTTTTGCAAATCTTTAAATATATGTATTTTTTAAAAGCGAACATTTGTAAAATATTTTGTTCCAGAGACCTTCAGAAGCTTTGAGTTACAAATGTTTGCTTGAAAAAAATATGTTCAAAGATTTGCACACATTATCACGAAAGAAATCTAAAATGACAGAGATGCGTCCCTGGACTGAATGGGTTAAGGGGCTCTACTGAGGGCAAATTGCAGATAATTGTAAAATATTTGTGAAAATAAAGCAAGACTTTGAGAAAAAAAAAACATGTCATTCTAATGGTGTCATTTTGATGAAAAAGAAAACCAAAAAAAAGCAAAGGATATTCAACTTGCTCAAGGATGAAATAAGGAATAGAGCTGGTGAAAAGAGGGGAGTAACTTTATAACGGCATGCACCTTTCTTTTGGCTGTTTGGACATTATAGGGGAGCGTTATGGGGATGTTATGAATATGTATTGAAATGGCAGTTGAGACACCAGAGGATAGGGTTAGGTTTGTGTGTCGGAGGCAGTGGTGGAAAAAGTACTCAAATTCTTTACTCAAGTAAAAGTACCAATACTGCAATATAGAAATACTCCGTTACAAGTAAAAGTCCAGAATTCAAAATTTACTTGAGCAAAAGTACAACAGTATTGGCATCAAAATGTACTTAAAAGTACCAAAAAGTAAAAGTGCTGAAATGTTTGAAAATAGCAGATCTACAAGCTCACAACGCGTCGCGATGATGCGACGCGTTGTCAGCTTGTAGATCGGCTATTTTCAAATAGCCTAGTTATAAAATAGGGCTAAAGTTGTTAATGTATGTTTTATAATATCATAATGTATATCTGAAAAGTAACTAGTAAAAGTTTTCAAATAATTGTAGTGGAGTAAAAGCACAATATTTGCCTCTAAGATATAGTGGAGTAGAAGTAAAATTAGTGAAAATATACTCCAGTAAAGTAAAAATTCCTCAAAAGTGTACTTAAGTACAATACTTGAGTAAATGTACTTAGTCATTTTACACCACTGTGTTGGAGGGTTGGTGGGTGGTGGTGGTGCTGACTGTTGGAAGAACAGAACTGGGGTGGTGGGGTGGGGGGGGGGGGGGGGTTTACCTGATGTTCTCGTGGTTGATCAGAGGAGGTACTAGGGGGAGGAGAGGACTCTTCACAAACAGCCAGGCTCCGAACTAACTTAAACTTTGAGTTAGACTGGTGGGTGGTGGGGGGAGAGGTGTGATGGTTAAGAAGAAGAAGAAGTCGTCAGGATGGAGGACAGAGAGATTTGTTACACAACACCACAAACCAAAGTGCTATGAGGGGACGTAAAGCAAGAGGAAGGAAGGAAAAAGAGGGAAGAAAAGAAAAAAAAACAGGTTCCCGTGCAATGCAAGGCCAAAAATAAATCTAATAGGCTCTATGCACAGCAGCCATATTCTCACTTCCTTCACAGGTGTTACCAATGATACTAATGAAGGCTCTGTTCCATTTAGTGTAGCACAGTGGTTCTCAGATTTTTCAATTTCCACGACCCCCATAACTCTGAGAGTGTACAAATGTTAACACACCCGTAAGGGGCCATTTGGAAACCCCTTAAGGAACAATAAGGGTCCCTGGAGCCACATTTTAGTCCTACTGTACTGGTCTAACATTGTGTCTCCAGTGAGCCAACATGCACAACATCAGCACCCTGACTCTGTTTGACCAGAATGGAACAGAGCCTTCATTAGTATCATTGGTAACACCTGTGAATGTCTTCATAATATGGCTGCTGTGAATAAATGTACACACTAGCAATGTACTTGGTGTTAATGTTTTTATTTCTTTTCACCAGAGTTTCAAGACTACGTCATGCTCTCAAGTCATCAACGTGGCAAATGTTGAAAGAAAAAAAATGTGTTAATGATGAGTTAAAGATCACTGCAAAGGCGTGATCAAGTGATGGATCTTAACATCTCCGACAGCAACGTGCAGACAAGCAGAACAACCCTTATACACCCGCCCCCCTTCAGAAAAACAAGCACATTTTATGCAAGTCAACCATAAACCCCTCCCCTGAAAACACAAATGAATAGAAAAAAAATATATATATATAAATTACAACTTATCCCATTAAGACCGGGAACGCATCTGTGTGTCATTTTTAGATTTCTATGGCTATTCAAATATAGCAGATCTACAAGCTTTTAGTGCAGCACTTGGTGCCGCACTACGAGCTTGTAGATCTGCTATTTTTGAAAAATCGTGAAAATGTGTGCAAATCTTTGAATATATATATTTTTTTTTAAAGTGAACATTTTTAACTCAAATCTTTGCTTCTGGGGGACTCTACTAATGTCTCCCAAATCCTAACAGTTTCTTTGGAAAAAAAGATTATGTTGCTATAATATCAGTGGTTCTCAAACTTTTTTCATGTCAAGGACCCCCAAAATGATATGCATTTGTCCGCGGACCCCACCCCCAAAATGATATGTATGTGTCCGCTATGAGCTTGTATATCGGCTATTTTTGAATAGACAAAGAAATCTAAAATGACACAGATGCGTTCCCGTTCGTAAAGGGTTAATACAAACATTCGGATGAATTTGATTGGGTCCGCCCAGCAGAAAAAAAGAAAAAAAAACACTTTGTTACAGACATGCCTCTTGCCACTGTACCTTGGCCCGCTTTCCTGACTGCCCGGGCGTTTGTTGCTGTACGGTGGGCAATGAGACAAGAGATGAGACATGGTGTCAGCATTGAGTGAAAAAGGCCCAAGTAGAGACGTACTGTACCGATACACAGTGGTGTAAAGTAACTAAGTACATTTACTCAAGTACTGTACTTAAAGTACAATTTTGAGGTACTTTTACTTCACTGGAATATTTCCAATTGTCTATACTTTTACTTCTACTCCACTACATCTCGGGGACAAATATTGTACTTTTACTCCACTACAATTATTTGAAAACTTTAGTTACTAGTTACTTTGCAGATATAAATCATTACATCATAAAACATACATTAACCACTTTAGCCCTATGTTATACCTAGGCTATTTGAAAATAGCCGATCTACAAGCTCACAACGCAATCTAGGACGGTGGTTCTCAAAGTGAGGTCCAGGGACCCTCGGGGTTCCTTGAAGGGGTTTCAATTCCATTACTAAATTGTAGCTGCACTTCAACTATTATTAAAGTAATAAAAAGAGTAAATAGTACAGTAGGAGTATAAAACAGTTGTGCAACAACTGAAACTGAAGCAAATATTACTGAAAAATGAAATATCGTCATGTGATAAATTCCTTGGTATCGGATCGGCATATATATATATATATATATATATATATATATATATATATATATATATATATATATATATATATATATATATATATATATATATATATATATATATATATATATATATATATATATCAAAACTAAATACAAATAAAACAGTTCCACTAAATATTTTTTGCTGACAAGAGAAACTATGGCTTAAACTCCAAACATGGCTACGGTCACCATAATATACTACAACGGTCTGTCATATAAAGAAGATTTCAACAACGATTTTATTTTTGAGCTACACTAGAGCAATAGCTTGGCCTTTTTCATTCGTTCATATAAAATCTAGTATTTGTTTCCAATCTCAACTTAAAACGCTCGCAGGGGAAAAGGATCCCATATCCCGCATTCCTGTGTGCGCACGGCAAACTGAAAACTCGTTGCTATACCTCAAATTGTGTCCATGTCAGTTCCATTGAACGACTCGACGTCCACCAATGCAGACACGCCTAAACAAAATGCTTATCGGAATTGTACACTCACAAGTACAGCCATATCAGTATCGGCAAGTATGCAACCGAACCGTCCCGATTTTCAATTTGGGGGATGTCATTGTAGGCCAAAAATATCGTAAATAGCAGATCTACAAACACTCATCTCATCGCAACGTGTTGTGTGAGCTTAATAGATCTTCTGGTCGATCGACACGGTCACAACTTTTTTCTGTTCTGGCCCCACAGTGGTGGAATGAACTTCCCACTGATGTCAGGACAGCAGAGTCACTGCCCATCTTTCGCCGCAGGCTGAAAACCCACCTCTTCAGGAAACACTACCCTTCCTCTTTGCCTGGCCTACTTGTTGTTAACTAGTTGTACGAATGCTTGTTTTATTGTTGAATTGTTTATCGGATCTTGTTTAGTCAATACAATTATTTGTTTTAGCTCCTGCTCATTTGATTTAGCTATTTTGTCTCATCTGTTTAAGGAAATAGGTAGCTGATATATTGCACTTTTACCTTAGCGCTAGGTATGCTCTTGGTTGCTTGTTATTGCAGGAAATGTACTTATAACCTCTGGTGATTAGTAGCTCTCGTTCCCTACCTTTGTTGATTGCACTTATTGTAAGTCGCTTTGGATAAAAGCGTCTGCTAAATGACTGTAATGTAATGTAATGTAATGTAGATCAGCTATATCTCACATTTTTGAATAGGGCTTCAGTGGTTCAGGTTGTTTTATTCATTATCTATCGAATCTCCAAATCTTGCTCAAGTTAAAACTTCTCAAATACAAACTTTAATCAAATCAAAGTTTTTCATGTCGATTAAAAAAACAATCACTTTTTGGAAAAAATATCTGTCAAAACATCGGTAATCGGTCGCCTAGGACGCTCTAAGAATCGGACCCAAACGTCTGTCATGGGTCAGGCTCTAGCCTAAACATTGCCTTAAA
The DNA here is from genome assembly GCF_963454915.1 of Gymnoscopelus microlampas. Lineage (NCBI taxonomy): Eukaryota > Metazoa > Chordata > Actinopteri > Myctophiformes > Myctophidae > Gymnoscopelus > Gymnoscopelus microlampas. The sequence continues at coordinate 4,424,075 of NC_139954.1, read as the reverse complement.
TGCTGAATAGGCTCTATTCACAGCAGCCATATTATGAAGAAATTCACAGGTGTTACCAATGATACTAATGAAGGCTCTGTTCCATTCTGGTCAAACAGAGTCAGGGTGCTGATGTTGTGCATGTTGGCTCACTGGAAACACTCTGCTACACCAGTGGGTCTAAAGTTGGGGTCCAGGGACCCTCACGGGCTTCCAAATGGCCCCTTACGGGTGTGTAACTCTGAGAGTGTACAAATGGAACCAAATGGACCCGCACTCTCAGAGTTATGGGGTCGTGGAAACCACTGTGCTACACTAAATGGAACAGAGCCTTCATTAGTATCATTGGTAACACCTGTGAAGGAAGTGATAATATGGCTGCTGTGCATAGAGCCTATTCTAGACTCTAAAGAGGGATGGCCGACGAAAACGGTCACAATGCCTTCCTCCCCACCTTGTGTGCAGCAAGCCACATCAAAACTACAAAGTGTAAGAGACAGATGGCTGGAAAAAAATACAGTTTGTTCCGCCTCCCATAACCCCCCCCCCCCCGCCCCCAGGAGTGACATGGGAGAAGTTTGGTGGATAAGCTGGGATTTCAGACAGAGATTATGTGCCTTCCTCCATGGCTCTTGGCTCTCACAAGCGTGGAGTGGAGAGAGGACTGCTGGCTGTCTGGCTGCAGCCTGTGCTCTGCCTCCTGTGCCTCTGTGACTGCCATGGTATTGGACCGGCTCTTAACCCTTTAAGACCGGGGAACACAGGGAACATCTGTGTGTGTCATTTTTTTAGATTTCTTTGGGCTATTCAAAAATAGCAGTTCCATTCTGGTCAAACAGAGTCAGGGTGCTGATGTTGTGCATGTTGGCTCACTGGAAACACTCTGTTACACCAGTGGGTCTAAAGTTGGGGTCCAGGGACCCTCATGGGCTTCCAAATGGCCCTTTTTTTGAAAAATCTAGATATTTTATATATATATATAGAGATTTTTTTTTAAATTTAAACATTTGTAACAACATTTTTTGAGATGGGGGGGGTCGGCGGCCAACTACATATAATTTTGGGTGGTCCTTGACATGAAAAAAAGTTTGAGAACCACTGATATAGCAAATTACGTTTTTCAGAAAACCGTTTAGAAGACACTTGTAGAATCCCCAGAAGCAAAGATTTGAGTTAGAAATGTTCGCTTTTTCTTTTTTCACGAATTTTCATGATTTTACAAAAATAGCAGATCTACAAGCTCATAGCGCGGCACTCGGTGCCGCGCTATGAGCTTGTATACCTGCTATTTTTGAATAGCCCCAAAGAAATCTTAAAATGACACAGATGCGTTCCCGGTCTTAATGGGTTAAGGAGAGAGGCCCCCGTCTCTGAGAGGACTGTAATATGAAAGGCTCAGCACTCTTTCAGATGACAAACAACACTGAGGCCGAGCCAAGCTGAAATGTCAGCGCATCGGGAGGGGAGAGGAGAGGACTAGCTCGCTCGCCCGCCCGCTACCCTGTCAGCAAAGAGAGGACGGGGGGGGGGGGGGGGGAATGAAATTTGGACGCTGCAACCCTCCCTTTCCCTACACCCACCCACAACCTTCAAGCATATAATAACCGGGTAGAGGCTTTTTTTCTTTTCTCCCCTCCTTCTACGGTATCGCCTGTGCAAGGGTTCTCATAACTCAATTATCTGACAATTGATTGGTTGTGCTTCACACAGAGGCTCCCCGGGGGCACCCTCGGCTACTGCGTTGTATCGGAAAGCAATTATTTCTCCTGCTCAACTCTGCTTGCCATTACAAAAGCCCAATAATGCCCCCCCCCCCCCCCCCCCCAAAACATCTCCTAGCACATATACCTTTTAGTTCAGTCCCATGACACCGACCCGAGCCCCTTTCGACTGACACACCGCGCTCCAATAAGGAAATTGGAGTGGCTGAGAGTTGATTGAGGTGAGTTCTAGAGGGGGGAGGGAGGGAGGGGTGGGCGGGTGAGGGCCAAATGTTGAGGGGAAATGGGCCGGCAGGCAGGGGGACCGTGGGAGAGGAGGAGGAGAATGGAGCATACAACGCCCGATGCGTGAAATCCAGTGGTGTTAAGTAACTAAGTACATTTACTCAAGTACTGTACTTAAGTACAATTTGAGATTTTTTTTTTAAACTTTACCGGAGTATTTACAATTTTCAGTAGTTTTACTTCTACTCCACTACATCTCGGAGGCAAATATTGTACTTTTACTCCACTACGATTATTTTCAAACTTGAGTTAGTAGTTACTTTGCAGATATAAATTATTACATTATAAAAAACATACATTAACCACTTCAGCCCCATTTTATACTATTTAAATAGCTGATCTACAAGCTCGCGTCGCGTTGTGAGCTTGTAGATCGGCTATTTTCAAACATTTTGGTACTTTTAAGTATATTTTGATGCCAATACTTTTGTGCCTTTTAATCAAGTAACAGTTTGAACACAGGGCCTTTTACTTGTAACAGAGTATTTTTTACGTTCCGAGTACTTCTTCCACCACTGGTGAAAAGCGGTTTTTATGTTATTTCTCATTCCATTACCTGACTTTCGTCCTCGTCTTGGCAGCAGCCGCCGGCGTCTCGTTCGGGCTGCTGCGGCGGCTGAGATGGCGGCTGGGTGTGAGCCGGGGGAGGAGGAGGAGAAGAAGGAGGAGGAGGTGGAGGAAGAGGAGGTGGCTGTAGCTGCTGCTGCTGGGGGTCCGAGGCCTGAGGCGGGGCTTTTGGCTCCTCCCTGCAGTTAGGGCTGTCACGGTTACACATTTAAGTTGACGATTCATTAATCACTCAAATCATTTGCGATTCACGATTTCATTGTGTTTCTGTCGTTGAAAATGAATGGAACGTTATGAATGAAAATGACATTTCTGTTTGGCTTTTAGCTCTCGGAAACAAAAGTTGAACAGGGAAGATATGACAAATAACACATATTTAATTACTTTATACTTAAAAATAAACATGAACTCATTCAGTGCCATTGACGTGTTTTTTCCGCAATGGCGCAACGTGCCAACGACGTGTTTTTTCCGTTCAGAACGCAAGATATCGTGATCCGAAGATTTGCTGCTCCATTCACTTCTTGGTTAGGTTATTACTTAACACATTGAGTGCCAAAAACGGTCCGGACCGTTTTTGAGAAGCCATGCGTTATGTGCCAAAAATCGGTTATAACCGTTTTTTGGAACAAAATATTAAATTAATTAATGTCAACGAGGTCGCGATGACCTCGTTGACATGTGTGAAACCACACGGTGTAAACCCTCAGTGATTAGCAACCGTCAGGGGATCGATCATACTGGAGATAAATAGTCTGTGACTACTTGAAAAAGGTAAGAAAATCGAAAAATCGCTGGCACAGTACGCACATATTCTTTTATTTAATTGGCACTGCATGAGTTAATAGTGGAAATAGATGATCTATAAGCTCAAAACGCGTTGCATCGCGGCGCGTTTTGAGCTTATAGATCTGCTATTTCCAAAATGTTTGACTTTTTTTTTAAATATATGTCATTTTTTTACATGGAATTGATTATATAAAATAATTGCGATTATATAAAATAATTGCGACTAGACGATGATGTAATACTTGTGACGGGGGTCTACCTGCAGTCGCTCTTGGTCGGGCCGTCGGCGTGGTCGTCGTTGTCGGGGGCGACGGCCGGCGCGGCGTGGTGGTTCTCCTCCGGGGTCTCCAGGCCTCTCATAGTGTCGCTGGTCTCTTTTACAGTGACAGTATCAGACATCCTCATTAGAGAAGGCTACTTGGAGTGTCTACCAAGAGCTGGAGACCTAGAGACAGAGACAGAGAGAGAGACAGGCAGTTTGTCAACCAGTGGTGGAAAGTTAACTAAGTACATTTACTGTAGTTTATTACAGTTTTGAGGTATTTTCGACTTTACTAGAGCACTTCCAATTTTCAGCACTTACTTCTACGCCACTGCATCTCAGAGGCAAATATTGTACTTTTACTCCACTACAATTATTTGAAAACTTTAGTTGGTTACTAGTTTCTTTGTAGATTTAGATTATTATTACAAAACACACATCAACCACTCCAGCCCTATATACATTCAGGCCATTTGACGATAGCCGATCTACAAGCTCACAATGCGTCGTGACGCATCGTATCGTGAGCTTCTAGATCTGCTATTGTCAAAAGATTTGTATACATTTGAAACCTTGTGAAATGGGACATTCTGCATAATGAGTACTTTTACTCAAGTTAATTTAGAATTCCGGACTTTTACTTGTAACCGAGTATTTCTACATTGCAGCATTGATGCTTTTACTTAAGTAAAACATATGAGTACTTTTTCCACCACTGTCGTCAACAACAATTTGTAAAACGGTTAGCTTTTCTCGTGTCGCCCAGGGGCACTGGGAACATTTCACAAACAGATCGATGAGGTCCACCTCAAGGACAATCTGACGTTAACATCCAACTGTCTACTAATAATGTTAATAATGCGGCACTCAAAATTCGTGCCCTCCCCGACCGTTTGCCCCCTCCCTGCTATAGGAAATAATGAAAACCAAGTGCCGAAGAGCACGGGGAGCACCTGGCACCCCGGGGGAGTGGAATGGAAAGTGGCGACGTGCTAATGAGAAGTGTGGGCATCTAAAACCCTTCCATTAACGCGTTCAGTCCGGGAATGCATGTTATTTTTAGATTTCTTTGGCTATTGAAAAATTGTGAAAATGAGTGCAAATCTTTGAATATACAAATATTCTTAAAGCAAACATTTTTTAACTCGAATCTTTGCTTCAGGGGGGATTCTACAAAATGTCTTCTAAATCCTAACAGTTTTCTGAAAAACGTATGCTGCTATAATATCAGTGGTTCACAAACTTTTTCATGTCAAGGACCACAAAATTATATGTATTTGGCAGCGGAGAACCATCTCAAAATACGTTGTTCCAGGGACCACCCCAGAAGCAAAGATTTGAGTTAAGAATGTTTGCTTTAAAAAAAAATATATATATATATATATATATATATATATATATATATATATATATATATATATATATATATATATATATATTCATATATATATTCATATATATATATATATATATATATATTCAAGATTTGCACACATTTTGCACACATTTTCACGATTTTTTCACGATTTTTCAAAAATAGCAGATCTACAAGCTCATACCGCGGCACTCGGTGCCGCGCTATGAGCTTGCAGATCTGCTATTTTTGAATAGCCCAAAGTATAAAATAATGGTTAAGTGGTTACACAAGACGCGTTCCCGGTTTCAACGGGTTAACACGTTACCGAGTGAGATGCGCGCGCGAGTGGCACACTCTTCCCCCCCGATCATGCTAAGCCCCGACAGCATCTGGTGCCACGTCAGTGGGCCCAGATGGCACTTCGATCTGCGGCGACGGCGTTTGCCAGGCCCCGGCTGCGCCTTCACCCCGAAGACGCTGACACTCCCATACGGCCGGCCGGCCAGCCCAGCCGGCCGGCCACTGGGGACCCGTCTCCTCCTTATCGTGGAGGGAGGGGGGGTGTGGAGAAGGGAGGAAATGGTAGAGAGAAGCCATCTCCCTTTGTTGTTATCTCCTATCTGGCGACCTGTCAGCGCGCTGGCATCCCCAGTCATTTTTGCGCACCCGGTCTTTCGCTCGGTTGCGTCTGCTCCCGTCTTGGCTTCGTCTATTCGAGACTGTCGTCACTGGACTGGCTAATGCTCTGTTCAAAGATCCAGTCGCTGGCACCAGGGTTGCCAGATCTGCTTATTATAATTTCATGCAAGATTTTATTTGAAAATAGCCGATCTACAATCTTGTAGATCTGCTATTTTCAAATAGCTGATGTATATGTTAAAAGTGCTCATGTGTCCCATAATCGCTTCTTTTGGGCTGGTTTTCCTAGACCTGGTTGCTTGTTTCTCTCACAGAATCTGGCAACGCTGCTTGCGCCCCCGGTCTTTCGCTCGGTTGCGTCTGCCACCGTCTTGGCTGCGTCTATTCGAGACCGTCGTCACTGGACTGGCTAATGCTCTGTTCAAAGATCCAGTCGCTGGCACGACTAAACGCACGGAACCCGAGGCACTGACAGATATTATTAGGATGATGGTGCGCGCGTGTGTGTGTGTGTGTGTGAGCTTACCAACTGTGCTGCTGCCGAGTGCTGGGCCTGCGCTGGCGTGGCGCCAGAGAGGTGGTGGCTGAAGCCCGCGGGGTCCCTTTGAGTTCTGCTGCTGCTGCCGCGGTGGTCGTGGTGTTGCTGTTGCGTGTGGCGGTGGTCACCCAGGTGGTGGCTTGTCGTGTTGCGCGTGCTGGAAGCCCTGAGGAAGAGGCCCATGTCCCCCGTCAACAGTGCTGGGTCCAGCTCACAACGGCGTTGGCCTCTGACAAGCCTCTCATGCCCCTTAGTGACCTGCAAAGCGTAGAAGGGAGGGGGGGGGGGGAGTTTAGGTACAGTACGTGTTTAGCGGTTGTAGTGAGCCCGCCTAGGGAGCCAGAGGCCCCGGTTAGCCCCAGGTACGATTCCAGGCCAGGCCAGCAAATGTGTCGATGAAATGAAATGCGTCCCCGAGCAAGACTCTTAACCCCTAATGGCTCACAGGCCCTCATTGGAAACGAGACCGCAAGGACTTTCATGAACGGACCTGTTAAAGGAATTATTATCCTTACATCAATACCTCTTGTGCGCGATAAGAGCAATCCCCATCGCCCGTTTGCGCACTCAGGAGAAAGACACAGGCTCTGCTATGGACACGACATGCATTTGAATTCCAGTCATTTCTGTATTTAAAAAAAAAAAGGGCACAGTGCCTGGCTGAGCATTGAGCTGCTGATGCCGCCTGTCTTGGCTTTGATTCTTTTTTTTTTTCTTTCCTTCTTCATCATCTCCCATGGTTCCCAGCCAGCCACCAGTGCAAGGGGCCCCCGTCTCTGAAGGCTAATGTTTCCACATATCCCTGCTCACCTCGCCCCTCTAAGCCCATGTGCTCTGTGAAGTTAAGAGAGCTGGCAGCCGTTGGAAGACTGCGCTCTCTCTCTCTCCGAGAGCCGCTTGCCCAGGGGCGATCAAGCGCTCAAAGAGGAAGTTTCCTCGTCGGAGAGGTGGCTGGGAAGGTCAAGTAGAAGTGCAGCTTGCGCCCCGTAATCCGGTTAACAACGTAGCTGGGCACTCGTACTCTCGCTGGTTTTCCACGAGGGCGAAACAGAGGTGAGGGTCTATCTCCCTTAAACCCCCCTGCCAAACTTTTTTTCTGGCTGGATGCCATAATTGACAAGCTCTATATTTCAGCGCAGCCCTCTATCCGTGTCCAGTGGTAGCCTCAATTATTGTGACTAGGGCTGTGAATCGTTTGCCATCTCACGATTCGATTCCGATTCTTGGGGTCACGATTCCGATTTTTATCGATTTTTTCAAAATAAACGATTCTCGATTCAAAATAGTTTTTTTCGATTCAAAAGCGTTTTTTTTCCGATTCAAACGATTCGATTCAAAACGATTCTTGATTCAAAACATAGGATACATTTATGCAACTTTTATAATTATAATTTTTTTTTTTTTTTTTTTTAAATCGATTTTTAAAAAAAAAAGAGAATCGATTCTGAATCGTCCAACATGAGCATCGCGATTTGTATTCGAATCGATTTTTTCCGACACCCCTAATTGTGACGGCTTTTAATTTGGGGTCAACCAGTCCTGCCAAGGCGAAGTATGGGGGGCTAGTCATTTCAGAAAACACTGCGAGCCCATTCACAGACACTGCGTACCTGTCACAATGATTACATATTCTCAAATATTTTTGGCATGATCGTCATAATCATTACCATGTTGAAAAATGTTCATATATATTAGTAAAACATTTTCAAAAATAGTGGAAATGGCAGATCTACAAGCTGAAAACGCGGCACATCCGACTATTTCCACTATTCATGTGGGGTTTTTTTTTTATGTATAAAGTTATTAAATTATGCAAGATATTTGTCATCAGTGCCCGGTGCACTATTTGGTGACAAAGCCTGAAAAGCCAAACAGAAATGTAATTTTTGTTCATTATGTTCCAACGACAGAAACGCAATTATATCATTGGTCAAAGTAAAAATGTCATAATCGCGACATACGCCCCCATAGAGTATACCTGCCTTTTGCTAGAAGCTTGCCAACATGGTGGGGACAGTTGGGAATGACAGGGCACAGCTAAAGCAAACACTTGCGGAGGCCGGGGCGCTCTGACAATGTAGCACATTTATCACAGTAATGGAGGCGACGCGGGGGCTGCTGCATTATTTAAGCTGCCGCTGATGGCCTCGTCTGATTGGAATTCATGAGACAGGGAGACTGGAGTTGGTGGGGGGGGGGGGGGGGGGTGTGCCATCGGAGCAAGTTTGGGGAGGGGGTCCGGGAGGGTGCTGCATATGCATTTGTAAATGCAAACGCACATCTGTTAATTCTGCCATATGAACGCCATCATTCAGTGCGCCGTCTCACTGCATCATCAGTCACACAACGAGCATAATGTCGCCGTCGTGTTTGAAACCTTGTATGTCCAAAACTATTACTTTTCAGGAAATAAAAAAAAAAACACATGTGTTCCAATGGATCTAATGTTCCATGTTAATACTTGTTAATACTTTTCAGTGGTTCAATATTCATAAAACACACTTAACCATTTTCACTTTTTCATAACAAAAAGCTTGTAGGTAGGGGTGTGCCAATACACTAATTTCACAATACGATACACGATATTGGGCTCACGATATCGATACGATATATGGCACTTTTTATTAAGAAAATATATGGGGGGGGGGGGAGCTTATGAAAATATATGGGGGGGAAGAAAAAAAAACGTCAAAACGGTACATATCGCCACGAAAACGTATCGCGACATATCGGCACACCCCTACTTGTAGGTGTGCTATTTTTGCTACTTTTGTGCAGCACTGTAGTATGGCGAAGGTACGACATTAATGAACCAAAAAAAAAGAAAAAAGATGAAATATGGAGATACAAGGTTACGTGGATGGGCGTTGCGGCGCTCCCGTCCATCAGGGGCGTGTGGAGTCTGTCAGAGTCCCTTTTCCTCCATGTCATGTCTGGGGCGCCCCCCGCCCTCCCCCCCCCCCCCCGCCTGTGTGGGCTGGCCAGCCGCCCTCCGCGGTGAGTGACAAACTTTGCCAGGGGCCATTCACGTCCCCCACATCTTGACTCTGCCCGTCCGTGACCGCGAGAGCTGCGCTCCAGCGGCTCTCGCTTTGGCGGAGGGCACGGCGAGGCACTCCACAACATTCTTTTTTTTCCCCCGCCTCCTCTCTCTCTCTCTCTCTCTCTCTCTGAGCGAACTGCTCAAGGACAATTATGCTTTTAATGCACCGAGAGAAGAGCTGCTATGGAATTCATGAGAGCTTGCTCGCCCTCTCCTCTTCTGCCTCCCTCTCTTCCCCTCCCCTCGCTTGCCAATTGCTGCCCCTCCCCCCACGGGCTCTAGGGGAGGGAGAGAGAGAGAGAGAGAAATAACACCCACGCCTGGTCGACCTTTCCCTCAAACACCCCCGCAGTGATGCATCCACAGATGGAGCCTCACTGGGATGGGTTGGAGGGGGATTGGCCTCAACAGTGATGGAGAGTGGAGCAACTCCAGGTATCCATTTGATAAAAAAAAAAAAGAAGAGCCTCTTGTGAAGCCCTCGGTAAAAAAAACACAGCCTGTGCAGCAGGCTGTCACATCAGCAACCTCTGACATTAAACTTAAAAGTCCTCAAACGAGTCACATGACGGGGAACGTGCAAAGGTTTCCGAAGCGGGCATGCCGAAGAGATGGACATGTATTATTCGATCGTCGGCTCGCCGTCTCGTTGAAGACGTCCGGCCCCTATTTCTGTGAGCAGATGCCGCGCAAAACGAAGGTGACTTGGTCAACAACAACCAAAAAAAAACGCTGAATTTGAATGCATAGCTGCCAGATGGAGCGCATTGCGATGCAGTCTTAAAACAGAAAGGTATTTTTCTTTTTTAAGCAGAGAAAAACCAGCAGCAGGCCGCGAGTCGCGCTCGTTTTCCTTCGGCTTGCTTGGTTGTTTTTTTTTATCCCTCTTTCTCCCTCTTTCCTCTCACTGTCATTCTATCTTCTCCTCTCTTCAATGGCAGAGTGGCGGTAGTGTGTGGGGGGGGGGGGGGGTGCTGCCACTTCTTTTTGGCTGGCGTCTGAGCAGCTGCAGGCTCTGCTGAGCAGGCGAGGACGATCCGTGTCCACATTTAGCGCTAATTGGCCAATGTGCTCCAGCCGCTGGCAGACAGCACGCGAACCGACCCCCTCACACGGCCCAACAGACAAGCCTCTGTTCAGACAACCCAGTGCTGACATTTAGGGGTTAAGAGGGACAAGAGATAGAGATACAGAAAAATAAAAGATCTCCGTCGAGGAAACCGCGAGGGGAAAGCGGACGATTTGTACTACAGGTGAACGGATCTAATGGTGCGTAATGCCCAGAGTTGAGCGTTCACACGCCCGCGCGTGTGTGTGTGTGTGTGTGTGTGTGTGTGTGTGTGTGTGTGTGTGTGTGTGTGTGTGTGTGTGTGTGTGTGTGTGTGTGTGTGGTTCAGCTGATTCCGGCCAGCAGAACCTCGCATCAGTCACACACACACACAGGGTGAATAGATCTTTGGAGATACAAATGAGCTATCTGTGTTGGTGTCAGCGAGTGACAGCAAGGCGTGGAGGAGTTATTGATTTTGCCGGGGTGGATAAATAAGCTGTTGGCTCTTCCCTGCCCGGTGTGTAAAATGAGAGCAGGGGAAGTGTCTCGGTGCCACGCTCCTTCACTATTAATGGCCGGGGGGGGAAGGGAGGGGGGTGTGTGCTACTTTGTCTGGATAGTTTATGTACACCACCACCGCTGTGCCAACGTGGAAGTTGGGTACTAATATGGAGCAGGGGGAAAAAAAAGCCTTGCAGGTCGTTACCACATTAAGTGCAATTGGGCATATCAAAATAAAAAGGTAACAGACCCCAGTGTTGAGTTGACGGATTCTGACGAGGCAAATAGCACTGCTACAACATGAATTTATGATGTGTAAAAAAAAATGCATTCAAAACCAATAGTCATCATCATGAATCAAGAAGATAATCTGCGACCGTGACATACGACAACAGACAAAAAGATGGTCCTTCTTTTGCGTGCATGTACTCAAACATGCATTAAGCGCGCACACACACACACACACACACACACACACACACACACACACACACACACACACACAAGGGGGTAGCGGTCTTATTAATATAGTCCCCATCAGCCCATGTGCGTTAACTATTATTATTTCACAGCCAATTATATTTACGGATGATTGGCAGTTTGGCTGCCGTCAACGACGAATACAAATTACAGGAGGGAGAACTACTGTGATGATGGCTGACAGTAGTGGATGATGGGCGTGGGGGGAGGGTACTACCACTAAAAATACAATGGAGGGGGGCGATGGGGATGGAATTGTGGCGGGTCTCTCTTCAATAGCATCCTTTCAGAGCCATGCGCCGCCAATCCACCATTTGAAATACGTCAAGTCCCTTCATTTTTCCCTCCCCTCACAAAGTGCATCCCGTTCCGTTCCCGCTCTGCAGATTCCGCTGCATTAACCCATCGCGACCTGAAGCCGATTCTACGTGTCTCCTAAATCTCAACAGTATTCTTAAAAACGCATGTTTCTATATCAGTGGTGCTCAATCTTTTTCATGTCAAGGACCCCCACAATTATATGTATTTGGCCGCAGACCCCCATCAAAATATGTTGTTCCAGGGACCCCCCAGAAGCAAAGATTTGAGTTAAAAATATTCGCTTTAAAAATATACATATTTCAAAGATTTGCACACATTTTCACGATTTTTCAAAAATAGCAGATCTACAAGCTCATAGCGCGGCACTCGGTGCCGCGCTATGAGCTTGTAGATCTGCTATTTTTGAATAGCCCAAAGTGTAAAATAATGCTTTTTAGCTCAAATCAAAAAATGACACAGTTCCAGGTCTTAATGGGTTAAAAAAAAAAGGCACTACGGTCGTGCACATACACGCCTCGACTGTGGTGCGCACCTCACGCACCGAGAGGCAACGCACTTTAACAACGCCTGTGAATTAAGACACAGAAAGCACCCCAAGGGGGTGGGGGGGGGGGGGGGGGGGTGAGCTCACCTACCCCACAACCCCCCCGCCCCCCCCACGTCCATGGCCATCTGCTCCAACACCAAGCCGTGATCAAAAGCCCCAGGCCTGGTCGCCAGGGAAGCGACGGCTCATCATCGGAAGCGGACATTTCCAGTTCTGCGGACTTACATCAGGAGATGAGAGCCTTTAAAACCCACTTAAAAAGCCCCTTAGCATCCTTATTGTGGGGAAGGGCTTTCGCAGGAAATAGTGCAGATCGACAAGCTCCCAGCGCGGCGCAGCTTGTCGATCGGCTATTTTTCCTGCGAAAGCCCTTCTCCACAATAACAGAAAACATTAGTATAAAGCCCTAAATATGGGGTTTAAGTGGTTAACCACATTAACCCAGGCATCCTTATTTGGGGGGTGGGGGGGGGGGGCATGTCATTATCATAGGCGAACATTTCCCAATAATAAAAAAAGGAAAATAAGCGAACGACTACTAGCTCACAAACCCCGTAACGCACTGCGATGCGTTTCATTGTGAGAGCTCAGCTATTTTTCAAACAGCCTTAAGTATAAAATTGGGTTTAAACAGGGCCGCGGTCAGGTAGGTAATGACCATGGCAATCATCTTGGAAAACCGCAAGCCATCACAGCATCATCCTCCGGGAGAACTTCTGAGGGCCCTGCCAGGTGGGGGGGGCCCCACCCCCCCCCCCAACACTGAGAGGGCTAGTTGACCTCAAGGCTACGCTGAGGTTACCGCAAGCATTCCTTTCAATTACCAAACGGGAACGGGGGTTGAAGTGAATTAAATGAAACCCGTACGATAAGGATCAAATAGCCCACACGTTTTCCCCCTTTCAGCTGGGAGAAGGCGCCCTGCCACTCCGTCCTCTAATGAGGACTTCCTATGGAGGTTAGCCCGTTGTGCCCCAGCTACATCCATATAGCAATTACACCACTTAATTGCCTTCATGAGCCAGATATTCCCTTGCCTTTTCCTCTTATCTTAATGCAATTATGCCTGTTCCTGGCTAATGTTAAACGCTATCTGGAGTGCATCTCTGGGGCTTGCATTGGGTCCGCCATTAACCCCCCCACCCCCCTTCTCCAACCACCACCTCATAGTGAAGCTAGAAGACCGATTCATTATGCCGGGGCTGTGAACAAAAGGCCACTGACCTTGGCTCTGGGACTAAACCCAAGCCGACGTGTACCCACAGCGGTGACATTTTACACCAACATTTAAAATTGGATGTACGTCGAATATGCGTCCCCTTCATTAGATTTTACAATTACAGAACATCAAAGGACATCGAGCGGGCAGCGAGGGCCTGAATTGACTGCCAAGGACCCTAGCGGTAGCCATTAACGTCTGAGACCAACCCCATTTCTAACCTTGTCGACCCATTTTTTTTTTCGTCCCAGGGACTTGATTGCCCCATTTAGCAGAAATGATATGCAGACATTCTGGAGACTGAATACAAGTGGTCCCGCTCTGCCAATTACGCCATGGTTCAGGCATAGTTAGCATAAAAATAATTTGCTAACAGCCCCCTAAGGTATCATACATGGAATGGAATCACCGCAATTACCAATTAACTATATATTTTAAAAAAAACAAAAAAAAACAGGGCACTTACTGCAGGGCGTAAAAGCCATTCATCAGCCAAATGACGCCAAAGCTAAAAGAACCATCCAGAAAAAAATAAACAGTACAAGTGCAAACTCCCGGAAACCAGGCAGCACACACACACACACACACACACACAAAACGTCAACCAAAAAACAATTTCCGCAGATTTCTTTCTCAGCCGCTGGTTTAGCAGTAGTAGCGGCACAATTAAAATGAAAACGCTCAACACTCACTGACAGCATTAACAACGCTGCACAGACGCTGAATTTAAGCATATTACTAAGCGGAGGAAAAGAAACTAACAGGCAGATTTATATTTCCCCCTTCGCAAAAGCCACTGTGTCCTCAAGCCCATCTTTGCGAGTGAGCGGACCCCATTTCAACATTGATGTAAAAAAATGAAGAACGAGCATAACATAAGGTTCAGACAGTCTGCATGCATTTCCATTCCATGTCCCAAGCATGGCACAGCGGGGGGCGGTGAGGGGGGGGGGGTTTAGAAAGCCACCGAGCAGCTTGGGTCCGAGGACTGTCGCACTATTCATGCCACATCAAAAGATCGCAGTGGGGGGGGAAGAAAGCACGCTGCTTTCAACCCCCCCCCCCCCCCCCCCCCAAAACCCACCACCCCTCCCCTTCTAGCGCTAACCTAGGGGGGGGGGGGGGGGGCGAGAAGCCTTTGGAAAAGCAAACACAATGCAAAACGACAATTATCTATATATTTTTCATATCTCCAACATCGTGGTTACTAAAAAAACCAAAGCACCTACATTATTTTAACCTTTCTCGACTAGGCGGGGAAACTTCAGAGTGCTCAGAAGTTTGTCCTTAAATAACACTCGAGTCACATAATTAAAGAAAAAAACAAATGGAAAGGTAAACAGAGGCGGAAGCTAGACTACTACCCATTCAGATCAACAGAAGGGGGGCAAAAAACAGCCTTCAGACAAAAGCAGGTGTAAAACAAGGTGTGGACATTGCCGCGCTATACCTGCATCTGTCTTGCGTGTGTGTGCGAACCACATACCTGCCACATCGTAGCCTGCATTATTTCCATTGGTCAGGGGATTAGTTTCCATAGTACCAGAGGCTGCATTGGCTGTGAAAGTTGCTGCTCGGAGAAAAGCTCTCCGAAACAGCCCCCCTTTTCCTCTCCCTTCCCCTGCTCTAGTCTTCTCTTCTTTTCACGCTCGCTCACGCTCTCTAGGACTCGCGCGTCTCTCTCTCTTTCTCTTTCTGCTCTGCTCGCCGCTCCGTCTCTGTCTAAGCACCCGAGCCCATGGTCGAGACTCTCGCTCCGAAGCCTCGGAGACAGCGCCAAATCAACGGCAGGGCTCTGTGATGTCAGCGCAGGGCTCAGCCACTCAGCTCCTTCGGCTGGGCTGGTGGCACGTCACTGGCTAAATTGAGCTCTTCATTAGCGATACAGTCGCTGCTAGGGGGGGGGGGGGGGGGGGGGGGTGCAGAAAGGAGCCGTGGGAGGTTTACCTACCTCAACCCCCCCCACCCCCCCCCCACACACACACACACACACACACACACACACTCAACATCAGCACCAAGAACCACCCCCACCACCCTAGAATATACTTGAGTGGGAGTTTGGTAAGCCAGTGTTATGAAGGTACATACTGGCTAGGTGGTCTTGAACTCATTCTTCACAAAGCCCAAGGAACTGAAACTAAGGGACTAACTTTCACTACTCAAACTTCTTCCAAACCTCCAATCTACATTATTGGCAATCTCAAGTGGCTTTTAGGGGGGGGGGGGGGGGGGGGGCCGTAACGGCTAACTGAATAAGGAATCGAAGATCGACTCGCGAAGTGGCTAAAAAATACGATTTCTAGCGATTTGGCTCTGCATCTGCTAAGGCACGGCTCGTTTTAACCCATTAAGACCTGGAACGCATCAGTGTCACTTTAGATTTCTTTGGCTATTCAAAAATAGCAGATCTACAAGCTCATAGCGCGGCACCGAGTGCCGCGCTACGAGCTTGTAGATCTGCTATTTTTGAAAAATCGTGAAAACATTTTTTTTTTTTTTTTTTTTCAAAAAAACTGTTAGGATTTAGAAAACATTTTTAAGAATCGCCTCAGGTCTTAAAGGGTTAAATGCCTTCTTGTAGCCTCGCCCTGCGATTCTTCCTCCTCTCCCTCACCTTCTGTCCTTTCCGTCCCACGTGGGACACAGCAACCGGCTCCGCTAGCTCACAAGGCCACGCCCTACACCCCCCACCCCCTCCCGCTGTTTGCCCAGATAGCAGTGTGCCCATTGCACACGCTGCGATTGGCCGAAGGAAATGCAAACATCAAAATCTCCCTCAAATTGCATGCATGGGTTCTTTTTTTTATTCTGACAAAGCTCTAAGGCAGAGTAAATATATGTGTTTATTTTATCAGTTCACTCACGGTTAAAGAAGATGGAAGATAGATCATTCAATTAGCTGTAGGTGTGGATCACTAATCATGTTTATATACGATAAAAAAACTTCTAATTGATTCCCACTTAGTGTAACTGTAGCCTAATCAATTGGAATCTGATTCCAATTGCAATTAGTGTTTTATGTACTGTAATTAATTACATACAGCCATCATAATTACAGCACAGCACCATCAACAAGCATCATCCCACCAAATAAAATGCTGCTCGAGGTAAATCCAGAGATACAGCTCAGCCAGCGTATCCCATGGAGAAACAACATGGATTCCCTCTGAGCATTCTGACTGATAATCAAAGACGGACAGATTTAGGTGTGGTGAAAATTAAGCAACGATAACACTCGAAACCACTTGCAAAAAAGCAGCGCGCAAATGTCTTCACTCAAGCAACGCATGTCAAACCGACGCTCTTGACAGGCTAGAAGACGAGGCTACTGTGTGCAAACAGCCTCTTGTGAAAGACTAATTAAAACAGGAACATCACAATAAATAAGCATCTCTCAGGGAAGCCAGGTGTAGGAAACAATCCACCACACCACCATTGATCGTCAGTGGCGACAAGGTCCTCGAGCAAAACACACCTATGAAAAAAAATATAACTAAAAAAAGCAACCACCAGAAGAAGAAAAAAAAATCATGGCACAGACAATTACTGCGTACTGCGCGGCACCCTGTGCTGTAAACAAATGTGATTTTCACACCTTCTGAATTACAGTTCCGGCCGGCGCTTCCTTTCTCCACTCACCAATAATATATCACAGATACCCTGACAAGGAACCATCAGGAGCTGGTGTGTTCATTAACCCATTAAGACCTGAGGCCGCTTCTACGAATGTCTTCTAAATCCCAACAGTATTCTGAAAAAAAAACGTATGTTTCTATATCAGTGGTGCTCAACCTTTTTCATGTCAAGGACCCCCAAAATTATATGTATTTTGCTGCGGACCCCCCCCCATCTCAAAATAATTTGTTCCAGGGACCCCCCAGAAGCAAGGATTTGAGTTCAAAATGTTCGCTTTAAAAGAATATGAATATATTAATTTGCACACATTTTCTCGATTTTTCAAAAATAGCAGATCTACAAGCTCATAGCGCGGCACTCGGTGCCGCGCTATGAGCTTGTATATCTGCTATTTTTGAATAGCCCAAAGTGTAAAATAATGCTTTTTTCTTTTTTGCTCAAATCAAAAAGTGACACAGATGCGTCCCCGGTCTTAATGGGTTAAATTTGCTTACATTATTCTGCGCCGACATGGGGAGTTGCACGCACGCAGCAGAGATGATGTTTGGCAATAACGCAGCGTTGAAAGCCCCGGTAATAAGCAGATGATGAGAAAGTTGGAGACTCAATTGAAGGAACGAGGGGGGAAAAAAAGACAGGGAGACAAAAAAATCCAAGTGTTTCTGTCTAGTATGCAGAGCCTGAAACCCTCCCGTTGTATCAGCTGTGGTGGGGCCTAGGCCGCAGATTAAAACCTACAGTATACCCCTGTGTCCCTGGCCATTAATATTTCATGATGACTCCTTAAACGATTCAAATTGCTGCTTCCTCGCACTACCCATACCTTCCTCACACACACACACACACACACACACACACACTCTACACTACCCGTTCTGCTGTCACTTCTATCTACCAAGTGTAAAAATGTGACTGGTTACATTAAGGGGAAATGGACTAATGATTCCCCCCAGGCCAGAACGGCCAAAGACAAGGGATTATGTTATCGCTCCTGTGAGTCTGTCGGTTTGTGAGCAGCTAATCTCAGGCACCGCTGGGACCGATCGGCGTGAAACGGACTCCCAGGAGGCCAATGAACGACCTCCACCCCGAATTATTCCAAGCGGCCTGCTATAGCGCCACCATGCGGCTGATCTGTGCAAAAAGATTCATTTTGTCGTGTTATCAAGACGAATCGGTCGGATTTTTCACATTCCATTTAGCTACGATTGCCACAAATTTGCGGTGCCACAAATCATGAAAGCCATGTTCGATCGGTGTGAAACTTTGCACGCACACATTCCCGGTAGGCCAAGGAAGCTCTGCCGCCCCAAATGTTTCAAATCAGCCTTAAAGTGGCGCACAGGTCGCACTCGCAACACAGCACTGGCCTGGCGAGGATCTGCTCTCCAAGGTGCGCACTTTTCTAGTTCATGTCATTAGGCCCGATTCCCTAAGCTGGTGGTAAATATCAGTGTAAATAAAGTGACCAAAGGAGGGTGTGTTTTCTCTAAGCAAAAGCCGACGTGCGCTTCACAAAGGGCTGTGTAAATCCCTGATATGTGCGGATCACAGTTGTTCCTAATTTTTGCCTGAAGGTCAGAGGCGCGTTCACATGGAAGATCCTTTGCGTTGCTCCACCCCCCATTTAAGACCATGAAGCTGTTTACACTCAAAATATGGGTGTAAACAATGTTTCTTGGTTTATCACTACCTTGATGCCTGGGTTATTCCCAACACATTTTTACAATTTCCTAGACAACAGTAGTATCATAGTAGCCAAACGATTAGATATCCAACGTCTGAGGCCAAACTTTTGTAAAGTGGTTAAGGGCCACCCCCAAGACCAGAGTTTTAAAAAAACGGTGTGGCCGACACATAAACTGACCAACCACAGACTTCCGTCAACAGCCCAGCCAATCAGAAGCTTAGCCGAGATTTTCTCTGGTAAAAACCCGGACATGCTGCCTTTGGGATTCAGACCCTTCCCGTCACTGGACTGATGACGTTAAAGACGGTCCACACCGTCACACCACTTTGTACATAAAACATATCTACTTTGAGATGAAGTCAGCCAGCTGGTCTGATGCAGTTTGGTCAAAGTCACTCGACAGTGTCGGGGTGCGGCGAGGTTTCACTGCCAGCTCGTTTTAAGGATGACAGATGTTGATGGTGTGGCGAGGATGGCTTGAGGTGCCGTCTCCCCAGACAGCCAGACACAGTGCATGTGTCCTGGAGGTCGCACAAGCTCTCTCGTGAACAACAACAACAACACACGTCGGGTTTAATTATTTAACCCATTCAAACCGGGAAAATGGCAGATCTTGAACATTGACCATTTCATGACCATTTGTGCAAATATTTGAATATATTATATATGTTTTTAAAGGGAACATTTGTAACTCAAATCTTTGCTTCTGGGGGTCGCTGGAACAAAATATTTTGTGATGGGGGCGGCGGTCAAATACATATCATTTTGGGGGTCCTTGACATGAAAGTTTGAGAACTACTGATATTATAGCAACATAAGTTTTTCAGAAAGACATTTGTAGAATCCCTCAGAAGCAAAGATTTGAGTTACAAATGTTTGCTTTAAAAATATATATATATTCAAAGATTTGAACACATTTTCACGATTTTTCAAAAATAGCAGATCTACAAGCTTGTAGGCTACGAGCTTGTAGATCTGCTATTTTTGAGTAGCCAAAGAAATCTAAAAATTACACATCTTTTCCGGTCTAAATGGGTTAACCCTTATTCTGCCAAGCAGAAGGCCAGTTATTCACGTCTGTGTTCAGAAGCCAACAGACCTTTTCAGTGGAGGGGGAGAAAGGATCCGTGTGTGTGCTGAGGGTAGTGCAATATCATACACACTAAATGATGGGGGAGAGGGTCCAGACTCCTGTCACTTTGTTTTCATGGAAAATGCAGCTATGATCATGAAATCAGGGTTTATGGAATATACGCGCAACCTATAATACAGTAATATTCATGTATTAAGTTGGATGTGATCATCTGAACATGCATGGGATCTACTGGGATTTTTCTTGGATTCATTCATTAATTTCCTTCCTTACCTTTTGTTTTAATTGACTGTTGTTTTACCTTGCTGCACTGTATTTGATGTTATCGTAAAGGAATTTGTAAACCATGTTTTGAAAATAAATGATAAAAGTGTATTATTTGCCATTAAATCAATTTAAACTTTACACCTGTAAACCTGTGATCTGACAGTTAAGTTTTTCCGTACACAATAAAATGTTAGTGACAGTCATCAATACTATACAGCAACAAGACCTTCCATATACCGTAAGTGGACACGAGCATCTATATCCCATCCTACAGCAAGAGGGCCCTTGTTACACTCTACTATAGAGTACAGAAGTCCTGACGTCACTCGTTCATCCCCAGGTTCGTAAAGTAATTTCGCTATGGAGAATAACATTGGGTCATCTTAGAATCGTCTCATACGAATTGTGGTCCAAAAATAAACAAATTGTCAGGGAGGAGGTTCTGTATCGTTTATGATAGTCAGTCACTTATATTTGATACAGTCAGTTTCTGGCGAAAATGTAACTAATTCGGTGGAAGTAACATTATCGTTTTCTCACCTCTAGTTGATGCTTCATATCCATAAGAGTAAAACCGCCGGGATCATTTGTTTATTTTTGGAACACAGTTCTTATTCGACGCGATATCAATTACGTCTATGGGGATTCAGAATGGGGGTGGAAAACCGCAAACAAGGTAGACAAACCTAGGATGTGTAAATTACGTCAGACTTCGGTGCTCTATAGTTGATGCATTATACGATATGTGATAAAATGCTCTTGAAAGTGACAGAAACCCAAGTTTAACTGAGTACAAAACTATCATCAGCAAGCATACAAATGAACTATCCGTACCAATGGGAAGGTTTGCTTTGTATATTGAAAAGGGTAGCACCTAGGATAAACCCTTAGGACACACCCTTAGTATAACTTAACTTGAGAACAAGCTCAACTTCAACGCACAAGTGTTCTATGTTCTCCCAAATGCCACAGATATAGACCTGCAAACGCATGTGTTGAAAAAGGTGACACGTTCTGAAATCAAACCAAGGCGTTGCACAATAATCTACCCTTGCAAATGTATAGTTAAAGTTTCAATGCAAGGAATATCCATAAAGGCAATGAGAGTTACAGTGACACCATAACAAGAATGTAAACCGACACCTGTTTATAAATGATCCACCATTTTGGGACAACGGAAGAAAACAGACACTGAACTCTTAACTGCCAAGACCGAACCGTTCCCGTGAATAATGAGCGCGTTATGGGAGCACAGAGGCTGGCACGTCATAATGGGCATTTAGAGTGCGTTAGAATGGTTGGGAGGACTATTGTTTCACACAGGCGGTTTTCTAAATTAAGACACATGGGCATATTGGAGAGATGGATGACTTGGTCTCGATGACTTTCTAGTTTTCCAGGACATTTTTGAGTCGGACCCGGCAACAAAGAACTGGTCCTCATTAGAATGATTCGGCTGTCTGGGCCTCCACTATAATCATTCATAAGAGGTGAGCTACCAGAATAACTACCTCGGCTAATAGACAAAAGATAAAACTCAAAAACACTACGATTAAAACACAAAACAGGAATAAGTATAAAAAGTTGAAAATAAGAGGAAGACAAGTGAGGAATGCTAACAGAACTGTCTGGGTCAAAGCTAATAGAACTGTCTGGGTCAAAGCAGCAGTAACATGGCAAAAATATCATATCCTGTTTTTTTCCCCCAGGTAGGATCAAGATCTGCGATCTTATCACGATTATGTTTTCATGTATGTTTTTTTAGGACAATTTTGTAAGTTACTCAACAACCAAACAAATTTCCGTGTTTAAACGAAAACTTAAGGCCTACAAGATAATTAACAGAGTTCCAGGGGGTCCCACCTTGTGGGTGTATTTGGGTCCATTTGTACACTCAAGAGTTAAAAAAAAATAACACTAAACTCAACTGTGAAGATTTTACTGTGGAGATTGGAGTCCCAGACATTAAAGGTTTCATGACGTTCAGTTTTACCACACATTAGAAGTCTTTGTCATGGTCCTTCAAACATGTATAGAACGTTTTAACAAAAAATTCCACTCCATTGATCCATGGCAGGTGTTTTTCTCTCACATTTCTAAAGCCTTTTCAACTGCAATGAAAAAAGAAATCTTTGCCTGCAGGTGTCGCTGGAGAGGGATTTTGCCTGTCAATCATCGCCTCTGCTCCGCCCCCCCCCCCCCCCCCCCCCCCCCCCCAAAGGAAAGGATAGGGGAGGGGCGAGGAGCAGAGTGGGCGGGATTAATCGACTGTGACCTCAATGCCGAAGGGCCAAGCTCAGATTACTTTTCAGCCTAATTATTCAGAAAACCCCAGACCACAGAAAATCCACTGAATGTTCAAGGTACAGATTTCTTTGGGTGTAATTGAGGTCATAAACCACCCAAAAAAACATAAAAAAAAAAAAAAGTGAAAATGAATGTCATAGAACCTTTAAAAAAAGGAAAGACGGAAAAGAAAAATGAAATAACATCAAATGGGGGTTCGTGGCCTAATGATCATCAAACTGGGGGTCCTTCTTGAAATGAAAAAGCTTTGAGAATCATTCATCATTCTAATGCAGTAGACTTGTTCGTTTTGGTTACGAAGCAACTGGCTGCCAATTGGCTCTATGAACAGCAGCCATATTGGAAAGAAATTGGGCCTCTTCTTACTTCCTTCACAGGTGTTACCAATGATACTAATGAAGGCTCTGTTTCGGGTGCTGATATTGTGCATGTTGGCTCACTAGAAACACTCCATTTTGGTTCCCAAATGCAGAGATGCTCATAGGCCTGCGTCCTGCGTCTCTGACGCACCATATTGAAAAAGGACGCATTCATGGCACCATCGGTGCGTCCTGGGACGCACTACAATTGTCACAAAAAAAAAAAAAAAAAGAAAATAATTTGCGGTAAAATATTTTTTTTACCGCGAATATTTTACAAATCCATGGGACACCACCATTTTGCATGGCCACATCCTACTTTATCCTACTTTATAAACGATAAAATCCACGTAGAAATAGTCTTAGAAAGACGATACAAATGATAATAATAAGGATCCATGGGAGCCGCCATTTTGCGTATGCTCATTGCTCAGACCGAATTCTTTGGGTAACGATTTTGCGTGTAACACACACACACAAGGGCCGTCTGTTGCGGAGTTGAAAAGTGACGTCTCTGCCATGACGTAGACCCGTAGCAGACCTGATGGTTAACACGTTTGAAAACAACAAACGTGAATTAAAAATAAACTATACAAATAAAAGAAAAAAAATAATGTTAGTGTAAAATGGCACCAAAAAAGATTCTCAAGCCTGCTGCAGGGCAACAGAAAATAGCAAGCCTATTTTCTAAACCCAAATCAAGTACTACAAGTACTAGTTGTCGGATTTGGAATTGTGTACTTTTCTTTCAGATACATGTTCTACATGAATATAACCATATAAGATGAAACACGAGTTAAACGCTGTGCATTTTTGTGGGACCCATAAAATGTCCCTGGGACCCATCTAAAAGACCACCCTTGCATCCCAGGACCCATTACATTGAAAACCTAGCAACATCACTGCAAATGGCCCCTTATGGTGGGAGTGTAACTCTGAGAGTGTACAAATGGAACCAAATGGACCCTCACATGTCCATTTGGTTCCATTTGTACACTCTCAGAGTTATGGGGGTCCTTGAAATGAAGAGACCACTGTGCCACACTAAATGGAATGGAGCCTTAATTGGTATTATTGGTAACACCTGTGAAGGAAGTAAGGAAGGGGCCCAATTCATTCCCAATATGGCTGCTGTGCATAGAGCCTATTGCAGCCGATGCCCTCACTCACTGTTTGACTGTGTGAACCCATTCAATGCTGGACCGCATCCGTGTCATTTTAGATTTCTTTGGCCATTCAAAAATAGCAGATATACAAGCTCATAGCGCGGCACCGAGTGCCGCGCTATGAGCTTGTAGATCTGCTATTTTTGGTAGTCATGGAAAATGTGTGCAAATCTTTGAATATACATATATTTTTTAGAGCAACATTTTAAACTCAAATCTTTGCTTCCGGAGGGTCCCTGGAACAAAATATGTTCAGATGGGGGGAGGGGGGATTCAGAAAACGTAGGATTTAGAAGACATTTGTAGAATCCCTAGACGCAAAGGTTTGAGTTACAAATGTTCGCATAAAAAAAAAAGGTATTATAGGTTACACATGGGTAGTTCAGAATTCTGACATTTCTATCTACCACAACGTCAACATTTTGACAATTATTGTCAGTAACATCGTAGCTTTATTTAGCATGCACGTGAAGAGGCTGCCAATTGCTGTACCATTTACAGTAAAACATTTGTAATCCCTGTGGGATAATTTCTTTGATGATTTAAAAAAAAACGTGAATCATTTGTGAAGCTGCAGTGCCGCGAGTTTGGTGTCAAATTGAGCAAAATCCCTGCTTTGGAAGTTGCAAAGTGGTAGCACGTTTTATACATTTTGAAAGTTGTAAACTTTTGATGTTTGCAGTAGTGCCAGCCATAAGGACCGTTAGGGAAAGGAAAGGGGAGTATCGTTTTCTCCATTCAGCCAGCAGGTGGCTTGCTCAGAGGAGAACTCGGTGGGGAGCCGTTAGGGGTCAAGTGTCTTGCTCAGGGACACTTCCGACACGTAGATGAGCAAGCGGAGGGTCGAACTGGAGACCATCTGATTACCAGACAGCCTCTCTACCCATTCACCCACGATCGCCCCAACATTATTACCACTTGAACCCCAGCTTGCCGATTTTGGGGGGGGGGGACATTAGCCAAAAATAGTCGATCTACAACTTCACAATGCGTCGCAATGCAAGATATTTGGTGTACAGCTGCAACTCCGGCCCGTTTTACTAGGAAAAGAGGGTTTAAGTGGCTATGGAAGTTTGGCAAAGGACTGGAGTGGACCTATGTGCAAAGTTGTGTTTATTTGCATGCTTGGCAAGACAGATTTCCTGGCAGAAGAAGATAGAAGAATTAGAAGAAGAAAGGTAAACACAAGGGGGACCAGCATCAGAGCTGCCCGGCCCCTAATGAAGGATTTGTGCTGCGAAAACTGGGGAGGATGAAACCAACACCGAAATGATCCCCGGAGATGTCTTGTCTACTAATGGACATCACTGTCAAGTGATGGACAGCACTAGACAAAATTAGAGGAAGCGCAGAAAACCTCACAGCCTCTCTCTCTCTCTCTCTCTCTCTCTCGCTCGCTCTCACACACACTGTGAGGAAGTGAGGCGAGCGTCTGGGCAGACAGATGTCCTCTCATCCCTCCACACCTCGTTGGAGCTGACTGATCAGTTATCAGGAATACTAGTGGAATATAGATGGAAGATTAACCCTTTAAGACCGGGAACGCATCTGTGTACGGTAATTTGAAGATTTCTTTGGCTATTTTTGAAAAATTGCGAAAATGTGTGCAAATCTATCGTCATTTTTTTTTAAAGCAAACATTTTTAACTCCGTTACAACTTCTGGGGGGTCCCTGGAACAACATATTTTGAGATGGGGGTCCACGGCAAAATACATATCATTTTTGAGAACCACTGATATTGTAGCAAACACGATTTTTCAAAACAAAAATGTTAGAAGACATTTGTAGAATCCCCCAGAAGCAAAGATTTGAGTGACAAATGTTCGCTTTGAAAATACATTATTCAAAGAATTGTACATATTTTTCATGATTTTTCAAAAAAAATAGCAGATCTACACGGTCATATCGCGGCACTCGGTGCCGCGATATGGGCTTGTATATCTGCTATTTTTGAATAGCCAAATAAATCTTAAAATGACACAGATGCGTCCCCGGTCATAATGGGTTAAACCTGGTACACGCCCCTGGTGAATAGAGCTGCTGCACAACTAATTAGGGAATATTCACTCAAGACTAATTAATTCAACTCAAATGCAAGCTGGTGAGAATTTTCATTGCAATTAGTACCGGTTTTGTGCAAACGCCCCGTGAAAGAAAAGTATGGCAATAATCATATCAATCTGCGAGCAGCAGCTCAGCTTTCTTGATCTTCTATGCAGTAGCAATGTACAGTACCGACAATGACACAATATGCCATCCATTCAAATCTGCTAACAAGCCAAGCCCATCTCGTCTGGTGTGCTGGCAAGGAAGTAGTAATGATACATCACGCAGTGAGATATGAGCATTGAGCAATGCGTTATTGGAATAGGCGCTATACGTGAAAACAGGCGGTCAGAATGATGCATTGTGCACACATACTGTACATATCGTCATCTTCTGTCTTTAGATGCAGGACAACTGTTCTGTGGTCGACGCTAATGAAAATTAAGTGCCAACAGTTCAGGGTACTCTTTAGTCAATCACTGACCAGACAGTCTTTGGAGCGAAGCACTAATGACATGGATATCTAAATGTTCTTGCCTGCTCCAAGAAGAGAATGATTCCTCACCCTTATTCAATTAGAAAGAAAACAAGAGTCAAGAGCGGCTATGCATACACACATTACCCTATATTGACTATAAATCAAGAGACGTGTACCTCAGAGAAGGGTCGCCACGTGAGTGTACATCAAAATAATTAATGAACAGACACCAGGCCTACTCAAACACTGTTTAATCTAGAACAAGAAAACAGCAAGCGGCAGAAGAGAATTCAACATTATCACGCAGCAGCGAGCAATGCTCATTTCAAACCACAATATTACCAAACTAGCCCTGGACCAAAGTAAATATAAACCTTCCTTGTGGCAAATGTGCCACCATTGAGATATTCACTGCACTGAAAATGGAAAACGTTTGAAATGTTTAAACTGGATGGGTATTCACAGCAAAACAGGCCTATGAGGGACAGGGAAAAATCACTGAATTCTAAAGCCTATCTTCAAAAGGACTGGCCTGTATCATTGCCTTTCAAATGGAGACACACGTCTTTGATGGTTACTCCAAGTCCAGGCAAAAACAGCCTGCATTTCTTTGCAGTGATTTACAATGTAGAAGCACACCTGATGCCAGGAGCGCCATTTATTAATGCCAGTGGTGAACGTCCTGCCAATTCATGATACCGTTATAAACAGGAAAGGACTGTTCATTGTCTTCACATGATATAATGGACTGAGAGCCTTGCATTTTTATGGGGATGAGATATCAAAGAAAAAGTCTTTAGTAAAGTGAAAAATGGTATCAAACCAGCCAGTCATATTATATTGTAGAATACTGTATTGTAGAAAATATAGAAAAAGTCCAATTTCTGTCTTGTTATTTCAATCGAGCAGGTGATTACCACTATTGCACCAAGCTACAGTATGCTCTACTTTTGAAATACCTGGATCATCGAAGTCAGAAACCAGGTAATTGTAAATAGAATTACAGGCAGGCCTGATGTCTTGAGTTAATCACCTTTTCGCTGATTCCACTGACATTAAGCAAAATCTTCAAACCAAAATGCTAAAGTTATACGAATAAGACTACTTGCATATTTGGCACTGATAGTGCCACATATACTTTGGGTCCTCAAATTATGTCCATACTTAAACCACTGGTTACAATCCACATATCGATCAATCTAACAAGAGGGAGTATCATTACATTGGTCTCACACAGGGGGCCTTCTTTCAGTTTAACGTAAAATCGGTTTAAAAGGCATAGTTTACTAATCAGCTAAAGAGGCGAAAACTAATGGGGTAACGGAAAAACAGAAAAGAAACTTGACGAACTACAAGGCTACGTTGTTCATCGTACGAAACCAGGTCAGGTTAGAGGGAAAGGCAAGGGTCCGTTTACCAGGAGAGAGAAAACATCAAAATGACTATCGGCATCGGGGAATGCAAGAACTAGGTCTCGAACATCAAACATTGCCGGGGTACAGCTTTCTGGAACAAGCTGCCTCGAACTATGAACGCACATTCAGTGACTTGGCAGCCGAAAACGTGCTGGCTCAGCTTGGGAGAAGAGAATCTGAGAGGCAGAGCTAACCAGTCATGTTGTCATACCCAGTTCTTTCGCTGCGTCTACGTAAGCACGTAGATTTGGAAGTTTGAGCCCATTGACAGATGGTAGTCGCACACAAAAAAAAGAAAAAGGAAAAAAATAAAAGATATGAAATGAAAACGGCAGCCGTTTGACTCCATCCAAACATTTAATGAGAACCGGAGGCCACCAGCCAACGATTCTCTCCTCCTGCCTTCTGGGCATGCCAGCACTGTGGTCCATCCCCTCCTCTGCGATGGATATGCATCCATCAGATGTGATAATGACTGGGCTTTGGAGGAAAAGATCACTATGGGGGGGGGGGGGGCTGCGGTAGAGGAAGATAAGATATACGATAAGATCCCGGTGTGGAAATTCGGTGGTCATAGCAGCGACAGGCAGCGTGGTGGTCAAAGACAGTTCCTTAGGGAGAAACAGAAAGGATGCCCAGATAACTTAATCCATTAAGAGCTGGAACGCATCTGTGTCACTTTAGATTTCTTTGGCTATTCAAAAATAGCAGATCTACAAGCTCATAGCGCGGCACCGAGTGCCGCGCTACGAGCTTGTAGATCTGCGATTTTTGAAAAATCGTTTAAAGTTTTTTTTTTTTTTTTTTTTTTTTTAAAAACTGTTAGTTTTTTTTTTTTTTTTTTTTAGGAATCGCCTCAGGTCTTAATGGGTTAATGCACACCGCCCCGCTTGGCCCCTACACGCAGCGGGTACCACATATAAATACATCATTGATCAGTATGTGAGGATGCACTAAATACAAGTCTTTGACTGCCAACACGAAGACCAAGTACTAAAGCTTATCCAATGATATCAAGTACCAGTTTAATCCATCCATTTATTTAATGGATGGATTCATTAATATATATATATATATATATATATATATATATATATATATATGATCGACATGAGCCTTCTCTCTCACCTATAATTTGAATAGCTAAGGCATTTGTAATTTGTCATTTCAGCCAGGCTTCCCACATTCATATCTTGCACCCCTCAAACTTTTCCTCCCTGCCCTGACAAAAAAAGAAATAGTCAAAAGTGTTCCCGTCACCCACGTCTTTAACACTACCGAGAGTGAAGGGGAACAAGAAAGGAGGGGGGGGGGGGGGGAGCAGTTGAATAATAATTATAGCTTGTCCTACAATTTCACAGTGCAGTTGTCCCTTTCAGATGCAAAAAAATAATAAAAAGAGGATGGGGAAGAAGAAAAAAAAAACATAGCCAGCATTCAGATTGCAAACACCTGGCAAGGGGGCTTGTGAGACAACACTTCCAAAGCGCTCGACCAATTCATTTGCATAATAAAGAAAGCGTAATGGCAGCGTTTACTAATTAAGCCTCGAATTGCAATTTGCTCACAGGAAAGGGAAGGAGAGGAAAAAAAAGGAGGGGAAAAAAAGCAAGCAGGGACAGAGAGAGAGAGAGAGAGGGAAAGTGACAAATGCGTTTATTTACATTTTTCCCCAAGGACATACCGATTCCTGCACATTCTCGGAGAGAAGGTGGGGGGAGAAGTAAAAAAAAAAAAAAAAGGCCTAATGAGGTCCCTTGGGGTGTGAGGAGAGCCTTCTCTGTTTGGTGGGAGAACGTGACAGAACTCCTGTGGACATTGTTCCATCCTCATTAGGGGAGAGGCAGGCTCCTCGGCTTGCACAGACACTTTGGGTTTCTGCATGTGTCACTGAGCGGTGACACCGCTTCTCTTCGCTGTGACACGCGTGCTGAGGCAGAGGACAGGTGGGTGGGAGTGGGAACAGCTAAGGTAAGGGAGGGAGGCGAGGGGGTACAGCAAAAAAAAAAAAAAGCAGCGAGAAGGGAGGCAACCGCAGGAGCACATAATGCATTCCGACAGCCAAATATTAGCTTGCATTCGATTTCGCTCCACTTGAGCCAGAGCATAAATTTGGTTCGAAACCCCTCGTCCGTTACAATTGGAGCTCGTGTTATCGGTGGGCAAAATATTGGCCAATAATGAAAAAGAACACGGCACAGTGAAGGGCTTTTAAGACGGGGCGTGACAACGCCTGCGCTCTCGCTTTGGATCAGCGGGGGTCGCACTGCGCTTCTCATGTGAACACACGGACAGACACAATCGCTTCTCATGTGAACACACGGACAGACACAATCGCTTCTCATGTTGAACACACGGACAGACACAATCGCTTCTCATGTGAACACGCGGACAGACACAATCGCTTCTCATGTGAACACGCGGACAGACACAATCGCTTCTCATGTGAACTTGCGGACAGACACAATCGATTCTCATGTGAACACGCGGACAGACACAATCGCTTCTCAAGTGAACACGCGGACAGACACAATCGCTTCTCATGTGAACACACGGACAGACACAATCGCTTCTCATGTGAACAGACAAGACAACCGCGCCGCGAGTAAACGCCAGGCGATCTGCACCTGCTTCATCCGTGCCAAACATTGTCCTGCGCTTCGCGTGGCGAAATTGTTAACCATAATCCAGCTCTAGTCGTGGGCGGGCGCGCGTGCGCGAAACGAGCACGATCGCGTTTCGCGGGAATGCGTCCGCCTGTCAGGATGCCCACCTGCCCGCTCGCCTCGCATTGAAAATGAATAACTAGGTGCGCCAGTCGCTCTCCGTTGCCGTTGTGGAAGAAAATTAAGTAGCAAAAGAAAATAGTGACATGTGCTTGCTTGAACATAGGTCTTGGGTGTGAACTCTGCCCATATGAAATATCAATCTCAGGGACACTACATCTATTGATCTAAAGATCATGGTCTTTCCAAGGCTTTTTTTTATAGGACACTGTGTTCCTTAGCAACCGTTACATCTGCCCCCCCCCCCCCCCCCCCCAATTCCCCACAACCCTGACCGCCAAGGCTTAAAAATGAATATGCAACTGCAGACCGTGTGTCCCCTAGTCCCGACTCCACACCCTTAAAAGAAACGGTGCAAAAAAAATGAACATTGGAGGAAGACGGGTCACTGCTCACACTTTATTGATTCCCGATGTGCTGCGCTGCACAGTTGCGCGCCCCAGATTGGCATCGTCCAATAATACAGGACGCTCTGAAGTACCAGGGCTTCAATCCGCGGGTGGCTTTACGGCAATATCCACCATGCCACGCTCCCGTGGGACACTGACCTTTCCTATGAACAAGGTACAGAGCACGGCGCGTCCGCTCCCCCAGAAAAGGGCAACAGTGTTTGTAGAGAGCCATTATCCCATTGAGACCTGGAAACGCATCTGTGTCACTTTAGATTCCTTTGGCTATTCAAAAATAGCAGATCTACAAGCTCATAGCGCGGCACCGAGTGCCGCGCTATGAGCTTGTAGATCTGCTATTTTTGAAAAATCTTGAAAAAATATTTTTTTTAATTTTTTTTTTCAAAAAACGGTTAGGATTTTGAAAACATTTTTTAAGAATCGCCTCAGGTCTTAATGGGTTATGCCCTATGAGGAGGACGCACCGGCATTCCATCTCTCACTCTCTCCCTCCGCAAAGAGCTTCCAATCACGCAAGAGCAATTGCTAGGGGAAAAGAAACTAATTAGAAACACATGGGAGAGATCCGTAGCAATTAGAGGGAGGCTCGTCAGCTGTGAACCTCTACGTGCCTCAATGGCTCCGTGGCGCGTAGCGGGACACGCGACAAGGTGAGTCCTTGGCATGACTGCTACCCCCCCACACACACACACACACACACACACACACACACTCTCATCCTCCCCTTTCTCCCCACACAGCGATAGAAGAAAAGAATGTGCAGGAGCAGAGCTACAGTACGGTGTTTTCTCTGTGTTGGGGATGGGGGGGAGGGGAGGGGGGGCAGGCAGCCCGGGAGGGTGAGGTTTCGCCAGCGTATATTCTAACCCATTAAGACCGGAGGCCGCTTCTAAAAAAAAATCTAAATCCTAACATTTTTTCGGGAAAAAAAATATAAAAAAATAATTTTCAAGATTTTTTCAAAAATAGCAGATCTACAAGCTCATAGCGCGGCACTCGGTGCCGCGCTATGAGCTTGTAGATCTGCTATTTTTGAATAGCCTAAAGAAATCTAAAGTGACACAGGTGCGTTCCAGGTCTTAACGGGCTAATCAGGTCAAGCCTTGTCCTAGTGCTCGACCTCTAGCTTGATTTGACAGAACCTGGCTGGTGGACCCCCTGCCTGTTTGGCAGACTGTGGAGAAGAGATGGGGGGGGGGGGTGCTTACTGAAGGAAGGGGGGGGGATTACATTCAAGCTGCGGCATTGGACAGACAGCAAAACAAACAAACATGATGTGGAGGTAGACTGCCACCACCATAAGACTAAAAACGTTCAATTCCATCACAGCTTTCGACAGCCGTAGTTTTTCTTTTTTTTTGCCATTGTGTTGGATCTGGTAAACTTTTCTTTCAGTCCACTATACCACCCATGGACCATGCCGACGAAAAACGCTGCCCTACGAACAGCCTCTGCCCGGTTATTCCTTTAATATCGTTGTAATTTAATTGGCAGTGTGACCTTTTTCTGATGACGGATGGGGCCGGACTCGCGCGGCGTTCGCACACGCTGTGAAAAAGACGGATGGTAGGGTGGTGTGCGTAATAGTTTTACAGCCTGCAGTCGGGGTCACTGCAGGGGTGCATGAATGGAAGAGCTGCCTGTCTCAAGAGGGGAGGGGAGGCTGAGACATCTCTCCTGTGTCAGTTCTCTTACACTGAGGTAAAGGCAAAAACTTCCTGTGATGAATAACACATATATAAAAAAAAAAGGAAAGGATGGGGGTGTGTACCAAGACCATGGCCTTGCTTTGCACCGACATCCGGAATGAGACGATGGGAAGAAGACTCCTTGTCTGCGAGAGAAATCAGATCGTAAAAGAGCGTTGTGTCGAAAAAGGTCAGTCAAATCAGCGGGGCTACCAAACCGCAACGCTGGCTCAGATAACCCATTAAGGCCCGAGTCCAATTCTTAAAATGTTTTCTAACTCCTAAAAGATTTTTGAAAAAATATATTAAAAAAAATGTTTTTACGATCTTTCAAAAATAGCAGATCTACAAGCTCGGAGCTTGTAGATCTGCTATTTTTGAAAAACCAAAGAAACCTAAAGTGACACAGATGCGTTCCAGGTCTAAATGGGATAAATAAAATGTTATGTAAAAAGCGTCCAACACTCCGTCAGTTATGGAGAAATGAGGAGAAAAGGAATGGAGGCAAGCCAGATGACAGAGGCAATGTAATAATAACTGGTACTCTCTCTCTCTCTCCCTCCCTTTCCTTTGGGGGGGGGGGGGGTATTATAGGCCTACAGCCACACTGCAATACATCAGCTCCACTGGGATCAAAAAGTTTCACTAGTGAACGTGCCAACTTTAACTGACCCAGAAAAAAAAAAGGAAAACATACATTGCCGCCGTAGCAAAATTCATAAACTAGCATGCCTATACAAACAAAAGCAAACGCTCTGGAAGCCGAGTGCCATCTTTGTGATTAATGTAGAAAAGCACAAACGAGGAAATAAAACTCTACCTGTGACAATGACGGTGGTGCTCAGTGATCGGGGCAACCATCAAGTCCCATCCAGTCGCCCCTTATAGGGGGTTGCAAATGGAACCTAACAGGTCTGTAACTCTGAGAGTGTACAAATGGAACCTAACAGGTCTGTAACTCTGAGAGTGTACAAATGGAACCTAACAGGTCTGTAACTCTGAGAGTGTACAAATGGAACCAAATGGACCCTTACGGGCCCATTTGGTTCCATTTGTACACACTCAAAGAGTTATGGTGGTCCATGAAATGAAAAAGTTCGAGAACCACCGGTATTGTAATTGAAATAGCAACCAGCTCTGACAGTGTGAGAAAAAAACCCGTTACAGAAGCGGTTCCAAACAGGGCTGTCACAATTACAAATTTAAGTTGACGATTAATTGTCACACAAATAATTGCGATTGAATTGTGTTTTTGGCATTGAATATTGGAACATTAGAATAAAAGTTTACACGGGGCAGATATGACAAATAACTTAAATATACAAAGAAACGATTGACATTAAATCATTTTATAGCGCCGATCTACAAGCTGATCTAGAAATTTCAACGTTATGACGATTATGACGAGAATGCAAAATAATTGTGATCATCTCAAATAATTGCCATTAGGCGATTATGTAATAATTGTGACAGAACTGATTCCGGATCCCAACCCTAGTCACAGGGTGTCATGTGATGACTGTACAGATGAAGAGAGATCTTGCTGTACGGGGGGGATCCCGACATTTGTGGTTCCTCATTACAGGAGGATTACTCATTTTCCTGCCACACCCCTCTGATTCACACAACCAGAACCCAACAGCAGTGGTGGAAAAATAACTAAAATTCTTAAAAGTAAAAGTATCAATGCTAAAGTATAGAAATACTCTGTAACAAGTAAAAGTCCGGAATTCAAAATATACTTGAGTAAAAGTACAAAAGTATTAGCATCAAAATGTACTTAAAGTACAGTATGAAAATCTTTTGAAAATAGCAGATCTACAAGCTAAGATGCATTGTGAGCTTGTAGAGCGGCTATTTTCAAAATGGCCGAAATGTATATGGGGTTGAAGTGGTTAATGTATGTTTTGTAATAATAAATCTAGGTCTGGTGTAGTGCTCAGGTCCTGGACCTGGTGAGACGAAGGAGGAGGCCGGGCCAGGAGGCCATCCACAGAGCCTAGTCCCTCCACGTGCCAGAGCCTCTCCTCCAGCCCCGGCAGAGTAGTTCCGGAGAAGCGGATTGAGTGGCCCTGTCTTGCCCTAAGAGGACTGAGAGCTACTGGGACATAAGTCGGGGGCTTGATCAACCCCGGCTGGGTACTTAGCATTGTTATGTTGTACACGGTAGAGATGCGCAGTTAACCGCAGTTTGGGTGGATTTGGGTCAATCAAATATAATGAATTAATATTGGATAAACCGTGGGTGAAAAAATGTGGGAATTACATTAATGATATCGATCTATAGGCCTATTATTATAGCTTTTAAAAAGCACGAAATCTCGCCGTGCGTGCGTTTGTAGTATTTCAATATTACGTCATTTTACATCAGGCACAAATTATCCGCCTACTACACGTTGACCGGCAAGGGGTCTTTGTACCGGCTGCAGCCAGTGTTGCCATATTTTGCGAGAGAAATAAGCAGCAAGGTCTATGAAAACAAGGCCAAAACAAGCGCCAAATGACCCCAAAAGTCGCTTATAAACGCAGACATGGCAACAAAGGAAGTTGAAAGTAAAATAAATGAAGTCTCAAGCTCCGTCTTGTTGTTACCATAGATATGGATTGTATACAGTCACTACGTCGCGACAGACAGTGGTGAGTAACGTTGTTGAAAACTAACGTCAGGAAAATAATAATAATTTGATGCGGTTGGTGCGGATCTAGAAATAGGATGGTATAATTAACCGCGACTGGATGGCGGGTGGATAATGAACATGTATATGCGGACTCGGGTGACGATAAACCCTATCCGCGCATCTCTAGTATACGGCTGGTAAATATAGAACACATTCTGATACCAGAATAAATGACATTTGTTTTCACAGCTGAAGCTTGAGTTTTCTTAATGATTTAGTTATAAATAATAATTCTAAAATGATGCACATGCTATTGTTATTGTTTATTTATGAAAACCAGTTGATCGGCAATTGCAATACGGTTATTGGAGGATTGGTTAGGATTGGGTTATGGTGTCGGGCTGATGTGTTGTCGATCAGCTAAGCGGCTCAACATTCTTAAGGATTATCTGAAGAACCTATATAGCGCGCAACCGCCCTTTTGATTTTAACCCATTAAGACCTGAGGCGATTCTTAAAAATGTTTTCTAAATCCTAAAAGTTTTGAAAAAAAAAAAAAAAATGTTTCAAGATTTTTCAAAAATAGCAGATGTACAAGCTCATAGCGCGGCACTCGGTGCCGCGCTATGAGCTTGTAGATCTGCTATTTTTGAATAGCCAAAGAAACCTAAAGTGACACAGATGCGTTCCAGGTCTTAATGGGTCAATGACCACAATATGCATAGTGTAATAATAATAATAATAATACATTTTATTTGTAACGCACTTTATATTTGAAACAAATCTCAAAGTGCTACAGGTTTAAAATACGTGACAGTGTGGGTAGTCGATTAATCGTTCTTTACAACTAGAATAATGGGACAATGATGTTGGCCCGCCATGCACATCCCTAGTTGATAATCACTGCTGTAATGCCTGCATTTTAGGCTACTAGTTTGTTTTGGCCATGTAGCAGCTGGATGGGTAGTTTGCAGCTGATGCACTCATGTGCGGGGAACCCCTCACTGACTGTGTGCTTTCCTTTGAGGTGGTTAACAAAAAGGTTTGTTGTGGTTAGGGATGGGCCGATAATCGTTGTTATCGTTTATCGTGATAACACGTTCACAATAATCGTCTCGCAGAGAGAATTTAACGTGAAATTGTCCTCCGTCATATACACTGGGATCAATTCACCTTTGCAGAGTTGCGTAACCCTCTAGAATTGGTCAAACGCACCTGTGAGGAACGTACTTGATACAGTCTTTTTTTTCACTCTCTAAATCACTTTGCCAATAATAGCCGATCTACAAGCTCACAGCGCGACGTGGTGTGAGCTTGTAGATCGGCTATTTTTGGCAAATGTTCCACCCCCAGACATAATGGATGCTGGGGTTCAAACATCGTCCCATTTCCTAGTTTCGGTGCCATCCAACATGCAAACCTTAACGTTGCATATAATGCTTCATTTAATACTCTGATCTAATGACGGGGAGTCGCATGCAGAAAATAGACGATCTATTGGCTATTTCCGGCACACAAGGGAGTATACCAGTGTTGAGTTTCATATTACTGACGTCAAATTGCTTTTAGGGACGCAACTCGTGTCTCGTTCGTGTTAAGTCATCCATTGCTGCCGCCAGTGACAAATTGAAAAGGAGGGGGGGGAAGTTGAATCACACATGAATGAACAAATAGAACAGATCTACAAGCTAACAACGTGTAGCATTGTGACGCGTGGTACACCTGTAGATATGTTATTTCTTTACAAATGACACCGTTGTACTACGGAGTATAAATTCAGGTATAGAACTACAACTGACAGAATGTGCGCCGTATGGCGATGGTAACGATCTCTCTGTAAAAGCATATCGTAGAGACATTTTAACCCATTAAGACCCGGAACTGTGTCATTTTTAGATTTGAGCTAAAAAGCATTATTTTACACTTTTGGCTATTCAAAAATAGCAGATATACAAGCTCATAGCACGGCACCAAGTGCCGCGCTATGAGCTTGTATATCTGCTATTTTGATGGGGGTCCGCGGCCAAATACATATCATTTTGGGGGTCCTTGACATGAAAAAGATTGAGCACCACTGATATAGAAACATACGTTTTTCAGAATACTGTTGAGATTTAGGAGACATGTAGAATCGGCTTCAGGTCTCTTAGTTCACAATCTAATATCGTCATGTCGCACACCCCCTAGTCTCAGTTTGCTATTCATTATCAGACAAAAAAAAGACATTCTGTGCCTTCTGTTGCTTTTTGGCGAAAACAACCCACATTCAACTGCCCATAACTATGGAATGGATTATCGCGGTGGCAAAAAAAAAAAATCTCCCGATTCTACGAGACGGGTGCAATACGTTAGTCCGACAGCGCATTCCTCCGACAGCGCAGTGCTCCGACATTAAACAGTAAACCCGAACCAAACCCGCACCCTAACCCTAACCGCACGCGGATGCCACATAGTCGGAGAAAAGGTCTGTCGGATTCACGCATGCCTCCCCTACGAGACCCCCCTTACGTCTTTCAAAGCGATCGGCGGGTGGACCGTTGTGAAGAATAATATTCTATGATTTTTCAAAAGGTTAGCGAAAACACTCGGAAATCGCTGGGAGTGGCTTAGCAAACAATGTTTTATTTCTGGCAGTCAAAAGAATGAAATCGTTAATCGCAATTATTTGTCTGACAATTAATAGTCAACTTAAATTAGAGCCTCCAGAAAAATGCGATTATGTGATCGCAGAATTTACCGCATAATCTGCAAAATGGCACATAATTATGCAGGGGTAACGTTTTTTCAAAAGGGCCGCATCGCATAATATGCGCTTCGCATCGCATATTTCGAAACTTTTCACATATTTTGCATTGTTCGCAACTTTTCGCATATCGCATATTTCGGAACTTCCCGCAATTTCAAAATCAAGTATTTTAGCCCGCATAATCAAGAGTTTTAGCCCGCATAATCAAGAGTTTTAGCCCACATAATCCGGCATAATCAAGGATTTTTGCCCGGGTTTTTCTGGCGGGTCTATTAAATGTTACTTGTAATCCCTGACAGCCCTATGCATACACGATGGGGTCGGATTGCTGTGGCGACTGGCGCGAAGCCACTTCCTGTGGGACGGCGGAGACGGACATTAGTTCACCTTTAATACCCACAAGGACCTCATGCATCACGTCAGTACCATTAATATAATAATAATATCCCCCTGGCTGATGCGGGCCAGTGAGACACCATTGGCAAACAATACAGAGGCCCAGGCAGATTAGTCCTAATGCGATTAGACAGACCGGCAAACCCTAGGCAGGAGAATATTATAGGACGGTATCTGGAGAGAACGCCGGCGCAGTTTAACCCATTC
This sequence comes from Gymnoscopelus microlampas, assembly GCF_963454915.1. Lineage (NCBI taxonomy): Eukaryota > Metazoa > Chordata > Actinopteri > Myctophiformes > Myctophidae > Gymnoscopelus > Gymnoscopelus microlampas. The sequence goes on along the minus strand of NC_139954.1, from coordinate 4,385,464 downwards.
AAACCGGGAACGCATCTGTGTAAACCACTTTAACCATTGTCGAGCTATGAGCTTGTAGATCCTATTTTTTGAAAAATTGTGAAAATTGGTGCAAATCTTTGAATATGTATATTTTTAAACATTTTTAACTAAAATCTTTGCTTCTGGGGGGGTCCCTGGAACAACATATTTTGAGATGGGGGGGGGGTCCATGGTCAAATACATATCGTGGGGGTCCTTGACATGAAAAAGTTTGAGAACCACTAATTATAGCAACATACGTTTTGCTATAATTGTTAGGATTTAGAAGACATTTGTAGAATCCCCCAGAAGCAAAGATTTGAGTTACAAATATTCGCTTTAAAAAATATGTATTCAAAGATTTGCACTCATTTTCATGATTTTTCAAAAAAATAGCAGATCTACAAGCTCACAGCGCGGCACTCTGTTTAAGTGGTCAAAATCTAAAATGACAGATGCTTTCCCGGTGTTAATGGGTTAATGTTGCTTATTGTTCCTTCCACCACCAACAGGACGACAATCACGTTCTCCCTTCGAAAACACACCTAAAAGACGACCACTGCGCTCAGACCACCGTACTGTTACAGGAGACAAGAGCTTGCTCGCCGTAACACCTTGCCTTACGGAAGTGCTTTGCAAATTGGCTTAATTCCCCGGAGTAGATGCGCCGCCCTTATAGATTAGCGACTGACACCTGACCCTGGGAAGGCAGGAGAATGGACTCCCAAAGCCCCCCCCCCTTTGACCGTGTTTCCTCTACCGGACCCTGGAAAAAAAATCTCGCATGTAGCTTGCATCATCAATCACTGCAATCAGACAGGAAGTCCATTTGATGGCTGTGGGGCTTGTGGTTTGCACAGAAGCACCGCTGTCACCCGACTGAAGGAAACCCAGCTGATGAACTATTTATTGCTTTCAGAGTATGTGCCACTGTTATCCATCATATTAGACAGTGCAGTGCCAATACGAATCCCAGAGTTGCCAGTGGACAGCACTTGTTGATTTTTTTTTTTTTTTTTTTTCCACACCGCAGAGATGTCAAGGACATCGAAAAAATAGCTCGAGTTATACAGGCTTATCAACTAGAACATTGGTGAAACTTTTTTCTTAAGCCATTCAATCCGGGAACGCATCTCTCTTGTCACTTTATATTAGCAGATATACAAGCTCACCGAGTGCCGCGCTATGAGCTTGCAGATCTGCTATTTTTTTTTGAAAAATCGTGAAAATGTGTGCAAATCTTTAAATGTATATTTCTTAAAGCGAACATTAGTCAAATATATTGTTCGAGGGACCCCCCCCCCCCCCCCCCAGAAGCAAAGATTTGAGTTACAAATGTTCGCTTTAAAAAATATACATGTATATTAATAAATGTGCACACATTTTCACGATTTTTCAAAAATAGCAGATCTACAAGCTCACTTGGTGCCGTGCTATGGCTATGACTTGTAGATCTGCTATTTTTAAAGAGCCAAATAAATCTAAAAATGACACAGATGCGTTCCCGGAATGAATGGGTTACAGTTGCAAAACTTTTCCATTCTGATGTACCGTATGTGAATGAGTGCAAAATTCTAAATTGTGAAAATGACACATAGCTAATCTAGCAATTAGCGGGTACCATTACCAAAACCCCTACAAGTAAAAAAAGAACTTAAGTAAAATACTGAAAAGGTTAATTGCCATCTCTCAAAGCAAGGCTACTAACGGATCAATTATGCGACACTGCAAAAGCTGTCCTCATATTGGGCAAATTCAGAGATAACATCCACACTTGGCATCTTGGTATTTGAAGTAATTTGTCATCAGCTGTCGGCACCAGTAAAAGATGCCGCTACAACAAAACCGCGCAGATAATTGGAGTGAAAATGTAAGACGACCTCATTAGACGGATATCAGAGCGCACGTTGTGACAGTTTGCTTGAATAAAAAAGCAATCTATCCAGAAGTGATACATTTAACAATGAGAGGAAGCAACATGTTGATTAATGCGAGCCAAATAGCCACCAGAAAAGCTAATTAATAAGCAGGATGAGAGGTGGGGTTGTAATTAAAAATACATAAGTGTCACACAAGAGATGTGATCACATTAAAACAGATTGTATCCCCATATCTTCTGATCGTTGTGGTTTCGTTTTTTGCATTTTAAAATAACTAGCGTTCCAATGAGGAATAGTCAGGGTTGCCATGTCCGCTTATTATAAGCGACTTTGGGCTTGTTTTTCTGTAAAGTTGCTTGCAAATAATAAATAAGCTCACAACGCCTCACGTTGCGAGGCGCTGTGAGCTTGTAAATCTGCTATTTCCACGATATTTATGTGTGGAACCGAGTCAAACAAAATGTAATGCCTCAACTCAAAATGTGATTATTTTGGGGGAAAAGGTTGAGAACGACTGTTCTACAGTGTAGTTCGCTAAAGTGTCGCGACGCAGGGCATCTACGTAGGTGGTGCGCTTCTTTCCATTCCTGGCTTTTCCCCTGGGGTTGGCTCCCATGGTGTCAGTTGCCACTAGTAGTGGGTGCCTGACGCAGTGTCAGTGGTGGAAAAAGTTACGACGTTTTACTTCAGTAAAAGTATCAGTACGGTGGAAATACTTGTACTTGAGTAACAGTACAAAAGCATTGGTATCAAAATGTACTTACAAGTACCAAAAGTAGAAAGTACTCATTATGCAGAATGTCCCATTTCACAAGTTCAAAATGTATAAAAATCTTTTGAAAATAGCCGATCTACAAGCTCACAATGCGTCGCATCGCGACGCATTGTGAGCTTGTAGATCGGCTATTTTCAAATGGCCCAAATATATATAAGGCTGAAGTGGTTAATGTATGTTTTGTGATAATCAAAATCTACAAAGTAACTAAAGCTGTCAAATAATTGTAGTGGAGTAAAAAGTACAATATTTGCCTCCGAGATGTAGTGGAGTACAAGTAAAAATAATAGAAAATGGGAAATACTCCAGTAAAGTAAAAATTCCTCAAACGCGTACTCAAGTACAGTACTTGAGTAAATGTACTTAAGTTACTTTACACCACTGCGCAGTGCCCTGCCAGCCTCATCCTTCTCTGATGTGGTCCGTCCATGTGACACCATTCACTACCAAAAGCCATCGAGTGAGGTAGTGTTATCATCATTGTTACTGTGGCGGTGAAAACCGGGACAATTAAATTGTCCCGGTTTTCACCGCCACAGTAACAATGATGATAATAATACTACCTCACTCGATCTTGTTCTGTTCTGTTGCAAGGTGCGGTCACCAGGTGTGCTAACAGAACGCTAAAATAGCAGCTCTACAAGCTCACAACGTTCTGAGCTTGTAACAGAACGGTTATTTTCTCGTATTTTTGAAATAGGGCAGTGGTTCTCAACCTGGGGGTCGCGACCCCCAGGGGGGTCGCTAAATAATTTGGGGGGGTCGGCAGATTTTTTGGTGAATTTGAAAAAAAAAATATATATATATATTTATTTTTTTTAACAAAATATTTTTTTATGTTATCATAAATTCATGTTTTATCAGTTAATTTACTTAATTTACCCACTTTTTGCAAAAATGTTTTGATAATAAACAATTATCAAATAACCTATTATAATTAAATAACCTTCGCGCGCTCGAACGGGACCGCGCGCGTGCACGCGGGGGGTCGCGGGAAATAATATCATTATTTTGGGGGTCGCGGCCTGAAAAGGTTGAGAACCCCTGTGGTTATGGGTCCCGCTTACGGTGACCCTAGTCTAAGTGCGCGAGTACGGCTCACTTCAAACTTTAAGATAATAACAGCCATCAAATAATTTTCCTGTCTGTTTTGAATACAAATTAGTCATTTGGATGTTTTTTCGTGAAATCGTGGCTTGTTCATCAAATTGGGCAATTTTGTGATTAGGGTAATTTTTTTGGGGAAGTTTCAAAAGATAAATGACAGCTGCTATTAGTCACAGACTGCAGGGCATTGGATCATCTTTTTGCAGTATTATATTGTTGTACTTCTTCTAGACCGTTATGTCATTCCATTTAAATATTGTTTTACAGTGTGCTGCAACTATGAGATAGTGGTGCAGAAATACTGCCTACCGGATAAAACTCTAAATGGACAGACAGAAATACTACTGCGTACTGGATAAAACTCAAAATGGACAGACAAAGAGCATCTCTGGCCCAACAAGACAGGGTTGGGTAGCTGTAGTAACTGACTACATGTATTTGGGATTACAATACATACTATAATCAGATTATAGTATGTATAAAAAACTATTTGAGATGGGGGGTCCGCGGTCAAGGACCCACAAAATGATATGTATTTGGCCACGGACCCCCCCCCCCATCGAAAAATATGTTGTTCCAGACCTGTGCAATGTCCGTCACAAACCAGCTTCTAAACCCCTCTTCTGCTTCTCTCTCCACCTGCACCAAGGTGGTCGTATAGAATGGGGGGGGGGGGGGGTTGGTTTCACTGGGCCAGGTGTTGATGGGTCATTGATTATGGGGCGGGGCTCAAACTTTGTTATGTCAAGGACCCCCAAAATGATATGTATTTGGCCGCCGCAGCGCGGCACTCGGTGCCGCGCTATGAGCTTGTAGATCTGCTATTTTTGAATAGCCCAAAGTGTAAAATTATGCATTTTTAGCTCAAATGAAAAAGGTGACACAGATGCGTTCCAGGTCTTAATGGGTTTAACGCTTGCCGACCAGAACAGATCTACAAGCTAACAACACGTTTCATTGATCTTCTGTATTCATCACATTACTAAAGAGAAGATCTCCATCTAATCTGACGCCCCCTGTGTGGACCTGTTATGCCTCTGGAAATGATGTTATTTGCCACCCACTAACTACTACTGGGAATGGTTCCATGATGAAGCCTGAAACAACTGAAGAGCCAATGCAGTTCATCAAAGTTGGCAAACTCAAGTTAGATGGCTGGCGTGTTAGCGTGTTAGCGTAGCACCAAGTCCTGTGATTAAATCTGTCATCAGCTACACTAGTGGTTTTCAAAATGTGGTCGAGGACCTCCAGGAGGTACTTGAAAAGTTATTCAGCAAAACAAGTTTATTATAAATGTATCTCTAACCATCGGTGTTAACCCAATGTGACGTGTACACATTAACCCATTTAGACCTGGAACGCAACGCAGCCGAAAATAGCAGATCTACAAGCTCATAGCGCAGCACTGAGTGCCACGCTATGAGCTTGTAGATCTGCTATTTTTTTTAAATCGTGGAAAATGTGCAAATCTTTGAATATATAGATGTTTTAAAGCGAACATTTTTTACTCCGATCTGTGCTTCTGGGGGTCCCTGGAACAACATATTTTGAGATGGGGGTCCACGGCCAATTGCATATCATTTTGGGTGGTCCTTGACATGGAAAGGTTGGAGCACCACTGCAACATACTGTTAGGATTCAGAAAACATTTTTAGATATGTATTTGGACGCAGACCCCCATCTCAACATATTTCGTTGCAGGGACCCCGAGAAGCAAAGATTTGAGTTACAAATGTTCGCTTTTAAAAATATATATTCATATTCAAAGATTTGCACACATTTTCAAGATTTTTTTTTTTTTTTTTAATAGCAGTTTGCCGCGCTATGAGCTTGTATATCTGCTATTTTTGAATAGCCAAAGTATAAAATGATGGTTAAAATCTAAAATGACAGATCCATTCCTTTCCCGGTCTTAATGGGTTAACCGTTAACCCAATGTGAAGTGCACACGTTTAGATTTAGACAAAAGCTGATGAACAGCTAAAAGACAAACATGCACATCACAGACCTACTAGGCTGGGTGCTGGATCAAGATCAAGTTAAATGGTAGACATAGACAAGAATACAGATCCACACACACAGTACAAGCACACACACACACCAATATTACTGCTCCCATATGCAATTTTACTTTACTTGGCTCAAAACTTTACCAAGTAAAATTGCATTATGGAAGCAGGCTAATAATGGTGGGCGGATTTTTATTCTAGTCTTAAGGTGTACACACATTTAGACACTATATGATACACTTTTACTGCTCCTAGAGTCCTAGTATGGATGATTTCTGCAGCATTGTATGTATTTATGTATTATGTATAGATGAATTGAATACATAGGACCCCAATGGAAACAAGCAGAAAGGGCTTTCTGTGTTATCCTTTTAGCATTGCTGTATAACTGTACCTCTGTACTGTTTGCAAACTGTAAATAAAGTATTCAATGAATAAAAGAAAACGATCATACACTACCAACAAAAATAAGATAAAAAACAGGACAAAATCGTGATATCGGGGCCATACCCTGGCCAAACGCCTGTCCATTTGAGGGTCTGAATATCCCACACCTACAACAGTGGGATATCAACATGTGGGTCGGTACCACCAGGGTTGCCAGATCTGCCCATTATGATTTCCCCGCAATATTTTTATTTGAAAATAGACGATCTACAAGCTCACAACGCTGCTATTTTCAAATAGCTGACATGTACATGTTAAAGTGCTCATGTGGTCCATCGTCACTTCTTTTGGGCTGGCTTTCCTAGACCCGGTTGCTTGTTTCTCTCACAGAATCTGGCAACACTGGTCGGTATCCCCATATGGGTCCCCTCCATTATTTGGGGTGGGTGGGGGTCCCCAGATGACAGTGAAGTAACATTTTAAGGGACCTTTTTAATACCTAAAAAAAAGAGGAACGAAAGAAAACACAAGAGACCATCAACGAATCAAAACTAATGACCATGCTATCAAAACTGGTCAAACGTTGGCCTGATTGTCAAACAGCCGATCTACTGTGAGCTTGTAGATCTGCTACTTTCACAATATTTATATGTGGAACGGAGTCAAACTATATGTAATAATGCCTCAACTCCTACAATTCCAAGTGCTTGTCAGGGTGGGGGGGGGCGGAGGGGGGTCCCAGTTCAGATAGTGATTATTTTTTGGGGGGGGGGTTGGGGGGGGGTCACGGCCTGAAAAGGTTGAAAACCACTGACCTACACAAGACGAAACATGGGGAGAGAGGGGAATCAAACAGTGTGTGTGTGTGTGTGTGTGTGTGTGTGTGTGTGTGTGTGTGTGTGTGTTCCAGAGCATTGTTTCTCAAAGTGGGGTCCGGGGACCCCCAGGGGTACTTGAGGGTGTTCCAGGGGGTACCCAGAAAAATGTGTAAATATAGCATCAGAATAATTATGACCTTTTATACTTTGGCTATTCAAAAATAGCAGATCCACAAGCTCATAGCGCGGCACCGAGTGCCGCGCTATGAGCTTGTAGATCTGCTATTTTTGAAAAATCTTCAAAATTTGTGCAAATCTTTGAATATATATATATTTTCAAAGCCAACATTTGTAACTCAAATCTTTGCTTCTGGGGGGGTCCCTGGAACAACATATTTTCATATGGGGGGTCCTCGGCCAAATACATATCATTTTGGGGGTCCTTGACGTGAAGAAGTTTGAGAACCACTGTTCCAGAGAATAGCCTGAGCCCCTGTCTGTGTGGGGTAACTAAATGGCAGGCAGGCCTCACATGGTCCAGCAGCACACAGCTAGCTCTGCAAGCTAAAAGCTGCCTTCCTTCTCTACAGTAATGGTAGCCAAAGATATAGGAGGGCCAGATTTGAAAAAAAAAAAAAAAACCTTGATGCCATACAAACAACATCCAATACAAGAACCCAGATTCCACTCAACAAGACGTGGGGGGAGTTGAAAGGTCCAGGCTATTATTCCTTCCACACACACTTCCAACACGTTTGGGGGGTTTTGACAGCTGCTTTGTTTTCATTGGATTGGCCCAGTTTTAGCCATTTAGCACCAAGTACCAACACACACAGGCCTCAAAGACACTCAATTCGATTCCATTTGATCTGTGTGTTGCTGCCGGCATAACAGGGAATAGATACAGGCTTAATCATCCCTGTACGACGAATACCGTTCTGTGGATTTATGCTAGAGTTATCAAACTTGGGTTTAATCTCAGCATGTAGGGTATAAAAGTATATATTTATACCAGCACTAACGTTACTAATACACTGCACATGCAGTCTTGCGACACAAAACAATCAGGTTATTTTCAACTGGGGGGGGGTCGAGGTGACTTGTTTCAGTGTTAAATGTGTTGTTTATGTCATAATAATACATAAAGGACTCGCAGAAATGAAACCCTGTTTAGGCTTACAGCAGCAAAGCAGGCTTATATTAGCTTTGAGGTGTTTTTACATTATAAACCACTGTAAAAAAAAACACCTTGTTGTTGCAACGATCCAGACCCCTACCCACACTGACTGGACATCCATATCAGATCAATTACATCAGATCTAAAACGTACAGAGCAGCATTTCACTGATCATACAGGTTGGTAGTCTATGCTAACATCTGTGCTACCTAAAGCTAGCAGGCTAACGCCACCGAGAAGCAATGGAGTCTATGCTACATCTGTGCTAACCGAGCTAACACCCAGCAGCACTGGACGCTATGCTACATCTGTGCTAACTGAGCTAGCAGAGCTAACACCCGGCAACACTGGAGTCTATGCTACATCTATGCCAACTAAGCTAGCAGGCTAACACTCACCAAGCAGCACTGGAGTCTATGCTACATCCGTGCTAACTAGGCTGACTTAATCCAGCAGCACTAGAGTCTATGCTACGGCTGTGGTGCTAACTAAGCTAGCAGGCTAACACTCACCAAGCAGCACTGGAGTCTTCTATGCTACAGCTGGTGCTAACCGAGCTAGGAGTCTATGCTAGCTCCGTGCTAACTAAGCTAACTGAGCTAACACCAAGCAGCAGCAGCAGCAACGCTGTCTGTAGTTCACCCCCAGACAGACAGGTAGTAGTTAGCGGCTAACGTTAGCCTCACATAACATTCACTTGTTGTTACAGAGACTTATTGTCGGTTTAGAACCTTCCACTGTGGTCGCCAGAGCACCGCTCTCCCCTCGGTCCTTACCCGTTCTGTGAGTGTGTGTGGCGGGCTGTTTTGAGCAGAAGGAGCCTGGTAGAGAGGAGCTGTTGTTCTGGTTCTTCTGTGTGATCGGCAGCATTGAGGCTACAGCATCAGAAGGACAGGCACGGACCCAGGGTTGCCAGGTTTTACTGAGAGAAATAAGCAACGAGGTATATGGAAACGATAAGCCCAAAAGAAGCAAGTATTAGGCCACATGAGCACCTTGATTTAAATCTGTATGCACTGGTTATTTGAAAATCAGATCTACAAGCTCACTTAACGCTACGATTTTCAAAAGAAATCTTTATGGAAAAGTGCGAAATGTGGAAAGCTTTTGATATATGATTCTAAGAACACAAGTCGCGTATGAGGGTCCCCGGAACTAAATATTTTCAGATGGGGGTCCGCAGACAAATATGTATTCATTTGGGGGAAATGTTTGAGAACCACTGGTTTATCATAATAAAATGAAATAAAATGAGAAAAAAAAACAATGGAAAAAAGCCCAAATATAAGCAACTACACTTTAGAAACAAGCCCAAATAAACAACTACACTTTAGAAACAAGCCTAAATATAAGCAACTACACTTTAGAAACAAGCCCAAATAAACAACTACACTTTAGAAACAAGCCTAAATAAACAACTACATTTTATAAGTCTAATTAAACAACTACACTTTAGAAACAAGCCTATAAGCAACTACATTTTAGAAACAAGCCCAAATAAACAACTACACTTTAGAAACAAGTCCAAATAAACAACTACACTTTAGAAACAAGCCTAAATAAACAACTACACTTTATAAGTCTAATTAAACAACTACACTTTAGAAACAAGCCCAAAGAAGCAACTACACTTTAGAAACAAGCCCAAATAAACAACTACACTTTAGAAACATTCCCAAATAAACAACTACACTTTAGAAACAAGCCCAAATTAACAACTACACTTTAGAAACAAGCCCAAATAAACAACTACACTTTAGAAACAAGCCTAAATAAACAACTACATTTTATAAGTCTAATTAAACAACTACACTTTAGAAACAAGCCTATAAGCAACTACATTTTAGAAACAAGCCCAAATAAACAACTACACTTTAGAAACAAGTCCAAATAAACAACTACACTTTAGAAACAAGCCTAAATAAACAACTACACTTTATAAGTCTAATTAAACAACTACACTTTAGAAACAAGCCCAAAGAAGCAACTACACTTTAGAAACAAGCCCAAATAAACAACTACACTTTAGAAACATTCCCAAATAAACAACTACACTTTAGAAACAAGCCCAAATTAACAACTATACTTTAGAAACAAGCCCAAATAAACAACTACACTTTAGAAACAAGCCCAAATAAACAACTACACTTTAGAAACATTCCCAAATAAACAATTACACTTTAGAAACAAGCCCAAACAAACAACTATACTTTAGAAACAAGCCCAAATAAACAACTACACTTTTGAAACAAGCCCAAATAAACAATTACACTTTAGAAACATTCCCAAATAAACAACTATACTTTAGAAACAAGCCCAAATAAACAATTACACTTTAGAAACAAGCCCAAATAAACAATTACACTTTAGAAACATTCCCAAATAAACAACTATACTTTAGAAACAAGCACAAATAAACAACTACACTTTAGAAACAAGCCCAAATAAACAATTACACTTTAGAAACAAGCCCAAATAAACAACTATACTTTAGAAACAAGCCCAAATAAACAACTATACTTTAGAAACAAGCCCAAATAAACAACTATACTTTAGAAACAAGCCCAAATAAACAACTACACTTTAGAAACAAGCCCAAATAAACAGCTACACTTTAGAAACAAGCCCCAAAAACAGCAATCCACAACTAGTAATATTTACAAGCAACTTCACAGAACAATAAGGCCAAAATCGCTTATAATAAGCAGACATGGCAACACTGCACAGAACAGTGCGCTAGCAGCCTGCAGCTGACTGACTGACTGATGGGGGGGGGGGGTTGACTGACACCTGCACTGTCCAATCACCCCGCTCAAAGGTGGTGGAAGTTGTATATTTTGTTTTAAAAAAGATCAGTTTTCTGTTATATGAATATTCCGATTAGTAATACCGTAAACATTGCTATAGGCTAGTGCAGAGGTTATTCTCAAACTTTTATTATTATTATTATTATTATTTATTTTTTTCGTGTCAAGGACCCCCAAATTGATTGGCCTATGTATAATTTGGTCACAGAGTGGACCCCCATATGAAAAATTGTTTGTACCAGGGACCCCCATAGAAAATGTGTATTGTTAGAATGCTTCATTTTTCTAATGTTGTCAAGATTATTTTGAAAATAGCAGATATACAAGCTCACAACGGGTTTTCAAATAGCCAATGTATATAGGGGTTAAAGTGATATTGATGCTATATTAACTAATTTATCTGGGGACCCGCCCTGGAACCCCCCAAGGACCCCTGAGAATCCCTGGACCCACTTGGTTCTCAAAGTAGTTTTTTTTTATCGCAAGGGCCCCAATACCTCAGCAGTTACAGACCTGCAACTGCTGTACTTTTACTCAAGTACATTTTGAATTCCAGACTTTTACTTGTAACAGAGTACTTCTATATTGCAGTATCGATACTTTTACTTAAGTAAAGAATGTGACTACTTTTTCCACCACTGGATGCTACGATGCTACGATTCTCATGAGGAGTGACAAGATCAGAAATGACTGTCTACAGATCCGATCAGCCCAGGTGAGAAGGTTTATGGGGATAAAACAAGAGAGGCGAGGTTGACATGGTGTTTGGACATGTGCAGAGGAGGGACGAGGGGTACATTGGGAGAAGGATGCTGAGGAGGAGAAGAGGAGGTTCATGGATGCGGTGAGAGAGGACATGCAGGTGGCTGGAGAGACCGAGGACGATGCAGAGAACAGAAGCAGATGGAAACAGATGATCTGCTGTGCCCGCCCCTGATGGGAATTAGCCGAAAGAAGAAGAAACTTACAATAAAGTTGAAGTTGAAGATTGTTCACCATGAACTGTATGTAGCTAATGTACAGCGTAACGGATTACATATAACATGGATTATTCCAAATTATTGACTGTAATAATAACCCTAGATTACAACAGGAATGTGTAACTAATTAGAATACAGTTTGTCAAGGAAACCTGATAACATTTTTCATTACACCCCAGGCCACACCCCGTCTTCTGACCCCCACCCTGACCCCCAAACTAGCACAACAGACAGATACTAGCCTATGAATCCCCTCAACCTGCCTTCTCTTATTGTCAAACAACCAGGCTCCCTCACCCAACCCTGTATTGTGAACCTAATTCTCAGACAGTTACAAATAGAGGCACGTTCTATCAGTCTCAGAATAGAGATGGGTTCCCCAGGGTAAATGAAGGTTAGATAATGATAACAAATACAAATAAGAACAGGTTTTTGTTTCGTTTTTCCTCTTCAAAATAAACACCCAACACCAAGTTTCCCAATTCCACTCTATCTAAAAAAAGATTTACTTGTTATGGAACCCATATCCATTTGTGGTTGCAAAATATTCCACTTGTCAGCCAAGATTGAACAAAGTGGTCAAACACCAAATTGAGCCTCAAAGACACAATGGGGTTGCCACTGAAGAACTATGGTCTGATATGGGCTTTTCTAGGCTGTGAATGGACATGAATTTGAGGCAGACACACATTATTATGACATTGCTGCTGCTAAGATACACCAGTGTCACGTGGCTTGCAACATTGAAAATAAAGTCCACAGCTACTGTCACAGATAATGGTAGCACTTTTGTAAAAGCTTTCAAAGAGTTTTAACCCTCTTTGAAAGAGTCTTTGGCTATTCAAAAATCACACCCTGAAGAGAGTGGTGCCTTTGATGAGTCCCGTATTGATGTTGTCATGAATGTTTGTTTGTTTATTGGACATACATACATACATACATACATACGGACGGACACACGGATAAAGTCAGATATAGGAGTGGTTGGCACCACTCAAAAATAGCATATATACAAGCTCATAGCGCGGCACCGAGTGCCGCGCTATGTGTGACGGTGGCCAGGTTGTCACATGTAACTTGCCACTTCTTTTTAGAATGCTGACACTCTTTACTTTGTCTCAATAATAAATAAATAACAATACACATTAATCTCACAACAATAAAATATCAGTTGCACGATAAAGTGCGGGGTGCGTAATTACTGTGAGAATAATACTGTTTGTTAGGTACTGCAAGACTACGCCACCTTTTTATTTAAGAGGTAGGGTCCTCTGTAACACTCTTTCTTAGGCTATTCACAGGTTCGAGTTTACCCAGGTAAGTACAATACTTTTAAATGAGAACAACACTTCAACACATATCCCTTGGAGAAAGCTGGACGGAAACAGGTTTGTATAAAAAGGTAATCTATTTTATTAAGCTAATACAGTGGCGTCTATAAGCCATAAAATATTGAAAAGCATAAACAAAATATAACACTAATTCTAAAACCTCAACCTCCTAATGCGCCCACTAACTAACTAAAATACAGGAATACAGACAATCACCAAACACTAAAAACAGACAGGGCTTGTGCAAACTATAGCAAATAAATAATGAATTTAGCGTTAAAGTGCCAACTATTACTGAAGCAGTAAAGTGCCAAGTGCCAATTCAATTGCTATATGTCATATACTCATCACGGTTCAATGCAAAAGGTGGGAATGTCCTTATATGGGGTTTAACTGGAGCGGGGGTTTAGGCCAGGAATCACTGTCTCTTCTTGTCTTCGTGCGTATTGCCTGCAATCATAGAAACTAGAACCAGTTCATCTGTTCAGGTATATTTCACATATGAGGTTTAGGACCGTGGGTTTATAAAGGTAACGTTGCATAGAAGGACACTTACTCGCCCGCCAGACTGTACGTCTGGCTTTGAGGGTGTGAAGCGCGCAACGTTATCGCCACTGGACCTCTCCTCCGTTCCTTGGTTCGTCTGTCTGTCCTCCCCGTCTCTGCTGCTACTGCGCCGTCTGCTCACCGTCCGCTGCTGGTGGCTTGGTACGTGCCGCGATCACTGTATTCCCCACCTCTGCTCCGTGGTATGTCTGCTCCTCCTGTGCACAACCGTCCCTTCTGGCTGTCACTTCCACACTGCCCTGTATGCCTGTCTCTCTGCTGTCCAAGTGGCTCGCGCTCACTTTTGAATAAGGTGGGCCACACCCTACTCCGCCCTCATTCGCTCTGCCACCAGCGTGACCTGGGGACATTGGCCGCCCGCTGTCACAAGGCCAATGTCACACAGCCTATAGGGGAATCCAATGTCAAGTGGCTCGGGGACCGGGGGGAAATACATTGTCAACCATAAAACATGCAGTGCAGAAATATAGTTAAGAGAATGATGTTTTTAAGTGCGTAATACAGGTTTTCCATCATCAATAAAAAATGTTACAATTTGGTTTCACCCCCCTGCTTTGACCCTGTCACATCCCCCCCCACTTTTCCGTTGCCAGTCCCTGCAACTGTCCCTAATCATGTCCATACCTCTGGGGTGGCTGGCCTATATTTGCTCTTCCCGAGCGCCGTGGCTCATCTGGTGCTCTCGGGACGGAGAGAAACCCATAATACTGCGGCGTTGTTGCTTCTACCTGCTCGGGCTGCACTACAGCTGGGGGGTCCTCGTGGGGCGACCTGGGGGCTACACACACTTTCAACGCATTTCTATGTATGGTCTTTTCTCGCCCCCCCTTCTCGGGTCTGACTCGGTACACCAACCCCGTAGCTCCCACCTGTTCCATCACTGCGTAAGGCTCGGGGTCCCACCACGTACTCAATTTCCCCTGGCCATCTCTCTTCCTATTTCGAATCCACACTCTCTCTCCTGGTAATAGGGGTGTAATACCGGCCCTACGGTCATAAACCTGCTTTCTCCTCTTGGCCGTTTCTCCCATCCTCTCCCCTGCGGTCCTATAAGCTGTCGCCATTCTCTGTTGGTGGTCCTGTACCCAGCCACCCACTCCCATGCGCTCTTGCGCTGACTGCACTCCGAACTGGACATCTATAGGGCGCCTCAAATGTCGGCCAAACATTAAGTAGGCGGGGGCATAACCCGTAGCACTATGGATCGTGTTGTTATAAGCATGAACTAACTCGGGTAAGTGCTCATTCCATCTTCCTTGTTTATCAGTGTCTAGTGATCGCAACATGTTCA
Organism: Gymnoscopelus microlampas; assembly: GCF_963454915.1. NCBI lineage: Eukaryota > Metazoa > Chordata > Actinopteri > Myctophiformes > Myctophidae > Gymnoscopelus > Gymnoscopelus microlampas. The sequence continues at coordinate 4,370,335 of NC_139954.1, read as the reverse complement.
GTAATGTCTGATTAAATCGTTCCACTCCACCGTTCCCAGCCGGGTGGTACGGAGTGGTGCGACTTTTTGCAATACCATAAGTCTGACATAAATGGTGCATTAACTCGGACTCGAAGTTGGGGCCTCGATCTGAGTGGAACCGGGCCGGACAGCCGAACGGCTGGATAATATGCGTCCATAACGCACGGACAGTGGTGTGCGCAGTCTGGTCTCGGGTGGCAATAGCCCAACTATAACGGGTGAATAAGTCAGTAGCTACCAGAATGTTTTGCCACGCATCAGCAGGCCTACCTAATGTGAGGAAATCAATGGCTATTACTTCTAGTGGATATGAGACTTCAAAGGGTTGTAAGGGGGCCCGAGGCTCTGACCTGTTCCTCTGCAGGCTGCAGGCGACACAACCCTGTTGTAACTGACGCACCGCTCCCTCCATGCCTGGCCAATAGAACCGACGTCGCAGCTGGGCCAAGGTCCTCTCCAACCCAGCATGCGCCGCGGCCGTGTGGATTCCTCTCCATACCTCCTCTCTGCGTGAACCTGGACAAATGATCTGTGAGTATTGTTCTTTGGTATAAGGATCGGTCACCTTCCTATATAACACATGATTTCGTATAATCAGTTTGTTCCACTGGCGTAACAGTTGCCGCGCTCCCCGAGTCCAATTCTTCCTCTCCACCATATTAGGGGCTCTCCCCCGTTCCACGCACCTCTTCACCACCTGCACATCTGGATCCCGATCCTGCGTCTCTCTCCACTCATCCTCCCGGGCTGCTGGCGTCGATTGTACAGCCGCCACATCTACAGGCTGCACTGGGAACCGCGATAGGGCATCAGCGTTGGCGTTGTTTTTGCCCGGTCGATACTTGATGTCGAAAGTAAACGACGCAAGTTGAGCAGCCCACCGTTGTTCCACAGCTCCCAATCTAGCCGTTTGGAGATGCGCAACAGGGTTATTGTCCGTGAATATTGTGAATCGAGCGCCAGTGAGATAATCTTTAAACTTCTCGGTCACGGCCCATTTAAGGGCCAAAAGCTCCAATTTGAACGAGCTATAATTTGCGTCATTCTGCTCGGTCGGGTGGAGACTGCGGCTTGCATAAGCTATTACACGTTCGTGACCGTCTTGGACCTGGGCTAGAACCGCTCCCAACCCACGGCCACTCGCATCAGTGTAAACCACAAAAGGCTGTGTATAATCCGCATACGCTAACACCGGGGCTTGTGTGAGGGCACTCTTTAACGCATCAAACGCCCGCTGGCACTCCGAAGTCCACTCGACTTTACACTGGTGGGATTTTACGTCATTTGGGATTCCTATCAATAAGTTGTTTAAGGGTCGTGCTATAGCAGCAAAAGAGGACACGAAACGCCTATAGTAACCCGCTAGACCTAGAAACGCGCGGACCTCGCGGACCGTTGAGGGTGGTGTCCAGTCCCGCACTGCCACCACTTTCTCCGGATCGGGCCGCACTCCCTCTTTGTCCACGACATGGCCCAGAAATTGCACTTCCCTCCGCAGAAGTTTGCATTTGTCTAACCGCAGCTTCAGTCCATGTCTCCACAGGCGTTGGAAGACGAGCTCGAGGTGCTGTAGATGAGAGGAGAAGTCAGGTGAATATACTATAATGTCATCAAGATATACCAGCAAGGATTCTGTCACCTGACCACTCAGACACTGCTGCATCAGCCTCTGGAACGTCGCGGGCGCATTACAAAGCCCGAACGGCATGCGTTGAAACTCGAACAGGCCCAGCGGGGTCGTAAAGGCGGTCTTCTCCCGGTCCCGGGGATCCATTCCTACTTGCCAATACCCGCTGGCCAGGTCTAACGTGGAGAACCATTGCGCCTTCGTCAGGCTGGTGAGCGTCTCTTCTATCCTGGGTAGGGGGAAGGCGTCCTTGTGCGTCACGGCGTTAAGTTTCCTGTAGTCGACGCAGAACCTCCAGCTGCCATCTTTCTTCTTGACCAGTACGATAGGTGCCGCCCACGGACTGCAACTCTCCTTGATGACTCCCTTCTCCAGCATCTCATTCAGGAGGGTCTTCATCTCCCGGTACATGGAGGGCGGCAACGGCCGGTGTCGCTCTCGTATGGGTGCCGCGTCTCCGGTCGGTATCTGGTGTTGCACGACGTCCGTCCGTCCGAAATCCTCGTCATGGATGGCGAACACCTTCTTCCACCGACACAACATCTCGTGTAACTCTCTCTTCTGCGCCTCCGGCAGGTCATCACGCTCCGTCAACACTTCCATCTCTTCGGGCAGGGTCTTCAGTGGTCCATCATCTTCCACACTGATTACGGCCACTTCCACCTCTCCGTCGGTCCCCAGGGACAGGCTCAGGTCCCTGCCGCCTCGGACATCCGCTTCTTCCACCGGGTACAGCCTCCCCAGCTTCTGGTGGCGGTCCAGGACCAGACTATATGCGTGTGGGTTGCACACTCGTATGGGAACACGTCCGTGGCGCACCGTGACGAGGGCACGGGCCACTCCCAAATCTTTTCCATCCGGCAAGGCTTCCATCAAGGCCTCGTAGTCCGCTCCATTTGGTCCTCTCCAAGCGCGGCCCCAGATCATCACTTCACTCTGCGCGGGGATTCGAATCTTCCGCCGGCCGACCGGCCACACATAACCGATGGACCCATCTTCGTTCGTCACTGCCTCCACCCTCCTACAGGTGGCGAATGCGTCCTTCCACAGCGTCCTTCCCTGCTGACATGGAAACACAGGCCTCCCAGGCCATTTAAAGAGGGCATGCCATACAGCGTTCACGACATTCATCCCAATAATCAGCGGTTGAGTACAATGTTCATCTTTCACGATTACAACTCCTCTCCCTGGGATCTTCATTCCCTCCAGCTCTAGGTCCAATATGGCATAGCCAGTGTACGGTAAGTCAAGACCATTAGCGGCGCGTAATTTAAAAACAAGGGGCCCATTTCCCAACGTTAGGTGTGAGAATTTTTCCTCAAATAAGCTTTGCTGCATTAATGTGACTTGTGACCCAGTATCCAGTAACCCCCTTAAGTGGACTCCTCCCATAGTGATCCCAATAGTCGGACAGTCCCCAATAAACACTTCATTAGCCCTTGATCTGGCGAGTGCGCGCTGCACCCCTGTCTCCCGGACCTCGGCGACAGGGCGTACTAGTTTAAATGATTGGGGTCAGATTTACAAAAGCGAGCAATGTGCCCAGACTGCCTACAGCTCCTACAGATCGGCCTACCTCCCTCATCCCACTCGTTGCGTTGGTACGGCTCCCGGCGTCGTTCAGATGGAGGCGAACCGCGAGGTCGTGTATCGGTGGTGTTGGGTCGAAGGAGCGGTCTGATCTCTTTCATGAGCTCCTGCGTAAACCCCTGCATTTGCGATTTGACGTCTTCCATAATCTCCTGTTTCAGTTTCTCTCTCCATTCAGATTCCTGTGAGGGTGTTGGGATAGAGACAGGTTTAACAGCATGGCACAAGATTTCAGCAGTCCCTTCTCTTCTATGTTCAGTGTCTAGTAGGAAGGCCTCATTTTTTAGGGCGGCGAAGTCTTCTGTGGGGTTTCGACGGGCATATATTCTTAAGGCTTGACCCAGAGGGCCTTCAGACAGTCCTACAAGTAACTGCTCTCGCAGAATGGCATCGGAGGGAGCGGTGTCTGGGTCGAGCCGCCGCAGCCCGCAGAACAACTCTCTAAGCCTCAAAATATAAGCCTGCACACTTTCGCCTGCGCGTTGCGCACAGCCATAGAACAAGGCACGAGCTTGGGAAGCAGAAACAGATGTTTTATACAACGTGTCTAAACATTTAAAGACTTTGGCCACTGTATTGCGATCTTCCTTGTCAATTACACTAATTTGTCGCTTAGCTTCCTCAGTAAGGGTCTGTACTACAAAAGCAACTTTTTTCTCCTCTGTTAAATCCTGAGTGCCCAATAATCCTTTAATCTGTTCTCTCCATTCCCTGTATTTCTCCTCACCTTCTATGCCCGAAAACTTAGGTAGCCACGGTGCCCCTGGATACACTGGCATCATCATCATTACTTTCTTGATTCAACCAAACAAAACAAAACAAAAAGCAGCAAAACAGCAAAATTTCAATACAGTTTCTCTTAGGGATTTTGTGTTGTTCTCTACCCAGTCCTGCCGCGCTACGCCAAATATGTGACGGTGGCCAGGTTGTCACATGTAACTTGCCACTTCTTTTTAGAATGCTGACACTCTTTACTTTGTCTCAATAATAAATAAATAACAATACACATTAAACTCACAACAATAAAATATCAGTTGCACGATAAAGTGCGGGGTGCGTAATTACTGTGAGAATAATACTGTTTGTTAGGTACTGCAAGACTACGCCACCTTTTTATTTAAGAGGTAGGGTCCTCTGTAACACTCTTTCTTAGGCTATTCACAGGTTCGAGTTTACCCAGGTAAGTACAATACTTTTAAATGAGAACAACACTTCAACACATATCCCTTGGAGAAAGCTGGACGGAAACAGGTTTGTATAAAAAGGTAATCTATTTTATTAAGCTAATACAGTGGCGTCTATAAGCCATAAAATATTGAAAAGCATAAACAAAATATAACACTAATTCTAAAACCTCAACCTCCTAATGCGCCCACTAACTAACTAAAATACAGGAATACAGACAATCACCAAACACTAAAAACAGACAGGGCTTGTGCAAACTATAGCAAATAAATAATGAATTTAGCGTTAAAGTGCCAACTATTACTGAAGCAGTAAAGTGCCAAGTGCCAATTCAATTGCTATATGTCATATACTCATCACGGTTCAATGCAAAAGGTGGGAATGTCCTTATATGGGGTTTAACTGGAGCGGGGGTTTAGGCCAGGAATCACTGTCTCTTCTTGTCTTCGTGCGTATTGCCTGCAATCATAGAAACTAGAACCAGTTCATCTGTTCAGGTATATTTCACATATGAGGTTTAGGACCGTGGGTTTATAAAGGTAACGTTGCATAGAAGGACACTTACTCGCCCGCCAGACTGTACGTCTGGCTTTGAGGGTGTGAAGCGCGCAACGTTATCGCCACTGGACCTCTCCTCCGTTCCTTGGTTCGTCTGTCTGTCCTCCCCGTCTCTGCTGCTACTGCGCCGTCTGCTCACCGTCCGCTGCTGGTGGCTTGGTACGTGCCGCGATCACTGTATTCCCCACCTCTGCTCCGTGGTATGTCTGCTCCTCCTGTGCACAACCGTCCCTTCTGGCTGTCACTTCCACACTGCCCTGTATGCCTGTCTCTCTGCTGTCCAAGTGGCTCGCGCTCACTTTTGAATAAGGTGGGCCACACCCTACTCCGCCCTCATTCGCTCTGCCACCAGCGTGACCTGGGGACATTGGCCGCCCGCTGTCACAAGGCCAATGTCACACAGCCTATAGGGGAGTCCAATGTCAAGTGGCTCGGGGACCGGGGGGAAATACATTGTCAACCATAAAACATGCAGTGCAGAAATATAGTTAAGAGAATGATGTTTTTAAGTGCGTAATACAGGTTTTCCATCATCAATAAAAAATGTTACAATTTGGTTTCACCCCCCTGCTTTGACCCTGTCACACTATGAGCTTGTAGATCTGCTATTTTTGAAAAATCTTGAAAACTTTTTTTTTTTCTTTTTTTTTTAACTGTTATGATTTGGATTTTTTTAAAGAATCGCCTCAGGTCTTAATGGGTTAAACCAAAAGTGTCAACCATGACCATGGTAAATTCTTGCTGAAGAGACATATGTCCATCTACCACACTCCCAGAGATCTGCATCACATACAGTGAATCTGATCATAGCCTCCAATGATCTTGTGAAAACTGTGACACAACACAAGGGCCAACGTGCAAATTGTACTACAGCGCATTGGCCTTAATGTTCATCAGCGTTGCCAGATTTTGCGAGAGAAATAAGCAACCAGGTCGATGAAAACAAGCCCAAGAGAAGCGACGTGGCCACATGAGCACTTTAAACCTATATGAGTTGGATATTTGACAACAGCAGATCTACAAGCCCACAATGCGACGCGTTGTGAGCTTGTAGATCTGCCAATTTGTTTAAAAAACTTGAAAGAAGTTAAACATTTTGAATATTCTTTTTAACATTGTGACAACAAACATCCTGGTATAGGAGTACTTTTAGATGGGGGGGGGGGGGGGGTAATAAGCAGACTTGACAACAAAAGGGATCTAGACTTGGATTAAAGGGATCCAATGTAGTTATTATCATGATAAAAATGTCACAAACCCCAATACTTTGCATTGGTTAAAGATTTGTATTACACGGCTTGGTTGAATGCTTGATTCTGATTGGTCAGTCATTGAATTCAGCGTTGTGTTATTTGTGAATAATTTCCGCTCAATAACAGACCGCTGTCCAATCAAAGACTCAGAGCACCTGATTGGCTAATATCAAACTGTCTAATCAAAGGCTCAGAGCACCTGCTGTGCTGTTTGATTTTATGCTATCCAACATGACAGCCATGTAAACAAACACACCATGTCATTTACAACTAAAGAATGTACAGTAACCGAAATGTATTCTATTTGATCAACACTTCCTTGTTTTCCGAGGCGACCGTGTCCGCCCAGCGCAACACTTATGGAATACTTTCATTATCGTAAGCAAGGAAATACTTGTTGTAACTTTTGTATTATGTATTCATTAATTTATTAAGTAACCGTGTAATCACCTTCAGGGTGATTATGGCACCTCCACTATGCATCGGTGCCTAATCACCCTGTCGGGTTTTTATTTCTCAACAATGACCGGCTGGCCGTCAATTATCCCTTGCATAAAAACCCAAAGACAAACTTCTCTATTTTGGGCATGTCGAGTTGAACATTTTCAAAAAAAATATTATGATCCCCCCCCCACCACCCAGAAAAAATTGCTAAAAGCAAAAATAGCAAATCTACAAGCCTACAATGTGTTGCGATGATGTTAATTATACTTTTGCATGACACTGTCATCTACTTGTATGACAAAGTATAAAATAGTGCATTCATTTATGGAAAAAAAAAGAGATATAAGGTTAGTGCCCGACAGCGATGATATGCGGCATAGGCCTATGCACAGCAGCCATATTGTAAATAAATTGGGCTTCTTTTTTACTTCCTTGTCAGGTGTTACCAATGATACTAATGAAGGCTCTGTTCCATTCTGGTGAAAATACAGCACTGAGCGCACTGGCCAATACAAACTAATAGGCGAGTGTGCTCCGGTGCGTAATTTCCGAACGCAAGAGTCAGGGTGCTGATATTGAGCATGTTGGCTCACAGGAAACACTGCTACACCAGTGGGTCTCAAAGTGTGGTCCAGGGAACCTCATGGTTCCTTGAGGAGGTTCCAAATGGCCCCTTACGGCTGTGTAACTCTGAGAGTGTACACATGGAAGGAAGGGAAGGGGCCCAATTTATTTCCAATATGGCTGCTGTGCATAGAGCCAGACCTTCTGCAAGGAGAGAATAGCTGCTTCTTTGGAATACTGTTCTCGACATAAATTACTCTGAAGGAGAAGAAACTGTGTGAGAACAGAGCTGCAAGCAAACACACTTTTTTCCTCTGATGTTATTGGCTCCTGGCTGGCAGCAATAGACACATTATTTGCATAGTTGGTCAACAGTCGAGACTCGAGATGCAAAATAGTCACACAGCAGCTATCCCACGGCTCTGTTCTGTGGTGGCTGGAAGAAGAAGCTGGAAAAAAAAAGAGGAAATGCATGATGATGCAATGTTGGTGTCAGAGGCAACCCGCCTGGACTCAGTTAATGATGCAGAGTGCCAGAGTCCAATGACGACAGCAGCGGTGGAAAGTAACTAAAGTACAATGTTGAGGTACTTTTACTTTACTGGAGTATTTCCGATTTTCAATACTTTTACATCTTTTTTCTCCACTAAAATTATTTCAAAACTTTAGTTACGCAAAGCGACGCGTTGTAAGCTTGTAGATCTGCAATTTTCGAAAAATATATATATTCTTTTTTTTTTTTTTTTTTTTACAATTTATACATTTGAAAACTTGTGTAATGGGACAATCTGCATAATGAGTACTTTTACTTTAGGTACTTTAAGTACATTTTGTTGCCAAAACTTGTGTACTTTTACTCAAGTAAATTTGGAATACCAGACTTGTAACAGAGTATTTCTACATTATAGTATTGATACTTTTACTTAAGTAAAACATTTGAGTACTTCTTCCACCACTGTTCACAGGATTCTTTCTTCAGTGTGTTGGACCTGGAAACTCAAATGACAAAGATGGAGCTGCTGATGAAATCTGTTTCTGTTGGACCATGCACCTGTACTGTAAATTGCTACATTCCTCTTGGCCAGTATACTTGCAAAAGAGATTTAGTCTCAATGTAGTTTTACTGGTTAAACTAGAAAAAGTGCTCCTCGGAGCACAGGTCAGGTACGTTATTCTGGCCTCCTGGTGGTGTTATAATAGGCCAATGTGAAAAGGGTGCCATTTATTCTTAGGTCTTTCACGGCAACCAGACACTGCATTCATGATTTGAGGCATTTTGTTCCAAAAATGTGTTTTGCTAAATTAGACCTGCTGGTGGCGCTATAACAGGCCAATGTGAAAAGGGTGGCATTTCTTCCTCGGCCTAGTGGGAATGTGCGTGTGAAATTTCACGGAAATCGCAAGCTGCGTGCATAGTTTGAGGCTTTTTGTTCAAAAGGGACCAATCCTGCAAACTTTGGAAGCAGACCATAGGCAATGAGGATGGAATACGGGAAATCGGACAGATGCGTGTTGATCACATGACTATAGAGATACTGTGTACCGATTTGCATGACGTTTGGATAAAATCTGTAGGAGTAACGTAAACAAATGGGTTTTGCACAAATCGGCCTCCTGGTGGCGCTATAACAGGCCCATGTGAAAAAAATGGGGCAGAGGTTCTGAATTGGCATCCAGGGAGTGTGTGTGCGCAGTTTTGGAGCCACCGGGACAACGGTGCCGGAGATTAGCTGCTAACACACAGACAGGACGGACACACACACACACACACACACACACACACACGGACGGACGGACGGACGGACAGGGGGCAAAACATACTCTCTCGCCATGCCTTTCGGCCTGGCGGAGACAATAAAGGTTACATAAATGCTGGTTATTATAAGGTGCAATTATCTTTTCAATGATAGATTTGGAAGTAATCCAACCATAATCCATAATGTATGCATGTATTTATGTATGCATACAGTATGTGTATTATGTATTATGTATTATGTATGTATGGGTGCATGGGTGGGTGGGATGTGTGGGGTTGTTTGTTGTTTACAATCCACTGCTTTGTACAGTATGTACAGTATGTATGAATGAATATGTATCATACATAACCAAACCTACATAGGCCTACATTGTGTGTGTGCGTGTGCGTGTGCGTGCGCGTGCGCAGTGCTGTATGTCTGTCTGTCTGTCCTTGGCATGTCTCAAGAACTGCCTATGAACGAAGTTGAGTGTTAAAGGAGCATTTCACCCCTGGAGGAACTTACAGTCACTCAATGTTAATAATATTTGTAGTAGATAACAGTAGCAAAATTTGAAATTTGCACCCTATGGCCAGAAAAATATAGAAGTATGTGTGTTTGACTGGGGTTTGACTGGACTGCTGCATTACTACAATGACCATAATGCTTTGGGGCACTGCCCTTCCTTGTGGGGAGGGGAGGCTGTGTGGGGGTGTGGTCTACATTGTAGTCAGGAAATAAGGTGAGATAAAGAGACTATGAGTCAAATGACTCATAGTCTCTGAGGATATGGATACAAATCTAAAAATACAGATAAAACACAAAAAACACACCAGGATCATGTTTATGGGTCCTAGACCTAGATAAAAATAGGGGTTTGGTGCAAAATCGGCGAAATGTCCCTTTAAAGGGGTAGGTCACAACCAAAATGACCCCATGAAGCCTTGAATTCATCGATATTTTTCTGATCCAACATTCCTGATCCAACCCACGGTGAGGCCTTTAGGAGGGCCATTCAAGCAAACCGCAAGTGGAGCTAATACCATTAGACGGCCCAATCTAGTGGTATCGGCCCAAGGAACCATCACGCCAGAAGGAAATGTTTGGATCGGGATGGTGCAGAGGATCTGGTACAGCGCTCAGGTCCTGGACCTGGTGAGACGAAGGAGGAGCCCGGCCAGGAGGCCAACCCACAGAGCCTAGTCCCTCCACGTGCCAGAGCCTCCCCCGAGTTCCGGCAGAGTAGTTCTGGAGAAGCGGACTGATTAGCCCTGTCTTTCCCTATAGGACTGACCGTGGGTAGCTACCTGGGATGTAAGTTGGGGCTTGATCAACCCTGGCTGGGTCACCTGGGCGAGCGTGTATGTTGTGAGACCTGAAACACCCTATGACCCCAGGCTACAACACTGATGATACGTCCCAGGTGCATCCATGTGATGTGTTCTTTATAGATCCAACATTCCAATATTTGATGAATTGAAGTAAATAGGAAGCCATGGCAAAACTATTTAAAAATAATACAAAACTCCAAAATAACTCTGCATATTAGTGTAATCCAAGGAGGGCTACTGCAGAGGTTATATAAGACAATGCTTTAAACCTCCCCTCCACCACTGGTGGGGGGAGGTTGCCACATCACATCACATCCCCCTACGCAGTGGTGGAAAAAGTACTCAAATGCTTTACTTAAGTAAAAGTATCAATACTGCAATGTAAAAGTACTCAGTTACAGGTAAAAGTCCAGAATTAAAAATGTACTTGAGTAAAAGTACAAAAGTACTAACGTGTTTGAAAATAGCCGATCTACAAGCTCACAACGCGTCGCATTGCGACGCGTTGTGAGCTTGTAGATCTGCTATTTTCAAATAGCCTAGGTATAAATTAGGCCTAACGTGGTTAATGTATGTTTTTTAATAATGTAATAATTTATATCTGCAAAGTAACTAGTAACTAAAGTTTTCACAATTGGAAATACTCCGGTAAAGTCAAAGTACCTCAAAATTAAGTACATACTTAGAGTAAATGTACTTAGTTACTTTACATCGCATCCCCCTATACGAAGCTCTCCATCAGGGCTCTGTACTCTCTCTCTCGTCCTCCTCCTCCTCCTCATTGTCATATCCGCGGTGGAGCAGGCTGACACTGGAGGAGTCATCAGAGAGAGAAGGGTGTGTAGGTGTTCCTGAGATGAAGCGGAAGGCAGAGGTGTATGAGGGTGAACAGGAAGGGTGTCAGCTCCGCCGCGGAGCCTTGGAGAGCGCCATGGTTGTGTTGTTCATCACCACCAGCAACCTCTGACAGGCAGTGTACTGTAGATGACGACGGTGTGATAGATTGTACATTATATATTCAGTCATATATCCACTGTTGTTATAGACACGTCTACAGTGTCTATCTATCTAGCTCCACACACCAGTGGTGGAAAAAGTAGGTACTCCAATTCTTTACTTAAAGGGTTAGTTCAGATTTTTTGAGTATTTTCTGTAGGAAATACTTACCATTGATGTAGTGGTTGCAAAGGTATTAATTGATTGCCCCAGTCCCGTGGTCAGAGTTATGGTCCGTTTCTGATAAATATGAATGTAGTTCCGGTAGATTAGTAGATTTGGTGGGGGCCGCTCATTAAAAATAAATAAATTAAAAAAACTAGCGTCATTTGTATTGTTGACCTATTTCTACCATATAGAGCAAGTTTCGTTCAATTTCGACCCCTCTGTCACATGGTACTATTTTTTGTGTCATATATTTTGTGTGTGAGTAGGCTGCCGCGGCGCAGTGATTCTGGACACAAACATTAGTACCATGTGACAGAGGGGTCGAAATTGAACGAAACCTGCTCTATATGGTAGAAATAGGTTAACAATACAAATGACGTTAGTTTTTTAAATTTATTTATTTTTAATGAGCGGCCCCCACCAAATCTACTAATCTTCATATTTATCAGAAACGGACCATAACTCTGACCATGGGACTCGGGCAATCAATTAATACCTTTGCAACCACTACATTAATGGTAAGTATTTCCTACAGAAAATACTCAAAAAATCTGAACTAACCCTTTAAGTAAAAGTATCAATACTGCAATGTAGAACTACTCTGTTACAGGTAAAAGTCAGACATTTACTTGAGTAAAAGTACAAAAGTATTGGTATCAAAATGTACTTAAAGTACCAAAAGTAGAAAGTACTCATTATGCAGAATGTCCCATTTCACAAGTTTTGAAGTGTATAAAACTAGAACGTCTAGCGTGACGCGTCGTTCACTTTGCAGTGCCACCTTACAGGCACCTCACAGTGTGAGAGAGAGTTTTGTGCTCTCCTAAATCCACGGCAGGCTTTGAAAGTACCCACTTCAGAAAGAGGTGACGTGCATCACCCCTCCAATGACCAAAACCCACTTTGTGATTACTCAGACCTGGTATGGCAGACCTGTGGGGAGTGTGCAGTGGTGTACAATGTGAAAAGATAGTTGAAATCGCAGGAGATGAAGTTAGCAGTTTATTTGTGTAAAGGGTCGTCGGCGTGGGTTGTGTTGAGGATGGAAGCCGTCGAACTGGTGCATCCTACCTATTTATAGGTAGGATGTGATGTCATGCTGTCGTGAGATTACGTCACACTGGCGTGTGTCATCGTGATGTCACGACCGTGATGTCATATGACGTCACACTGGCTACATACAACGTTACAGACAACCGACATGGCGCAGGATTCAAATTGTATATATACTAGAAGTTCGGGCCGCTACGCGGCCCGAACGTCTAGCGTGACGCGTCGTTCACTTTGCAGTGCCACCTTACAGGCACCTCACAGTGTGAGAGAGAGTTTTGTGCTCTCCTAAATCCACGGCAGGCTTTGAAAGTACCCACTTCAGAAAGAGGTGACGTGCATCACCTCTCCAATGACCAAAACCCACTTTGTGATTACTCAGACCTGGTATGGCAGACCTGTGGGGAGTGTGCAGTGGTGTACAATGTGAAAAGATAGTTGAAATCGCAGGAGATGAAGTTAGCAGTTTATTTGTGTAAAGGGTCGTCGGCGTGGGTTGTGTTGAGGATGGAAGCCGTCGAACTGGTGCATCCTACCTTTTTATAGGTAGGATGTGATGTCATGCTGTCGTGAGATTACGTCACACTGGCGTGTCTCATCGTGATGTCATGACTGTGATGTCATATGACGTCACACTGGCTACATACAACGTTACAGACAACCGACATGGCGCAGGATTCAAATTGTATATATAGATAGATGTATACAAACCCTTTGAAATAGCAGATCTATGAGTTTGTAGATCGGCTATTTTCAAATGGCCGAGATGTATAGGGCTGAAGTGGTTAATGTATGTACACACACACACACACACACACACACACACACACACACACACACACACACACACACACACACACACACACACACACACACACACACACACACACACACACACACACACAGACACGCGTCTGTAAATTGCTTTGGATCAGATTGAGTGTTGACCTAAATATCCACATTTAAATCTGAGGGTATATGTGTGAGTCAGCTTAGCTTTCAATGCTCGTATACTCACAAAAAACAACAACAACAACAACAACAACAACAACAACAACAACAACAACAACAACAACAACAACAACAACAGCAAAAACCTGATTGTAACAGGCAACCAGGCAGTGGCGTCAGTTCAGCAAAAGGTATGGCAAGGTTAGGGTTGCCAACTCCCAGAGATTAAAATAAAGGACACCTATCCTGGGCGCGCACATTTTTGGGGGGTCAAACCCCCCAAAACCCCCGAAATGCATACAAAACTATGCATTATACCTATAACACAATACAAACACAATGGTCTTACACCTGCATTAGGATATACTATATGATTATTATTACTAATAATCTTTACTAGGCCCGATCCGAGACAGCACTGGCCTAGTCACTCTGCACACACGTCATGCGAAGTCCGGCCCCTCTGGCCTCTCCTCTCCTCTCGGCTCCTCCCCTCTCCTCTCCTCTCCTCCCTCCCCGCTTTGCTTTGCGGCCCTAACCTCTAGTCCCAACCTCCCAACCTCGGTCATGCGATAAGGACGTCAGACTTCCTGTATCTGGTTGCTATGGCAACCTGCCAGATCAGGCTGAGGGTCTGATAGGCAAATCGGAAAATCAATCAAGCCGAGAGTCTGATCACTGATCGAGGTGAGGTAAGGAGCCTAAGACATATAGCCAGAGCTCTGATCAACAGTCTGTGGCGGGTCTTGGAGGCATGTGGAGTGATCCTGTGCTTGCGACCCCGGACACATTTTCGGAGCTTTTGTCAATTATATAATATAGTAAGATTTATTTTTATGATTTTTTTTTTCTTTTTTTTTTTCTGGAGCCAAGATATGGCACCTGCCATACCTTGGCATATCCAAATGACGCCCCTGCAACCTCAACTTAAGCGCTTCTGCTGAAAACCTTTGCAGAAAATACAACGCTCACAACGGGTCGACCCTGAGTCCCCAGGACTTATTTGTGCTATCCTTTTACTGTACATCTGTGCTGTTTACATTTTTGACTAATAAAGTAATCAATCAATCAATCAATCATTCAATCAATCAGTCAGTCAATCAATCGATCCTGCTGCCTATCTCTTATATAAAGTAGGAAGTGGGACCAAACCCGGGGGGGTCTCTTTACTCCTATTGCATCTATCAATCAAAGATTAGTATAAGGCAGGGGTTTTCAACTGATTGTGAATCAGGGACCACCACCCTGACTAAGAATCAACCTGGGGACCACTGTTGTGTTGGGTGGGGATATGGACTAAGATTAGTGCTTTGGTAACACTTGCTACGCATCCCATGTCTGCATCCCACTGTTTCTAAACCAATAGTCCACGGACTAATAGTGGTCCATGGCATAATTGGGCCTGCAGGTGCTCCATGTGAAAATGTTTTAACGTGTAAATAGAATAAATGTCAAAATAATAAAATACCTTTGTAAAATGTATTAAAATAATATTTAATAAGTCCATCAAAGGTAAGAAAATATTAGTATATTGAATGAATAGGCGTGGTGTGGGAGAAAAGGCTTGCAATTGAATAATGACTGTTAAGGGCTTGATTTAATTTGTCGCATGATACTATGTGCCACAAACTATAATGCTCAGGTAGGGCTTTAACCAACAAGTCGACTAGTCGACTAGTATTGTTGGTACTAGTCGAATAGTTGGGGGGAAAAAAACGTTTTTTTTTTTTTTTTTTTTTTAATGCCATAGTGATGGCCCATCTTACTATTATTATTATCCTCCTGACTTTATTTTTTATCAAAAGGGGGTCAAACGTATGCCCAATAAAAGCCTATTATTGGGCAATGGGGATCCTTGGAGACACTGCTTCCCTTAAAATGCCATAAGAATAAGGGCAGGAGGATAATAATAATAGTAATATAGTAGTAGGATGGCATTAAAACAATGCCACCCAAAAAAAAAAAATAAAAAAAAATGTAAATTTCGACTAGTCGACTAGTCGACTACCACTGGGTCAAATTAGTCGACCTGTAAAAATCTCTAGTCGTGAAAGCCCTATGCTCAGGCATTATTTAACTGAAATATGTGAGTGGTCCAGAGCAACAAAAAAATGGTTGAGAACCACTGATCTATTCCTACCCCACAGCTACACCCTTATAACATCCAACCTTCCACTAAACTCATGTTTTGTAATTATGTATGCGTGAGCAGACACGTATGATTATATGGGCACTTTTCCTAATAATGACGACTCAATCAGGCATGTAGCCACTCATAATGTAATAACGGCTCATGCTATAATTAATAACGGCTCCCGTACACTTCCCCTTCTTGAGATTTTCTGTAGAGTTTCTTGACCTTCGACTTCCCAGTAACTGACAACATTGACGCGTCATCACCAGATCATTGTTGCACTGTTCCATGGAAGAAAATATTCACTTTCACTCTACATTACTAAATGCATGCTCATGGACTAGCCTGGCGTAGCCAGACTATCACAGAGTGCAATCATTTTTTGCACTCGCAGATTTGTCTGGTCCCAGGCTAGTCATGGACCACATGCAATACCTTCACGGACCACCAGTGGTCCACGGACCACCTGTTGAAAACCCCTGGTATAAGACATTAAGGTAATCCATTCGTAATGATTTGTTTAACCTAACTCTTCCAAGGGCACAACGGTGATCATTCATTGCTGCTGAAATAACACCTGCTGGTGCCAGTCTAAAGTATCATTATTTGGACACACCAATATGGCAAGCAGTGGTGGGAAAACGTACTCAAATGTTTTACCTAAGTAAAAGTATCAATACTGCAATGTAGAAATACTCTGAAGTCCGGAATTCAAAATTCACTTGAGTAAAAGTGCAAAAGTGTTGGTATCAAAATGTACTTAAAGTACCAAAAGTACAAAAGTGTTGGTATCAAAATATACTTAAAGTACCACAAGTACAAAAATGTATAAAACTCTTTTGAAAATAGACGATCTACAAGCTCACAATGCGACGCATTGTGAGCTTGTAGATCGGCTATTTTCAAATGGCCGAAATATAGGGCTGAAGTGGTTAATGTATGTTTTGTAATAATAATCAAAAACTACAAAGTAACTAGTAACTAAAGTTGTCAAATAATTGTAGTGGAGTAAAATACAATATTTGCCTCTGAGATATAGTGGAGTAGAAGTAAAAGTACTGAGAATTGGAAATACTCCAGTAAAGTAAAAAAAAATGTACTTAAGTACAGTACTTGAGTAAGTAACTAAGTACCTATTTACTTTACACCACATGACAAGACAGATCAATCTCCTAGCACGGTGCTTCTCAAACGTGTTTTTATTTCAAGGACACGCTTAACTCTCCGAATTACAGGCCTATAAGGATCTATTTGGTTCCTAACCATCAATCGTTTGGCTGGGGACCCACTGGAACCCCCTCAAGGACCCCTGGGGGTCCCTGGACCCCACTTTGAGAACCTCTGCTTTAGCGTGAAAGCATTTCTAATTGTGTTGCAGTTCACTTCAGCTATAAAAAAAAACTGATTTTCTGCAGGTGATCTATCTCACAATTCCTATTGCACCACAGGCATATTATATATTTAGCTACACGACCTTCTGCAGGTGTGCACTCTGTCTCACAAATACCGTACCTAACGCACACAGGCTTTTTATATATAGGTACACGACTACACACATATACGTATAAATAAGACGCCCAAATATGTATACTGCCCATGCATTTCCCCCGTGGTGTACACAGCAAAAAACAAAAAAACTAAAAACACAGTCAAGCTCGGATGAAGCCGACATCTCCTTGTGCATTTGACCTGATCAGTGATGGAAAAAGCACTCTATTTTTTTTACTTCAGTAAAAGTATTGATACTGCAATGTAGAAGTAGCCTACTCTGTGACAAGTGAAAGTCCGGAATTCAAAATTTACTTGAGTGAAAGTACAAAAGTATTGGTATCAAAATGTACTTAAAGTACCAAAAGTAAACGTGCTAAAATGTTTGAAAATAGCAGATCTACAAGCTCACCGCGCGTGGCGATGTGACGCATTGCATTGTGAGCTTGAAGATCGTCTATTTTCGAATAGCCAAGGTATAAAATATGGCTAAAGTGGTTAATGTATATGTTTTGTAACGTAATCATTTATATCTGAAAAGTAACTAGTAACTAAAGTTTTCAAATAATTGTAGTGGAGTAAAAGTACAATATTTGCCTCTGAGATGTAGTGGAGTAGAAGTAAAAGTACAGAAAATTGGAAATACTCCGGTAAAAAAATCGAATTACTTGAGTAAATGTACTAGGTTACTTTACACCACTGAGCGTAAGAGACCAACGGCTTCTAATGTATTCACTCCCATGAAGAGAAAAGGCAATCTAGTATCCTGTTATTTTTACATAACGGCTGCGTGGGAGGCTGGTGTTGATCATGAGAGCCTTAACCCATACAGTATACAGCGAGATCTCCTTTTGAGCCATGGTGATGTGTAGGCAGCACAGTCTCCCACCAAAACACAATCTGGCTCAGCAACGGCATGTTTGAAAGAAGGAAGTCACTAAAAAACAAAAATCACATTATGCATAAAAACTGAGATAAAACTCCCAATGTCAAACTGGAAATATTTTTGGGGATTCAAAAGTCTTTTAAAAAACAAAAAGAAGGTTCGGATTAGAATGAGGGTTTGCATTTAAATAGAATATGCATGAATGTGTTTATGCATTTTGAGTCCCCACATTCGTAAGCGGCAATGTGTCTGCCCTTTATTATGTGAGATGAAAAATAGCGCAATATTTCAGAAAATGTTCGGGGGAAGTTTAATTATGCGCCAACCTTAAACTGTTGAGTGGCAAACTGTATTTGGAAGGCTGCTGCAGAAGACTCTGGCTGATGTATTTTGATATCTTACTTGATGTCAGTGATGTAAAGTAACTAAGTATATTTACTCAAGTACTCAAGTACTGTACTTAAGTACAATGTTGAGGTACTTTTACTTTACTGGAGTGTTTCCAATTTTCAATCCTTTTACTTCTACTCTTTCTAAGCAGAAAATGCATTTTCAGGTCGGGATACCTCTTTTATCCAATCGGGAGAGAAAACCTGCACAGGATACAGATTAAGGAAGTGGAATAGGAAGTGATGACACAAAGAAATGAGCAGACACCATTGGAACCATAGATATAGAAACCTAGATACCTCATTGGCCTCTGCAGTTCGTTGGAGCAACTCGTATCGCGGCCGCCATTTTCGCGTAGGAAAACGGACACTCAAAGTGACTACTGGCCAATCACAGCTCTCACAGCGCGTTGACTACTGGCCAATCACAATGTGTCTTTTCTAAAATTTGTCAGAATCTAGTTGTCCTGCCCCCACTTGCCTCTGATTGGCCTACCGAACGCCCCCTTCTGTGACACACACGGAAGCTTCAGGGAAGCTTTCCTACGCTAAAATGGCCCCCGTGATACAGTACCAATGCCTCAGAGCCGAAGGAGGCGTCTACCTTTATATGTCTATGATTGGAACAATGAAGCTAATAATTGGGTACTCTCTCCTGATTGACTGATGATTGACAACCCACCTGAATGTATGTTCATTAAAGAGCTGGCGAGACAGGGAGACTCCTGTTACTGAACAAACACTCTGTAGCAATGATTACCTTAATAAACCTTTTAACAAAACACTTTTTGTTTTAAATATCACTTACCCTACCTTTTAAAGGAGAGATCCAGACCAAAATACATGTGGATTGTATCTGCCTATAATCAATCACCAACATACCTGATGCAGTTGACATGGGGCTAATTCGGCTATTTTCGTCGCTCCAAACTTTTTTTTTTCTTTACGAATCGTCTCCATGTAGTGTCCTGGCACTTACACATGCACTGTTTGTCACTTATGAGGGGAGGGGGAGCGCTCCACGTGAAATAAAACAAAAAAAAACGGTATTCTGTTTCCTAGGCTGTGTGTTTTCCACTTCCTGTCGATTTCATTGGATATCATTGGTCACCTGACCAGTTTCATTGGATTTTATTGGATCAAATCGACAGGAAGTGGAAAACACACAGCCTAGGAAAGAGGTGAATACAGCGAGAAAAACGGCAGCTCATGAGTGACAAACAGTGCATGTGTGAGTGCCAGGACACTACATGGAGACGATTTGTGATTTTTTGTTTTAGTTTGGAGCGACGAAAATAGACAAATTAGCCCCATGCTGTAGGCTCCATTCTAGCTGTGGGAGGGGTCTGCAGAAGTCAACTGCATCAGGTATGTTGGTGACTGTTTATAGGCAGATACAATCCACATGTATTTTGGTCTGGATCTCTCCTTTAAGTGTATTTTTTTAGTCTTAGTGGAACAGTAGTGGAAGAGTTGGCCATTCCATAAATCAAAATCGAAAACAGATCACCGTTGTGTCAAGAACAATTTTTGTGAGGGTACCTACCCTAGGAGACACGGGGAGAACATGCAAACTCCACACAGAGTTGGCCCTTTCACCAACCCCACCTAGGGTATGGGCGCTGATGACGTGGAGGAGAGAACACGCCCCCAGCGCCCACAGCGTCCCCTGCGGGAATCGAACCCAGGACCTTCTAGCTGTGAGGCGATACTGGAGTTTTCAGTATTTGACTTCTACTCCATACATCTCAGAGGCAAATATTATACTTTTACTCCACTACAATTATTTGAAAACTTAAGTTACTAGTTACTTTGTAGATTTTGATTATCAATACAAAACATACATACGTTGTATTTGAAAATACATTTGAAAATAGCCGATCTACAAGCTCACAATGCGTTGCGATGTGACGCATTGTGAGCTTGTCAGCTGTTTTCAATGATTTTTTTAACATTTCATTCATTTGAAAACTTGTGAAACAGGACATTCTGCATAATGCGCACTTTCTACTTTTGGTACTTTTAAGTAGGCCTACATTTTGATACCAACACTTTTGTACTTTACCTCAAGTACATTTTTAATACCGGACTTTTACTTGTAACAAAGCATTTCTACATGATTTCAGTATTGATACTTTTACTTAAGTAAAGCATTTGAGTACTTTTTCCACCACTGGACACCGCCACCACACACAGTTATCTCCCCTGATCCTTCACTGACAGGGCAAATCCATGTCTATGCCGTCACCTCTTTGGGTTTTGGCACAACACAAACCAGACAGTGCAGGATTTCTGACGCGCCATGCTCCTTAAATATATGGCCTCTCTTCCCTCAGGGGTTTTGGTGTGTCACATTTCTCCACCTCTCTTAACAGCGGACCCACTGTAAACCTCACACCATGCAGCGACGGTTATTTATCTGCAAATTGATCGCCAACAACCCTTCCCTGGCTGGGAGGTTGTCTGTCTGCCCGCCGCCTCTCTCCCTTAAATTGGGGGGATAGGCTTTAGACCGCTCTCATTTGGCTCCGCTTTAGCCTCATATAATGGAGCAATCTCCTCCGCTCCGAGTGTTCATGCATCCCCACATGGCTCTCGCTGTGGTTTTCATTGCAAAAAAAACATTCCTAGCCTATTGGTTCTCTGCGCTGGGCAGTTGACCCAGCTCATTCATATTCATCTCAGCCTTGACAGGCTCCTGTATCATCCGTTACTGCCTGAGGGATTTTGATCGCACTCCAAGGGCCCTGTGTCTTAAACCCGGCGCTAGACGGCGCTAGGCACAGTTCAGTTATTATTGCTATTCATCATACAACCAACACGATCGTCATTTTTACGCCCGGCTCCCGCATATCCTACAAATAATAAAGGAAACCTCTGTGGACAGGATCTGTCCGTCCTGCCCCGTTCTCCTCAATGGCTGGAGCAATTGGTCAGAATTTGCACACGGCCATTAATTGGCCATTAGCATGCGCACCAAATAGCAACGCCCGTTTTGAACTTTCCCAAAATGTAAGCTGTTTAATAGCGCTTTTATGTCAACACACCGGAGATTCTGCGTTTGGGCTATGGTAGCCATCGTCGCCATGCTTACAGCTGTCGCTATGGTTATAGTATGCGCGCGCGTGTGTGTGTTGGAACTGTTCATGAGCGGGTGTGTGTGTGTGTGTGTTCGCTGTGGGTCCACGACACAGCGACGGGATGCGCTCGCATGTGTGTTGGAACTGTTGCAGGTACGTGTAAGTACAAAGTCACTTTACATCCCCGATATACTGTCTGTGCACGGCGCATAACCCAAACTGCACATGCCGGGTGCTCATATCCCCGGACCCGCCGGACGGGTATGGCCTAGTGCAGTGGTTCTCAAACTTTTTCATGTCAAGGACCCCCAAAATGATATGTATTTGGCCGCGGACCCCCATCTCAAAATATGTTGTTCCAGGGACCCCCCAGAAGCAAAGATTTGAGTTACAAATGTTGGCTTTAAAAAAAATATATATTCAAAGATTTGCAAAAAAAACCACAAAAATAGCAGATCTACAAGCTCATAGCGCGGCACCGAGTGCCGCGCTATGAGCCTGTAGATCTACTATTTTTGAATAGCCAAAGTATAAAAGGTCATAATTATTGTGATGCTATATTAACACATTTTGCTGGGTACCCCCTGGAACCCCCTCAAGTACCACTTTGAGAACCATGGGCCTAGTGTACAATAATTACCAAACGTACCGTGTGGGCTCATCTGTGTGCTGATGGCCGTTGTTGTGCTGACATGCGGTGCGCAGTGCTAGTGCTATCTTTAGGCACAGTTATAAAAGTCGAAAAGCGATCGCAATTTAGACCGGCCCTATGCTGGTTTTAAATCCAGCGCGGTGACAGCACAGCTCTACTATTCACTATTCAGAGAGTGTATTATTGGGATTAAGATGTGCCTACAGTAGCCTATATATGTAGGTGGGTTCACAATTTGCGCACATGGATTGCAAGAAAAATCTTTCAGAAATGAACACAACAGAATATTTGACATGCATGTGACTCTGCATTGAGGTCAAGGGGCCAGTCTGACATATTTACAATGAGGCCAATACGGAAGTGAGACAGTTCATATGAATGGCCTGTTTGGCGCTGTTTTACGTGTTTTACCCCTGCCGGTGTCAGAAAGCATTTATTTTAATCATCAGGATATGCGTTTTGCTAAATTATGGTCCCATTTATTTTAAAATTGACAATAAAGTAGGCTATTCTCTAGGAGGGCGGGGTGATTTGATTGACAAGCTACACAACCAATAGCATTCATTCCCCGCCCCGCTCTTGATTGACAAGCTACCCTGTTAGAGAAGTAGCGTACATTTTCTTTTAGGGGATGCACACGCTCTCACAGAACCCTGATGTACTCTATGATCAGTGGTGGAAAAAGTACTCAAATGTCCTGAATTAAAAATTCACTTGAGTAAAAGTACAGAAGTATTGGTATCAAAATGTACTTAAAGTACGAAAAGTAAAAGTAGTCATAATGCAGAATGTCCCATTTGACAAGTTTTGGAATGTATAAAATGTGTAAAAAAAAAAATCAAAAATAGCAGATCTACGAGCTCACAATGCGTCGCATTGCGACGCATTGTGAGCTTGTAGATCGGCTATTTTCAAATGGCCGAAATGTATATAGGGCTGAAGTGGTTAATGCATGTTTTGTAATAATAATCAAAATCTACAAAGTAATGTTGTATATTTCCATATAACATACATAGATGTAAGATGACTTCACTTCACAAGTAAGCTGCAGACAGAAGTAGGTGGCTGCGGGCCTGGCCGGGTGGGGGTACAATTAGCATTGACTATTGTCTTATCTTGGAGACAGTGCGTCTATCCATTTGTCATCAAGGCTGACACCTTTCCTTTCCTGGCTCTTTACAGTTGCAAATGTGGAGAGCCAGAGAAGGTGGGGTCCCACCTTACAGGGCTGACACACCCAAACATGTACTTTCGTTAGATCTCACTACTATAAATATACTGTAAAATGTAAGCTAGTGTGGGTGTGCGAGTCAGGGCCGAAGGGCCGACGGTGGGGACCTCAGGGTCTCCATAGAAAGCTGTTGATACTCTGTGTGTTATGAAATAAACTGGAAGCAAGAAACCTCACTATGGAGTGATGACTCAAATCCATTCTTCCATCATCCCTACACATCTCTGGAACATCAAACTAACTTTACAATATGGCGTTGTTGGCAATTAGTATAGTGCAGTAAAACCTGTAAGTCTGTGGTTTTAAAGATACCACAGTAACAAGTAACTATAGTTTTCAAATAATTGTAGTGGAGTAAAAGTGCAATAGTTGCCTCTGAGATGTAATGGAGTAGAAGTAAAAGTACTGAAAATGGGAAATACTCCAGTAAAGTAAAAAAAATACCTCAAAATTTTACTGAAGTACAGTACTTGAGTAAATGCACGTAGTTACTTTGCAGCACTGTCTGTGATAGCCTGGCATAGGCTGTCTATGTCAACACCGTGTGCCCTGAAGAACTTCTCCTAGCCAGTCTGTCACCTCCAGCTCAAACCTCAGTCGCTCCACCGCCTTTGTGTATGATGATTACACAAAGCCTCTTCTGACCATTGTTGGACAACTCTGGCGATAGCTGGCTTTCTAACAACATATACCGTAGGTAGGTTGGAACCAGCCTAACCATAAAGTGATCAGAGTTGTTCATTGGGAGGTGGTATAGCTACAAGTTCCTGGGAGTGCACCTGAACAACGATTTGGACTGGACTGATAGCTCTGTTCTTGCTGAGGAAGCTCAGGTCCTTCAGCGCGTGCAATAGGATGCTGTCGATATGTCAAGATACCACAGATATCTCTTGGACACAAAGAGACATTAGGTCGCAGTGATTCTGACCACAGTGAATCTGTCCGCTGTGTTTGGACCCCTCTCATTTCCATGTGATGTTTCGGTGATCAGGGAGCGTCTGTTCCAGGCGTGCGTCTCCACTCTCCTGATATCATTATATCACATTATTAATGCTGCTCCCGTAGATGGTTGAATGCACTTATCCGTAGCAGATAATGGTATTCATCTCCTCCAACTTACTAAATCCGACCTTTAAATAACAATGCTGCTGTGATGAAGACTCAACCAGCTCTGAAAGGGAATGTGAGACTACTGTCTGATTTGTCTAATTTCGGACAGTAAACGGAGTACAGTACATGTACTTGAGTACAGTACATGTACTTGAGTGCTGTACTTAAGTACAGATTCTGAGGATCTGTACTTTAATGGTACTTTTTACTCTTACTTGAGTACAATTCCAAGACAAATATTTTACTTTTACTAGAGTACATTTCTAGGAAGGCTGTAATGTACTGAGTACTTTTAAGCCCAATCCACACCAATGATTCGCCATGCAACTCCTTGCAACATGCAACTACTTGCAACCATTATCGTCAATGGCATTTGCAAGCAGTGGTGTAAAGTAACTAAGTACTTTTACTTTTGGTACTTTAAGTACATTTTGATACCAATTCTTTTGTACTTTTACTCAAGTCATTTTATTCCGGACTTTTACTTGTAACAAAGTACTTCTAAATTGCAGTATTGATATTTTTACTTAGTAAAACATTTGAGTACTTTTTCCACCTCTGGTTGCGACTAGTTGCATTGGTGCGGTTTGGCTATTAGGTTGGCTGTTTTTTTTCTCCCCTAAAATGCAATTGGCCCCACGTCTGCTCTCACACAAGCCTTCTTTAACTAGATTTCTGGCTTCCCCCTCCACTCGCCTCTTTGTTACAGCTTGTATGGGTGTATAGGAGTAAAAGTATTTAGTTCTGGTTCCTCAGTATTTTATGTTTTTATAGGTGTTTCTGCAGGCTTTATACAACGTAGTGGTTCTACAAGCAAGCACACCAGTGCATGTAGTGCAGGTGGTTTCAGAGAGTTCACAGTACTTCTCTGAAACAAGAGTTACAAGATCCTATACATTCATTGTGAAAACATTACAGCAAGTCATTGTTATAAAAATGTTGTTGTACTTTTAAGTATTAATCAAAAGCATGTACTTTTGAATACTTGAGTATATTTAAAAGCAATGACTTTTTTTTACTCTTACTTGAGTACAACATTTTGACTGAGCTACTTTTACTAAGTAGTGGAGTAGATTTGACCAGGAGTATCTGTACTCTTATACTCTTGTACTTCGTCCACCTCTGCTTTTAATTGATGTTACATCCAAAACATGCCCATGACTAATTCAGAGATGAATTCCAACCCCTTTGCACCGTGTGCCTTGCGGTGTGCTGCAAGTGCACCATAGATGGTCTAAATAGGGCCCTGAGTCTGACATAAAGTATAATATTCAGAGAGTAAGGTGTTTCATTGAAGACTGAAGATTGTGTTTACGCAGCTCGATGATCCATTTAGTCTTGAATTAACCCATTAAGACCGGGAACGCATGTTTTAAAGCGAAAAATTGTCTCCGATCTTTGCTTCTGGGGGGTCCCAGGAACAACATATTTTGAAATTACAAATACAGCCATATCATTTTGGGGGTGGAAAAGTTGGAGCACCACTGATATAGCAGCATACCGGTAGGATTTGGAAAACATTTTTAGATATGTGTTTGGCCACGGACCCCCACCTCAAAATGTTTTGTTCCAGAGACCCCCAGAAGCAAAGATTTGAGTTACAAATGCTCGCTTTAAAAACATTACATTCAAAGATTTGAACACATTTTCGAGATTTTTCAAAAATAGCAGATCTACAAGCTCATAGGCACTCGGTGCCTCGCTAAGAGCTTGTAGAAAGAAATCAAAAATGACCCAGACGCGTTCCCGGATTGAATGGATTAAGTCTTAAATACGTGTAGGCTTGAGTAGGTTTGTAGCCCAATGCTAATCGGCGTCTCTCCTGCAACACTTAATCATCATTATTGGAACTAGTCGCATGACGACTCGTATCTCAGAGAGAGAACACACAGTGGGAACCGATGACAGACCGTGGAAGAGGATTTAACAAGAAAAAACACATCGGATGACGTTTTGCCGAGCTGTGGTGAGCGGGCCCTTTGGCAAAGTGTGATCTTAACAATACGCGTGTCATTTCATAAAACGGGAGCCGAGTATAGCAGCAACGGGATAGAAAATAAAACGTTTTATATAAAAAAAAGCATCTCAAGGTTTCTGTTCTCGTCGTTGTTGTTTTTGGACGTTCCTCTGCTGGAGGAGATTGTTGGTAGGAAGGTGGCCTGTATTTTTTTTTCCTTTTTTCTTTTTTGCTGAGTGGGAGTGCAGGAGCGGTGTGGGCTCAACGTCAAGCCTCTTGTGTGATTCACCCTGGTGGGTGAGGGCCAGGAGAACATCGAGGACACCCACACACCCTCAGCCCACTCTCCCCATAGCTACAGCATCCGCTGCTGGCCCCTCAGGCAAAGAGCCCGATGCACATTCAAAGAGAGGGAGAAGAACAGCGAACGAATAAGAGATCTCCCTTTTTAACAAGCCTGTTCAACGTGTCCACGGGTCATCATCAGTGGTGTAAAGTAACTAAGTACATTTACTCAAGTACTGTGCTTAAGTACAGTTGAGGTCTTTTTTTGAGGTACTTTTACTTCTACTCCACTATTGTACTTTTACCCCACTACAATTATTTGTAGACTTACGTTACGTTACTTAGTAGATTTTGATTATTATTATTAAACATACATTAACCACTTCACCCCGTACACATTTCGGGCATTTGAAAATAGGCGATCTATAATCTCGCAATGCGTCGCATTGATCTTGTTGATCTGCTATTTTCAAAAGATTTTTTATTTATTTATTTTAAAACCTGTGAAATGGGACCTTCTGCTTAATGAGTACTTTCTACTTTTGGTGTACTTTAAGTACATTTTGATACCAATACTTTTGTACTTTTAGTAACACAAGTAAATTTTGAATTCCGGACTTTTACTTTTAACAGAGTACTTCTACATTGCAGTATTGATACTTTTACTTAAGTAAAGAATGTGAGTACTTTTTCCACCACTGGTCATCAATGCTTTCTTCTGTGGTGAGTAACCATAGGAACTGAACTCATTAGTGTTGATTAACCACTTGAACCCTTGCACCTCTATTCTGGGGGGGTGAACATTCGGCAGAAATAGCAGATCTACAAGCAAATACAGCGTCTATTTTCGGCAAAGAGAGTTAGCAATAAAGGAGTGGAGCAACAAGTATAGAGCCCAAAGTATGTAGGGTTTAAATGGTTGGATGGAACAGTCTTGAGTCAGGTCATGGAAGGATATCTCGTTGAGATCACCTGTGAGAAAATAATCACATGACACGGATCCTGGGATCCACATTGGAGCGGCATGTGGATCTCGGAACTCATGTGGTTGACCACCCTGTGACATCAGTATCTATGGTGTATGACTATAGGTTTGGCAAGGTTGCGGCTTGATCTGAGTCCCCCTGACTTCCATCCATCATACCACTCAATCCAGAAACGCATCTGTGTCATTTTTAGATGTCTTTGGCTATTCAAAAATAGCAGATCTACAAGCTCATAGCTATGAGCTTTTAGATCTGCTATTTTTGATAAATCGTGAACTTGTGAGTAAATCTTTGAATATATATATTTTTTAAAGCGAACATTTGTAACTCAAATCATTGCTTCTAGGGGTCCCTGGAACTAAATATTTTGAGATGGGGGGTCCGCGGCCAAATACATATCATTTTGGGTGGTCCTTGACATGAGAAAGTTTGAAACCACTGATATCATAGCAACATAAAAACCTTTAGGATTTAGAAGACATTTGTAGAATATTGTTACAAATGTTCGCTTAAAAAATATATATATATTCAAAGATTTGCAAAAATGTTTATGATTTTTCCAAAATAGCAGATCTACAAGCTCATGATGAGCTTGTAGATCTGCTATTTTTGAATAGCCAAAGAAATCTAAAAATGACACACAGATGCGTTCCCGGTCTTAATGGGTTAAACAATTTAAGTTAGATATTTAAAAAAGCATAAAGCATTATGCGAAACGATGTTGGAGGTGTCTAAGTTGGCCCACTGGCAGTGTGCACTGTGGCGCTGATCGGTATACAGCGATTGCCGAGATTAGCTCTTAGGACACACAGACCTGCACACACAGAGAGACACACACGTACAGACCCTCTCACAGATGGCTAGCCTTAAATGCAGAGCCATGCCGTAAAGATGCGTCTAAAACAGGGGTCTTCAACAGGGGGTCCGGGACCCCTAGGGGGTCCTCAGAGTTACTACAGGGGGTCCGCCAAATCTTTGTGGGATATGATTCTTTTTTTTTTTTACCTTCACCACGTGAACCCTAGTATCCCTTTTTCTGAGGTGAACTTTAGCCAAAAATAGCCGATCTACAAGCTCACAACGCCTCGCGCTGCGAGGCGTTGTGAGCTTGTAGATCGGCTATTTTTGGCTAAGAGGTATACGTAGGTGTAGAGGGAAAAAAGAGCAGACCAAGCAAACAAAAAAGGTTTAATCTAAGACACAATTTTATGCAATATAGAGTAGGGGGTCCCTGCTTCATCTCTCTCTCAGCTAGGGGGTCCTTAGCCTGAAAACGTTGAAGACCCCTGGTCTAAAATAAAGCACGCATGCTGATTTAGTATTTCACTGCATCGAGACGGCTGCAGAGCAAAATGCAACGGCTCTATGTTGTCTTCAAACGTGTTGTTGTTGTCAGCCTGCACACACACACCCACACACTTGTTCTCACAGAGCCATCGATAAAAAAAAATAACCTCAGTCTATTTGAATGCGATTCATCTGATGCTGCAGGACCTGCTGCGATCGTTGTGCCAGAGATTGGATCTTCCATTTTTAGCGGTGCCAACCGCTCTACGTTTGACTCTGTCCGTATGTCCGTCCGTCCGTATGTTATGTCCGTTTGTTTGAGCACGGGATGAGCACGGCAAAGAAGCAACACATACAAACACACGCACACACACACACACACACACACACACACACACACACACACACACACACACACACACACACACACACACACACACACACACACACACACACACACACACACACACAGACTTGGAGATTGCCTATGCAATCTCTCCTCTCATTGGCCACACGTGCCACTGGTTATCAAAGAGGGGTCCAGGGACCCCCAGCGTATGTTATGTTCGTCCGCCCGTATGAGTACGGGATGAGCACGGGATTTTAAACAGCTATAACTCCAGTTTGCAGCATGCCACCAAGTCCAAATTTGGTATGTGGACTTAGACCACCAACAGGGACGAGCATGAATTGCTGAAGTTATAAAAGAGGGGTCCAGGGACCCCCAGCGTATGTTATGTCCGTCCGCCCGTATGAGCACGGGATGAGCACGGGATTTTAAACAGCTATAACTCCAGTTTGCAGCATGCCACCAAGTCCAAATTTGGTATGTGGACTTAGACCACCAATAGGGACGAGCATGAATTGCTGAAGCCCCGCCCCTTCTGTCTTCCCATTGGCTGGCCTTTAAACAGCCATAACTCAAGTTCCCAGCATGCTACGGAGTACAAATTTTGTACATGGACTCAGACCACCAATAGGGATGAACTGAAATGAGTTAAGCCCCGCCCCAAAGGCTGAAGTGGTTAATGTATGTTTTGTAATAGTGATCAAAATCTACAAAGTAACTAATAACTAAACGTTTTCAAATAATTGTAATGGAGTATTAAAAGTACAATATTTGCCTCTGGAGATGTAGTGGAGTAGAAGTAAAAGTACTGAAAACTGGAAATACTTAAGTAAAGTAAAAGTACCTCAACATTGTACTTAAGTTACTTTCCACCACGGATTTTGGGCACATCATTATAAGCCAAAAAAAATCACACCCTCTGTGAAGGAAGCGGTGCCTTTGGGGCGGGGCTTAACTCATTTCAGTTCGTCCCTATTGGTGGTCTGAGTCCACTTATCAAATTTGTACTTGGTAGCATGCTGCAAACTGGAATAATGGCTGTTTAAAGCCCAGCCAATGGGCAGACAGAGGGGGCGGGGCTTAAGTAATTACAGTTCGTCCCTATTGGTGGTTTTAGTCCATGTACAAAATCTGTACTCCGTAGCATGCTGCGAACTTGAGTTATGGCTGTTTAAAGGCCAGCCAATGGGAAGACAGAGGGGGCGGGGCTTCAGCAATTAATGCTCGTCCTTATTGGTGGTCTAAGTCCACATACCAAATTTGGACTTGGTAGCATGCTGCAAACTGGAGTTATAGCTGTTTAAAATCCCGTGCTCATACGGACGGACGGACATAACATACGCTGGGGGTCCCTGGACCCCTCTTTGCTAACCAGCGGCACGTGTGGACAATGAGAGGAGAGATGGCATAGGCAATCTCCAAGTCCGTGTGCTCATCCCGTGCTCAAACATACGGACGGACGGACGGACACGGAGACACGGTCAAACGTAGAGCGGACGCTAAAAACGTCAGAATTTGTGAGAATAACAGATCTACAAGCTCGTGTTGGTGCAGTTGTGGGTCAGCTATTTTAACAATTCATCGCACGACAAAGTACATAGAGATTAAGTGGTGATGTATGAGGAAAACAAGCGCTCAGCTTCTTTCATGAGGCATTGATTTTTATTTTCAGAGATATAGCTAGCCAGCACATCCCAGGGGGTTCTGTATTGAAAGACCGTTACGGGATGGAGAGAAGTACCCGATGCTCTATTCTGGTGTCTGTGTCAAGTCCCGGACTCAAAGATTAGAAGGTCTCACTCTGGTTTCCGCCAGTGGTGAAAAGTAACTAAGTACATTTACTCAAGTACTGTACTTAAGTACAATTTTGAGGTATTTGTACTTTACTTGAGTATTTCCAATTTCCAATACTTTTACTTATACTCCGCGACATCTCAGAGGAAAATATTGTACTTTTACCACTACAATTATTTGAAAACTTTAGTTACTTGTTACTTTGTAGATTTTGATTATTACAAAACATACAGTAACCACTTCAGCCCTATATACATTTCGGCTATTTGAAAATAGCCGATCTACAAGCTCACAGTGCCTCGCGATGCGACGCATTGTGACCTTATATAGATCGACCATTTTCAAGTGATTTTTAAACATTTGAAAACTGTGAAATGGGACATTCTGCATAATGAATACTTTTACTTTTGCTACTTTAAGTACATTTTGATACCAATACTTTTGTACTTTTACTCGAGTACATTTTGAATTCCGGACTCCGTACTAGTATTGATACTTTTACTTAAGTAAAAAAAAAATGGGAGTACTCTTTCCACCACTGCTAGGTTTCCGCTCACACTTCAGAACCAGGGTCCATGCGTTTTGTGACACATGGCGCCCCCGCCCCACAGAAATGAACCAACTGGGGGAAACAAAAGCTGGGGATAAGACAGCTGTAATGAGACATGACATGAACACCGCTGAACCCTAAAGAGTGAGGTGTATTGAAGGGGAGGTGCAACACAGCTGCGCTCAGAGGAAAGGAAGGGCCAAACCGAGTGGAAACGGAGCTACAGTATAACACATAGCAATTACCCAGAAACATGGCAAACACGAGCACATCGCGGTGGCGAAAAGGTGATAAAATAGGCCCGGAATGCAAATCGCTGCATGTAGTAGAATCGTCTGCCTTGGAACCAGCACTGCCCACGGATTGTGTACCTGGGGGGGGGGGGGGGTCAGCAACAATTAAGGGAAATAATTACCCCCAGTCATAAGCCTGAGTTGCTATGGCACTGATGGTTATCTGCACATGAGAGCTAATGGATCGTAACACTTCATGTCGAGATACCGCAGACGGGCTCATAATGCAGAAGACAAGAGATTTGCGCCGTGTTCATCTCATTTCCCCGGCCCGCTGCCTGTCAAAGGTGTCAGCGTGCCACACCTGATCCTCTGTTAAAGGACTAATAAAGAAAGCTAAGACTGGCACCGGGGGCAGGCCCCCGCGCTGACGCCGGTGCCAGATTTCATTTAGCGCCATTACTCCTGCTGCCAGCTGAAGCACTCTCTGGTGCCGAGCCTCCCCGTATTAGAAATGAGTTTAGCGCTGCAAACACTCCAGCCGCGTTTCATTTATCATTTCTCCTGGTAGGGAGAAATAAATCACAAAGTACACAAACAGCACCGAGTGCCCCCGTTCGACAATTGATCTGTCATGTTGGACCAAAGCACACTGTCGCAGAATTTAACTCATAAAGACCGGGAGCGCATCTGTGTGTCATTGTCAGCTTCCTTTGGCTATTTTTGAAAAACTTGTGAACATTTGTGGAAAATATATTGAATATATTGAATATATATATGTTTTTTAAGCATTTTTAACTCAAATCTTTGCTTCTGGGGGGTCCCTGGAACAACATTTTTTGAGATGGGGGTCCGGGGCCAAATACATATAATTTTGGGGGTCTTCCACTTGGAAAACTTTGAGAACTACTGATATTATAGCAACATAAGTTTTTTCAAAAAATACATTTGTAGAATCCCCAGAAACAAAGATTTGAGTTACAAATGTTCGCTTAAAAAATATATATATATATTCAATGCAATTCTTTTCATGATTTTTCAAAAAAAATGCAGATCTACAAGCTCTACAAGCTCTATAAGCTCTACAAGCTCAAAAAATAGCAGATCTACAAGCTCTACAAGATCTACAAGCTCATAGCGCGGCACTCTGTGCCGCGCTATGAGCTTGTAGATCTGCTATTTTTGACGAAACAAAGTATAAGATAATGGTTAAAGTGGTTAAAATCTAAAATGACAGACGCTTTCCCGGTATTAATGGGTTAAAGTGTATCATATAGGCCAACCACACAACAGATGAATTATAGGCCTATGCTATTTTTTTTTTTTTAATGAATTGTCTTTTAACAGGGGGGGTTGTGATTATCTTGTAGAGTTCAATGAGCGGTTGTCACCAGATGGGACCCTGCCGCTGCACACGGTGGCTTTCTGCCGAATCCCCGGCCCTCGTGTCTTTGCAAGATAACATTTAGAAGTTCTTGCGTCGCTGTTTGTCAGGATGCCTGCTGTTTTGGGGGCGCGAGGCGAGGAAGACAGAGATGATTAATGCTCAGGGAAGCGGCTGGGCACCTGACTGAGCCTTGCCCATTGTTAGATCAACATCCAACTGGGACACGGCCGTCTCTGCAATTAAAAAAAGGGGGACAGTGCTGGCAAAGATGGCACTACCTACAAAGACAACTGACAGAGGTGGGCTAATTTATTCTGACCCAGTCTCATAATTGTTGGCCAAATACTCTGGTTTATAATATTTTTTTTTGCTTTTATTGAAAGAAAGGAATGCAGATGAGGGAAGTATAATGAAAGCTGTGGCCAGGCAATGGAGGTACAATGAAGTAAAAAAAAACACATCAGCTTTCATTTGCAGATCCCCGCCAAACAGATAATTGCAGAGCAGTGAAAGGAGAGAAAACAATAGATGCAAATAATGTCAGAAACCTTAATCTACAGTTTGCTGAGAGGTTGTGTGCACTGGTGTAAAGTAAGTACATTTACTTAAGTACTAGTACTGTACTTAAGTACAATTTTGAGGTATTTGTACTTTACTTGAGTATTTCCAATTTCCAATACTTCACCTCCACTACATCTCGGAGGCAAATATTGTACTTTTACTCCACTACACAATTATTTGAAAACTTTAGTTACTAGTTACTTTGTAGATTTTGAGTATTATTACAAAACATACATAAACCTCTTCAGCCCTATATACATTTCGACCATTTGAAAATAGCAGATCTAGCTCACAGCTCACAATGCGTCGCGATGCGACACATTGTGAGCTTGTAGATCTGCTATTTTGAATGGATTTTTATACTCTTTAAAACTTGAAATGAGACATTCTGCTCAATGAGTACCTTTACCTTTGGTACATTTTGATGCCAATACTTTAAACTCAAGTACATTTTGAATTCCGGACTTTCTACATTAATTGTGGAATTGATACTTTTACTCAAGTAAAAAATGTGAGTACTTGTCCACTGGTTTTGTGAATGCATTGGACTTAATTCGATACCATTTTTGCCCGTTGAATGTTGCTGTGCAGCGGCCGCGCATCTAAGAAAGGGCCGTCGATGGCGCTTACGTCAGGTTTCAATTGACGCAGGTCTCAAAGTGTGTTTATAATTGTGGTGCTGAAGAAGAAGTGATAATGAAGAAATCTTTCACTTTGCACGGAAGGTGTCAAGAATGCAATCGTGTGGGTGTGCGGGGGGTGGCGGAGGTGTTTGAGAACAAATTCTATTTTTAAAAACCAGCCGTGTACAGTATCTAAGATCAGAGCTGAGAACATGCTGTCATGCTTGCCTTGACTTCTGACTTGAGTTGAACTTTTGTTTTGATAGACGGCTCACTGATCTTAACACAAGTTCACTGTCATATGCAAGGAAACTCAAAGCTGCAATACCTTTACTCCTTCCAGACTTATAAGATGGAGCCTTTCCACATAGCGATTTAGTAAGACCGTAAAAATGTGGTAATTGTTTGACCACATGAACCCTTGCTTCCAGTGGTGGAAAGTAACTAGTACATTTACTGAAGTACTGTACTTTTGAGGTACTGTTTTTGTACTTTACTACTACTTTACTATTCCAATTTCCAATACTTTTACTTGTACTCCACTACATCTCAGAGGCAAATGTTGTACTTTTACTCCACAACAATTATTTGAAATCTTTAGTTACTTTGAAGATTCAGATTATTATTACAAAACATACATTACCCACTTCAGCCCTATATACATTTCAACCATTTGAAAATAGCAGATCTACAAGCTTGGAGATCTGCTATTTTCAAAAGATGTAGGCTATATACATTTGAAACTTGAAATGGGACATTCTGCATATGAGTACTTTTACTTTTGGTACTTTAAGTACATTTTGAGAGTATTTCTACATTGTGGTATTGATACTTAAGTAAGAAATGTGATTACTTTTTCCACCACTAGCTTCCCTATTCTGTGATCCGACCGCTATGCCCATAGATGGGCTGCATGGGCATGCCAATATACAGGGTATGGGCATATACCAATGACATCAGGGATCTTCATGTAGCCTATGGCCTTAAAAGGGACAAGGACTGACAGATACAGACATCTCCATATATGGGCATAAGGCAGTGGTTCTCAACATTTTTCATGTCAAGGACCCCCAAAATTGACAATTATTAGCCCCGCGGACCCCCATTTGAAAAGATATGCCAGTTGCCATGGACCCCCATAAGAGAAGATTTTTTACGGCTCTAGAAGTGATTTTCAACCATTTTAATTTCAAGGACCCCCAGTTTGACATGCATTAGGCTACGGACCCCCATTTAATGGCATTTCTATCTCTGGGACCCAATTTTATATTGTAAAATCAATGTTAATTTAACTCTGAGAGTGTACAAATGGAACCAAATGGACCCTAACGGGTCCATTTGTACACTCTCTGAGTTACAGACCCATAAGGGTCCATTTGGTTCCTAACTAACCATCATTTTGCTGGGGACCCCCTGGAACCCCCTCAAGGATCCCTGGACCCCAGACAGACACAGTACAACGGGTACTCTGACAAAGCCCCGACACTATGAAATTGGCGGTTCAGATTGGCGGTGCGTCACACGTAGGTGTGAGGGCCCTCTAGTATTGCTTAATTAACAGGTTTCTGCACCACTCAATGGTTATAGGTTTTGGGGCAGAATGACACAAATTACAAACTTTAGTTCTTGGGCAAAAGCACAAATCTATGGTGTTCCTCTATTATGTTTTGTCATTAAGTAATCCACTACATTATGTGTGTTACGTATTTGAATGCATATATTCCAGCTGTACGATATAAAATTGTGTTTTACTTGGCCATACTGTAGCCACAGTCCTAAATATGGCCCGACGGTCATCCACCAACCCACCCAACCATTAGGTCATTTTAATATAGGATAGATTAGGGTAGGATGACCATAGAGTTAAAAGATAATAGAGAGGGAACCGGATATCGACTCCCATCCACTTGCATTGAGTTGCTCACCCAGCGCATGAGGCGAATTCACCCCTTCTTCCGGGTTGTGAAGTGTGATGGGCGAGGCCTGCTTGGGGCCACTGTGACACGTTTTGCGTCACCTCGGTGCGCAGCCCCGTGCACAAGCTCGTGAGTCGAGCCCATTGGTCGAAGCCGTTTTCGTTCGTTCATGTACAGTGGCCCCAGTCGTTTTGAGCTGCAGTACCTATGAATGGCCAGCATGTCCAATGCGCTTCAATGCAACCACTGGGTTCTGGGGGCTTGAGGATGACTGACTTGGAACTGGGCATTGCTGACATCATAGTGACAGTATAATGATGACGCGAGCATTGAATCAGCTCGGCTTAAAGACATCAACATCACCTACGAGAGGAACTATTCCAGCGGGGATTTATGAGCTTAGTATTCCATTGGTATTTACCCTGGCCTGTACCCAATCCTGGATTGTAAGGTCACATCATTAGTTACATTCTTGGTCCGTTACAGCCCATTCATAGCAGCAGCTCTGACAATGGAACCACTGCGGCAGCGAGGAAACTCAGAGGAACCAAGACCTTACAGTAGTCAACAGTTTACCGCCAGCACTTTAACTCAATCAGAAGTGAAGAGACGTCATCTTCTGACCGACGCAGGAAAGAGTCACTTTACTCACTTGAAGACACACCAGGGCAGCCACACTGGAGAGAAACCGTACCACTGTAAACAGTGTGGAAAGAGCTTCGGTCATTTAGGTAACCTTAAGGCACACCTGAGGTTCCATACGAGAGAGAAACCTTACCACTGTAAAGAGTGTGGAAAGAGTTTCATTTGGATCGGTGGCCTGAAAAGACACCAGCATATCCACACTGGAGAAAAACCTTTCCATTGCAAACGGTGCGATAAGGGTTTCAATCAGTTATCTCATCTTATCTTCCACTGTACGCTGTGTTCCAAGAGCTTCAGTGAGGCAGATAGCCTGAACAAACACCAGCGCGTCCACACCGGAGAACAACCTTACCTTTGTAAACATTGTAACAGGAGTTTCAGAGTGTTAGGTAACCTGAAGGTGCACCTACATCTCCACACGGGAGAAAGACCTTTCCAATGTAAACAGTGTAGCAAGACTTTCAGTCTGTTACATAATCTGAAGACACACCAGAGGGTCCACACGGGAGAAAGACCTTTCCACTGTAAACAGTGTAGCAAGACTTTTAATCGGTTAGATACTCTGAAGATACACCAGAGGGTCCACACGGAAGAAAGACCTTTCCACTGTAAACAGTGTAACAAGACTTTTAATCAGTTAAATAATCTGAAGACACACCAGAGGGTCCACACAGGAGAAAGACCTTTCCACTGTAAACAGGGTGATAAGACTTTCAATCTGTGAGTTAGCCTGAAGACACACCAGCATCTCCACACCAAAGACTGACCACACTGGAGAAAAACACTGTTTCCACTGTAAACAGTTCAGCTGACAGCAGATACTGTAAGCAGGTTTTAGGCAGGTACAGAGAGTCACTATGCAAAGGAGAGTAGGAGGATACAGGAGGATGTTTGTGTGGTTGTCAATGACTTAAACGTAGCCCTGTTAAGCAGACCAGCAAAATGTAAAGCTTAAACGTGTCTACAGAGCAGACAGCATTGACAAGTCAGAGATGGAAGAGTCCTACCTAGCTCTGGTCCATAGCGTTAGAAGGAGTTCTCTAACGCTATGGTACTTTCGATCCTTTCCCCTCGCACCGCGGTAGCGCAGGCTCTCGACTGTAGTAAAAAATAAAAAATACACTTTTTCTACTCATCAAAACAATGACGGTTAGCCTACTCTACTAAGTGGGAACACTCCGAGCCCCTCACCTCACGTCTAAAATACACTTTTTGGCCAGAAAATACGATATTTCACCGGAAGGAAAAAAAAGCTTTGGGTACTCCACAGTGCCCTCTACAGATATGGTCAATGGAATTTTCCTATTGACCAGATTCTTCCTTCCGGTGTATTTTTTTGTTTTTACAACAGATGAGAGGCTACCGTGGTGCGCGATTAAAGGATCGAAAGTACCATAGCATTGAGGAGAACTCCATCTAACGCTATGGTCCAAAGTCCTACCCAAAGTTGTGTCAGGGTTTTGGAATGATGCAGCAGCCATACACCATTAAAGGGAAACTATGTAACAGATCTGGTCTGTGTGTGTACAAACACACCCCCCCACGCCCCCCCCCTCCCCTCTCTGACAGATTTCAGAGTGATGGCTGTCTTTGATGCATTAATTAATTAGAGAGAGCACTAACGAGCACAGAACAAGTTTGACACTTTTATGATCATAATATAATCCATCAACTCAGTGCACAAGCCTTTTGAAGTTAAAAGGGATCAATTAAGAGCTCCGGCCGAGCTCCGCCCTCCCCCCACAGACAGAGGCGTCCCTGCAAGGGATGGATGTCAATGTCAATTAATATAGAAATAAGACTTTCACCTAGACAAAACAAGAACTAGACACTGTACCAGATTTTTTCTTTTTAGTGATAATGGCCCCCATTGCCCCCGATACTCCAGTCAACATTTCAAGGACTTTGCAGCAGCTTACGGGTTCAGCCACGTCACTAGCAGCCCCAGGTTCGCTCAGAGTAACGGAGAGGCGGAATGTCACATCCGGACGGTGAAAAGGCTGCTAAAGAAAGCTAAGGGTCCGTATCTGGCTCTGTTGGCCTACAGAGCTACACCACTCTAATGGCTACAGTCCTGCTCAACTAACTCCTCATGGGCAGGGGACTGCGCACACCACTGCCCCAGAATCCCTCTCTACTCACCCCAGAGCTTCCAGACAGCACTGGTGTTGCAGCTAAAGAAAGGGAGAGGAGGGTGAAGGACACTGCAAGTTTCAACAAAAGGCACCGTGTGAGAGATCTGAGTCAGCTCACACCAGGTCAGCCAGCGTGGACTACAGATAGAAAGTCTCAGGGCACGGTGGTTTCGTCCACCTCAGCTCCACGTTCCTACATAGTGGACGGGCCTACAGGCACCATCAGGCGGAACAGACACCATCTTGTCCCTTTGCCAGAGACCGTACCACACACACCAACACCCATCACACCACCCCAACCAGGTGAGCCTACACTGGGTTCTCCAGAACGCCCTGAGTCACCAACACAGACTCCCAAGGCACACACACCCATCCGTACACACCCACACGACCCTACCAGGTATGGCGGAGTGGTGGTGAGTGGAGAGTGGCAGACTGGACTTGTGAACTGTGGGGGGAGAGAAAAATAAATGTGAAAAAAAGAGAAAATAAAAAAAAAGATGTGTAAAAGAAAGAATGTTGAATGTTTTGTGTTCTGAGGTTTGTTCACACTATTTGCCTCACAAACGTATACTGCCTGACACTGTGTGTGTGTGTGTGTGTGTGTGTGTGTGTGTGTGTGTGTGTGTGTGTGTGTGTGTGTTTTTTAGCGGCGCTGGCTGCTCTATAACTGGCTTTTCCGTCAACGTTCTGATTGGTCAGGTCTGTCAACGTTCTGATAGGTCAGGCCCGTCAACGTTCTGATTGGTCAGGCCCGTCAAGGTTCTGATTGGTCAGGTCCGTCAACGTTCTGATTGGTCAGGCCCGTCGAGGTTCTGATTGGTCAGGCCCGTCGAGGTTCTGATTGGTCAGGTCCGTCAACGTTTTGATTGGTCAGGCCCGTCAAGGTTCTGATTGGTCATGCCCGTCAAGGTTCTGATTTGTCAGGCAAGGGGACTATTCATGACATCACTATGATGTCATGAATATAGAATTAGATGTCTATATAAACAATGACTAAATAAACAATGAGTAATATCTAGAAATATTTAGTAATTTCATTTTATTATTCATTTGGCTAAAGTCTCCTACTAGGTAAGTTTTTTAAAGTTAGATCCTCAATTTAACTTTAAAGGCGCCGCTACCTTCACACAGGTGTGATTTTTTTTTAGAAGCTTAAGAGTGCATCGTTCTGTACTAAATGCTTAATCCATTGAGACAGAGGCGACGATTGGCAGGCAAAACCCCTCAACAGCGACAACCGCAGGCAAATAGGTTTTCTTTTCATTGCAGCTGAAAAGGCTTACCAAAGACATTGGTAACCGGTTAATACTATCGGTTAATGGTTAACCGTAAAAAAAATAAAATAAAATGGCTTTAACGCTATTTTAGAATAGATGTAGACCTATTTGACAGTTGCAGAAACATAATTGCCTTTAACGAGCATCAGCTGGACACACACACACACACACACACACACACACACACACACACACACACACACACACACACACACACACACACACACACACACACACACACACACACACACACACACACACACACACACACACCTCCCAACCTCGGTCATGTGATAAAGAGGTCAGACTTCCTGTATCTGGTTGCTATGGCAACCTGCCAGATCAGGCTGAGGGTCTGATAGGAAAATCGGAAAATCAATCAAGCCGAGAGTCTGATCACTGATCGAGGTGAGGTAAGGAGCCTAAGACATAGCCAGAGCTCTGATCAACAGTCTATGGCGGGTCTTGGAGGCATGTGGAGTGATCCTGTGCTTGCGAATCCCACACAAACTTTCGGAGCTTTTGTCAATTATATAGTAGTAAGATAGTAAGATACGATAGTAAGATAGTAAGATAGTAAGATTATGGTTCACATTTCATATCACACACAACATACCTGCAACTTTCACTAGCCAAAAATAAAACAACTCTTTTTTTCCCTTTTTTGACAGGGGTTGGTGGGGGCCGGACAGTTGCCCCTCGCGGGCCGCAAATGGCCCGCAAGCCGCCTATTGGGGAACCCTGGTGTATGTAATGTATACCCAAATCCTCCGTCCATATATATAAATGTTGGTCAACAACAGGACCAACTGTCTCCTTGGTGAAATTCCAAGTGAGATTCGTCAGAGATTGCAGCTTTCCTGAAGTTTTGTGGCAAGGGAAGTCTTCATATATTCTCCTTTAGTTGCTATAAATGTGCAGCATAATTGGCTCTCGCTCCCCCCGCCTCTTCATACGGCCCTTCTGTTGTTTACGCTTGATTAATTGCGGAGCCATCACTTGCCACCGAACAAAGCAGTTGGTTCCAAAAATATTAGTAATTGACACAATTCTATGTAATCTGCTCACACTCAAGATGAATTAATCTCCTCTTGACAGGCAGCGCGCACAGTATTCGCCATAATTAAGTAAGATGATCCCGTTAATATTGCCCCTGTTGCACCATGATTCTCATGAACATGGACATGTGCTGTTTTCATCGCTGCCATATCTTGTTACCTCTCAGGGATAGCTGAGAAGTACAGGGAAGCACCCAAGAAGTGAGACAAAAAAGGGCCCTACTTCTTCTGGAAACATAATGTTCTTCACAATTACTCAAAGTATTTTAGCTGTTAGACATTTTTTATGACCTGAGTTCCCGGGACTCTAATAATAGGCTCCCCACTGTTTTCGCTCTACTCTAAATACTTTTTTTGGGGGCAAAAATAGCTGATCTACAATGCATCGTGGTGCAACATAAAAAGCCCAAATGACTTAACAACACAAACAGACGTTATTAGTTGTGTACAAGTGACTTTTTTTTCTCTGCTCTTCCTCGTGTACCTACTTGCGGATTATATACGGTCAGTCTACCTTATGTGCATCGTGGTCGACACGCACTGACATTTTGCAGCTTGATCCCATGTAGTACGCACTGACTTTTATCTTTTTATTGTGTGTTTTCTAGCACCTCACTCAACTAACGTCCATAAGTATATCATGCACAGTATACATCTGCTGCTATGCTTATATTTTATCCCAGGTACTTGTGTGAATATGTAGATAACTTTTTTTCCTCTTGTTTGATCTCCTTTCCCACTACCCCCCCCCCCCCCCCCCCCCCCCCCCTTCTTCTTCCCCTTCTTTTTCCTATGGAAATAACGACACGATGGGAACTATGCATGAAAAAAAAAATCACCCACTTCTTTACTTTTGTAAACCTGTGATGTGACAATAAAGCTGATTCTGATTCTGATTCTGAAAAACAGAGTGTTACCAGAACAGTTGCAGAAGTTATTTCAGTTCAGTTCAGAGGATGAGGACCAAAGAAGAAGATATTAAAGACATTTAAACAAATGAAACAATCTTTTAGTTTTTTTCCCCTCCCTTTTTATTTGATGAATCATTGTGACGTAGGCCTACTGGTTGGTAGCCATTGGACAGATCATCTGATATTTGATGATTTTTAATTGTAGATTAAGGGCAGGTATAATAAGATGTAGCTCTGGTCCATAGCCTTAGAAGGAGAACTCCTTCTAAGGCTATGGACCAGAGCTAAATAAGATGTATCTTCTTCCTGCTCCTTTTCATTTGTGGAATATGTAAA
Source organism: Gymnoscopelus microlampas (assembly GCF_963454915.1). NCBI lineage: Eukaryota > Metazoa > Chordata > Actinopteri > Myctophiformes > Myctophidae > Gymnoscopelus > Gymnoscopelus microlampas. The sequence continues at coordinate 4,327,598 of NC_139954.1, read as the reverse complement.
AGAAAAGAAAAAGGAATGTAAAACCATTCATGAAATAAATAAAGATGACATTAAATAAAAACTCATTTCGACCATTTTCGCCTATAATGAGTTGACATACCCAAAATAGGGACGCCACTGTGCTATTTTGATTGTACTATATGAGCACCTGCTGCCCATACGTACCTTGGGTACACTGTCAACATTGGAATCCTCCACTTTGTTGACAGACATTGACAAGGAACTGTTTCTTAAAGCTTTTTTTCAATTTGTGCTTACACACCATAGCTGACCGAGAGTGTGAACGTGTATCCGAATGGACCCGTAAGGGTTCTTTGTTTACACTCTCAGTCAGGGCTGAGTTAACGCTGAGGATTTGACTGTTTATGTTTTGTCAATGTTGAACAATAAACTGCTGGAAGTCGGTTGTGGGAGGCGGCCCAAGGCCCAGTAGAAATGGCCTGGGACTTCTGCAAAGAAACAAACTGAGAGATTTACGAAGAAAATAAGAGCCTTGCTATATCTAATCCTGGACTACTTACGTGGTATTAAAGCGGGCTTTCAAGGGACGGTGTCAAACTTTCGTCTGCTTTAACGACTTGAACCCTAGCGTGCCTATTCTGGGGCAAAAACAGCAACTGCAACGCAATAGGCTCTAGGCACAGCAGCCATTTTGTAAAGAAATTGGGCCTCTTTACTTCCTTCACAGGTGTTACCCATGATACTAATGAAGGCTCTGTTCCATTCTGGTCAAACAGAGTCAGGGTGCTGATATTGTGCATGTTGACTCACTGTACACCAGTGGGTCTCAAAGTGTGGTCCAGGGACACTCATGGTTCATTGAGGAGGTGCCAAATGGCCCCTTACTGGTGTGTAGCTCTGAGAGTGTACAAATGGAAACAAATGGTCCTGTAAGGGTCCATTTGGTTCCATTTGTACACTCTGGTTCCATTTGTACACTCTGGAGTTATGGGGATCCTTGGAATTAAAAAAAGGTCTATGAGAACCACTGTGCTACACTAAATGGAACAGAGACTTCATTAGTATCATTGGTAACACATGTGAAGTAAGTAAGGAAGGGGCCCAATTTCTTTCCAATATGGCTGCTACGCATAGAGCCTCTGGGAAGAAAGGAGCTGACTTAATATAGACCCCTGGGGGGGGGACTCGGTCAACATGAGTACTGTATATAGGGTTTAAGTGGTTAAATAAAGATCAAGAACGAGCGTTTCCCCGTTAATGAATATGTGAAATGTCAGTGACTAGGCAGGAGGGAGACGAGCAAGGTGACATTTATCCCCTCCAGCTTGAGCTTCCAAGAGCTTGCCACAACAAAGTCCTCCTTGACAGACGCGCCGACTCCTTCTCGCTGTCATTTAATTAACCTTTGCATAGATTAAAATGTTATCCGGAGTTATCTGAAAGCGGAGAGGGCAAAGAACAGCCTCTTATAGCTCTTAACCCATTAAGACCGGGAACGCACCTGTGAAACCACTTCATCCATACTTCATGCTTTGGCTATTCAAAAATAGCAGATATGCAAGCCCATAGCACGGCACCGGCAGCTCATAGCACGGCACCGCACGGCAACGGAGTGCCGCGCTATGAGCTTGTAGACCTGCTATTTAAAAAAAAAAATTTGAACATTTGTGCAAGTATTTGAATATATATATTTTTGAAAGCACATTTTTTTTACTCAAATCTTTGCTTCTCGGGGGGGGGGGGGGGGGGGGGGGGGGGGTCCCTGGAACAACATATTTTGGGAGGTCCTTGACATGAAAAAGTTTGAGCACCTCTGATATACTACAGCAACATAAGTTTTTTTTAAAAAGCTGTTAGGATTTAGAAGACATTTGGAGAATCCCCAGAAACAAAGATTTGAGTTACAAATGTTCAAATGTTAAATGTCAAAAAATAGCAGATCTACAAGCTCATAGCGCCGCACTCGGTGGCGTGCTATGAGCTTGTATATCTAAAAATGACACAGATGCGTTCCCGGTCTTAGTGGATTAATACATTTGGAAGTGTGATGTTGCGTTACGTCTCCGTGCATCAGGGACGACGGCGCGGTATGCTTTGATATTCTTTCGGCAGGAACAAGCAAAGGAGAGCAAACAGGTTGCCAGTCGGTTCTTCTTGCGGAAAGCCTGCTGCTTGTTTTTTTGGCAGCGCTGCGACTAAATCACCAGGGCTAGATTATGAAGCTCAGCTGTTGATGCTTGGCCACCTCCTGTTGTTGCCTGCCTTGCTCTCTCATTGCCTGGGCCCAATGCAGCATCCTGGCATGTCTGAATGGGCCCCGGTTTTGTCATCACCACAAACAGAGGGGGATGCGGGGCGCGCCGGGTTGCCTGCATGTGGTGGAAAGACTATTTAGAGAGGGAAAAGTCCCATAGGACGAGAAATCAATAAAACAATGCTAAGCTGCCATGCTGGGACTTAACGCTCGGATCCAAGATGGACGTATTAAGTGAACGCACTAAAGGCTCTCGTATGCGTGAACAGAATGTTCCGATTGAAATGGCTCCAGGCTCTTTAAAGGCACAATGCAGGGAATATGTCTAAGGCACATCCCAAAGTTTTTCATAGCTCTAGATCCAACAGAGAAATTTGGCGTCTTCCCAGGACCCAAACTTACAAAAATAGTTTATGAATGAATCACTTGAGGCCTATTTCTAAAATAGTGAAAATAGCATATATTTCCACTCCTAATTTTAAAGGCAGGGCAACTTGATAATGGACCACTCTACAAATCTACAAAGTCTTCTAAATCCAACAGGTTTCTGAAAAACATATGTTGCTATATCAGTGGTGCTCAAACTTTTTCATGTCAACGACCCCAAAATGATCTGTATTTGGCCGCCGACCCCCATCTCAAATATTTAGTTCCAGGGGCCGCCCCCCACCCCAAAGAACCAAAGATTTGAGTTACTTAATCTTCGCTTTAAAAAAATATGTATTCAAAGATTTGCACACATTTTCACAATTTTTCAAAATAATTGCAGATCTACAAGCTCATAGCACGGCACTCTGTGAAGCGCTATGAGCTTGTAGATCTGCTATTTTTCAATAGCCAAAGTATACAATAATGGTTACAGCTCAAATCCAAAATGACACAGATGCGCTACCGGATTGAATGGGTTAACAAGGCAATGGTCAAAGCACTACAGCAGTGAAAGAAGAAGAGTGCAAATAGAACCGTGACATTTTTCTGATACGCACTCTGACTGCAACATTTGGTGGCACAGTTTTACTATAACAAATAATAGGTTAGGATTAGAGTTGGGCTCTAGAACCGGAGGAACCGGATCTAGAACTGGAGGAACCGGATCCAACATTGAGGAACCGTAATCGGTTCCGTCACATTTTGCAACCGTTTCCAGAACCGGTTTGATCTGCACTGTCAGAGCTGGTATGTGGACTTCATGTCTTCTTTACAATAGGCTCTATGCACAGCGGCCATTTTGGAGATAAATTGGGCCTCTTCTTACTTCCTTCACAGGTGTTACCAATGACACTAATGAAGGCTCTGTTCCATTCTGGTCGAACAGAGTCAGGGTGTTGATATTGTGCATGTTGACTCACTGGAAACACTCTGCTACACCAGTGGGTGTCAAAGTGTGGTCCAGGGACCCTCATGGTTCATTGAGGGGTTCCAAATAACCCCTTCAAAGGTGTGTAACTCTGAGAGTGTACAAATGGAACCAAATGGACCCATAAGGGTCCATTTGGTTCCATTTGTACACTCAGAGTTATGGGGTCCTTGAAATGAAAAGGTTTGAGAACTACTGTGGTACATGAAATGTAACAGAGCCTTCATTAGTATCATTGGTAAAACCTGTGAAGGAAGTAAGGGAGAGGCCCAATTTCTTTCCAATATGGCTGCTGTGCATAGAGCCTGTTACAATACCGTTGGCATATTGTAATTGGCCGGAGCTCTTAATTGATCCCTTTGAACTTCAAAGGGGTCGTGCACTGAGTTGATTGATTGGGCCATAAAAGTGTCAAACTCGTTCTGAGCTCGTTTGTGCTCTCTCTAATCAATGAATGCATCAAAGACAGCCATCACTTTGATACCTGTCAGAGAGGGGAGGGGGGGAGTGTGTGTGTACACACACAGATCTGCGGTAAGGTAAGTGATTTACTTTGGTTGGTGGGTTATTTTCAAGATGCCACCATTGTCATACCTGGTTATGCCGAAATGCACGCAAAATCTAAAACTACAGCACTACACTATACACACACATTCTGCAAATAATACCACCTTAATATAACAACACATAACCAGACAGGGTTACGGCCTTGTTGTACGTTCGGTAAATCCAGGCACTAAGCCCCACCCGACCGCCCCCACTGCTGCTACAGAAATCCCTCTTTATCTCTTACTGTATTAGTATTTAATTGCATTATATTATTATTATGATCTCAGTTTTTTTTCTTTTCTTTTTTAACTTTCTTTTTCATATCCTATCGACTCTGTTGGAAATGTCCAAAACTGTTACTTTTCACGATTCAAATTCCAAAATAGCAAAAGTAGCAGATCGACAAGCTCAAAACGCGTCGCTTCGTGCCGCGTTGAGCTTGATGGCTTGATTCCAGGCTTAAAATAATTGATTAAATCTCTATGGGATAATGGCCGCCACTGCTATGCCCTAATGCACCAAGGCTGTAATCAATGCGTGCACATCTTGGTGTTTCTACCAACAGATGAAAACGTTTTCATTAGAATTACAATCCATCTGGTTTCATGGTTTACTACAAGGCTTGCACGCTTGCTGCTTGGAGCTCCTGCACAAATAATAACGCGTTAAGATTCACAAGCAGTAAAGGCCATTTATTGTGATTTGTGTATACCTACATATCACCATGCCATGATTACCTTGCTTGAATGTGTCTGGTACATGGACCAAGTCTTATGAGTGGGTTCTGTCTAGACGCTAGAAGGATTTATTTAACCCATTCAAGCCATTCTGTGTCTTTTTTTTTCTTTGGCTATTCAAAAATAGCAGATCTACAAGCTCATAGCGCGGCACCGAGTGCCGCGCTATGAGCTTGTTGATCTGCTATTTCTTTTTAAATCATGAAAATGTGTGCAAATCTTTGAATATATGTATTTTTTAAAGCGAACATTTGTAACTGTCAAATGTCTCAACCGAATGTCTTCATTTTTCTGAAAAACTATTGTTGCTATATCAGTGGTGCTCAAACCTTTTCATGTCAAGGACCCCCAAAATGTTGGGTTTTTGGCCGCTGATCCCCATCAAAATATTTGATTCCAGGGACCCCCCAGAAGCAAAGATTTGAGTTAAAAATGTTGTTTCCAAAAATATATATGTATTCAAAGATTTGCACAAAATGTTTTTCAAAAATAGCGGATCTACAAGCGTTATGAGCTTGTAGATCAGCTATTTTTCGATAGCCAAAGTACAAAATAATGGCTATAGCTAAAGCCTAAAATGACACAGATGCGTCCCCGGATTGAATGCGTTAAGGCTCCGTGAAAACCATCGCGGCGGCGCCAATGTCTTTCATTGTTCTAAGAAGCCGAATTGGCAATAAAGGTGAGAAGGAGAATAATGGCCCCCGGACCCTTGCACCTCATCATTGTACTCCCCCCCCGCCCCCCTCCTGCCGTGACCACTATAGCCGATGACTTGAGGTTTTCAGGGAGCAAAAAAAAACAACAGAACCGATCGCCTAAATCGCTGACACTCAGCTTTATGAAAGATTGATGTGATGCTCCCCCCCCCCGCCCCACGCTCACACATTTTCCTTTGGTGGTGTTTGTTGGCGAGGAAACATGCAGGTACGATCCCCGTGTGCTATCTCACGTGGCTGAATGTTTTATGACTGTCGAGTGTTGCAGAGGTGTGCTACGTTTGGCTACTTCAGGAAATTGCGTTGTGTCCAAAAAAAAAAAAAAGAAAGAAAGGGGGTGACATACAAGCATTCCAGAAAGGGCCTGACAGTAAAAAATAAAATTAGAAATAGAATTAAAATGACTCTGAACCTGTCAGGATTCGTTTTTTCTGCTTCTGCCTCGTTTCGTTGCTGTGATATTATTAATAGTTTGACTCAAAGTCTGCCACAAACCACGGCAACGATGTTTATTTAACTTCTTTACCGCGTGGGTGAAGGCAGTCAAGAACATGTTTTTTTGATACAGTTTTTGATACATACAGTATGTATGTATGTGCATGTGCGTGTGCGTGTGCGTGTGCGTGTGCGTGTGCGTGTGCGTGTGTAAGTATGTATGTATGCATGTATGTATGTATGTATGTATGTATGTATGTATGTATGTATGTATGTATGTATGTATGTATGTATGTATGTATGTATGTATGTATGTATGTATGCATGCATGTATGTATGTATGTATGTATGTATGTATGTATGTATGTATGTATGTATGTATGTATGTATGTATGTATGTATGTATGTATGTATGTATGCATGTATGCATGTATGTATGTATGTATGTATGTATGTATGTATGTATGTATGTATGTATGTATGTATGTATGTATGCATGTATGCATGTATGTACAGTATGTATGTATGTGTATGTCTTTATGTCCCCAGCACACACACAAACCTTTCATCACCAGGACAAGTGGGCCTGGCTGTATAAAGTGCTGCCATAGCAACCGAACATAAATGTGAATACCACCTGTTCTCTGATACTGCGGTGTTGAATGTGACTGTTCATCTCTGACATTATAGCAAATGGTCGCCTCCTTCAAAGACAGTCGTTATGTTTTCAAACTGTGTGTTCCAGCTATTACATGAGAGACATTTTTTAAATATCTCGTCTCCGATTCTCCATCCACATCTTTATAACGTGAAAATGTGTTCAAATATATATATATATTTTTTTTAAACGATACAAATTCTTTTGAAACATACTTCAGAAATGTCATTGCAAACAGCGAATGTCCTCACATTCAAGTTCACGTCCCTACTTTTTCCCAACGAAATTCCATGATTTTTATCGATAACAAAACGACAAAGAGTCCCTTTGGGGAAATAGCACAAGGCTTCATCCCATGATTTTCTCTTATTTATTGGTTATGTATATTGCCACCCGGTGTTTCTTCAAATTAACAGCGCATATGTGATGGCTTTAATTAAAAAAGACAAACTTTGCCATGCATACAGTACACAACGGCTCATTATAAAGTCTAATGACCCTGGATTCCCATAAGCGGCGTTCTGTTGTGTGGGATAACTGTTCTCGTTTGGAACATCCACAATCAACTTTGTTGTCTAAATTAAAACAATCACACCTCTAAAAAATCTTCACTGGCAGCGTTAGAATTAACTCCCACACTACACTCAGTCAAAGTGTGAGCTTCTTATTATAGCTTCTGTCTCCAGCACACCGCCTTGTGTTCAAGTGACAACGAGCAAAAGTGAACCAACCAAAATGCTTCATGTTCATTAAGTACCACCATAGTCTTTTTCACACACTTCTTGCAATGTCGGTTTCTGCTTGCATATGCTGGCTGTTGTCTTAATTACTAAAAGTAACTAAAGTTCTCTGACTTTATTTCTGGCAAAAACACCGCAGACCTAAACAAGCATCCCAACATTGCCTTGGTCCCTTTAAACTGATTTAAAGGGATAGCTCACCCCCAAAAGGACTTTTTTCCTATCGATTAGTCACCCCATAGAGACTTGAATTAATGGATATTTGTTTTGTTTTTGTCGCATTCCTAAGCCAATAATTTGATGACCGGCAGCAGTGGTTCCGGTAGGAGACACAAAGAGTCTCCTTTGGGTCTCCTACCGGAACCGCTGCCTACCGGTCCGTTGGTCATCAAATTATTGGCTTAGGAATGCGACAAAAACAAAAAAAATATCCATTAATTCAAGTCTCTATGGGGTGAGTAATCGATAGGAAAAAAAAACGGTGAACTATCCCTTTAATCAAAAGAATTGGAGGGCACCAGGTCCATGCCAAAGATAACAGCACTAATATCTTGTGCCGATTTTTTTTTGTTGAGCACCACTAGTGCGCATGCAGATTATTTGTTGCCGGTGAGTGTTTGCAGTGTGTGATGATGCTGCTGAGCGCTTTGATGAGTGCAATCAGGGTCCCTGTGTTCTGCATGTGGGCAGCAACCAAAGTACTGTTCCAATTGCTAGTTATTAAAGCTGATAATCAGCCCCGGCGGTGCCGCATTGAAGTATGATGAACGTGGCCAGATGGATCATCATACTCTGAGGAGATGAAAAGCTCTCCTACACATTTCGGGGGGAAAAAAACGGTATATATACGGCATGAGAATGAATACATACGCGTTCTGACAGAGAGACAGATATGTTGTGATGGACTGTCGTTTTGCTCCACGAAGGGGCCTTTCCCTGTTGGGATCTCAAGCTACATTAACCCATTCAGACCTGAGGCAGATTCTATACAAAATGTCTTCTAAATCCTAACAGTTTTTTGGAAAAAACGTACGTTTGCTGTATCAGTGGCTCTCAAGCTTTTTCATGTCAAGGGCCCCCAAAATGATATGCATTTGGCCGCGGACCCCCATCTCAAAATATTTAGTTCCAGGGACCCCCACAGAAGCAAAGATTTGAGTTACAAATGCTCGCTTAAAAATATATACATATTCAAAGATTTGCACACATTTTCACAATTTTTCAAAAATAGCAGATCTACAAGCTCGTAGCGCGGCACTCGGTGCCGCGCTACGAGCTTGTAGATCTTTGAATAGCCAAAGAAATCTAAAAATGACACAGATGCGTTTCCGGTGTGAATGTGCAGATTAAAGAAATCTCCCTCCTACACACACGTGCACACACGCACACGCACACACACGAACACACAAACACACGTGCACACACAGCTTGTAGACCTGCTATTTTTGAATAGCCAAAGAAATCAAAAAATGACACAGATGCGTTCCCGATCTGAATGGATTAAAGAAGTGCGGATTAAAGAAATCTCCCTCCTACACACACACGCGCGCGCGCGCACACACACGCACACACGAACACACGTGCACACACACACACACACCTTGTGCCTATCATTCTCAAGTCCCCCACACACATTACAGTTCTTATGCCCAAGCCTGAAGACATACATATAGACATATTATACCACCCACACGTGTAAAGAACTGAGGGTCTTTTGTTCTACGCTGTCAGTTAGAATGGCGTGCGTTATCACTCTCACAGGAGTTTTCCCCGCTACAGTACAATAGTGATCAATCATTAACGGGAAAACCGTTGAAGTTCCTCCTTTTCCACTCATGTGCCATATGCTGTCTTTTTTTTTTTTTCTTTTTTAACCAGTGAACATGTGATCGCAAGGGTTGTAAAAATACCGGACGAGATTAGTGGTGAATTATACAAAAAAAAACACACAGTTATGGATTCATAGACCCCATTGAAGCTGCTGGAATCAGTGGGCTATATGCTGCACTGGTTTCCTCATAACTCAAGATGTTTTGAAGCCACTCCTAACGCAACAGCATTCAAGTTATTTCCGACTCGGTGTAGATTATAACCACATGCACTAACGACTGAATTATTATTATAATTTTTGGAATATATTTGGTTTAATTTAAGTAATGTCATTAGTATTAGGCCAGTGGCCAACTTTTTTGATTTCAAGGACACGCGTACAGTAACTCTCAGAGTTACAGACACATAAGGGTACATTGGATTTGTTCTTTTTAACATAAATCTTCTCTTCTGGGGGTCCCTTGCACAAAACATTTTCAGATCGGGGTCCGCGGCCAAATACATATCAATTTGGGGGTCCTTGGCATGGAGATGTTTGAGAATCACTGATTTAGACACATACCAGGCGATACTTTGAAGCAGTGGTGGAAAAAGTACTCATGTATCAATACTGCATAGAAACACTCTGTTACAAGTAAAAGTCCGGAATTCAAAATCTACTGGAGTAAAAGTGCAAAAGTGTTGGCGTGAAAATGTACTTAAAGTATCAAAAGTAAAAGTACTCATTATGCAGAATGTCCCATTTCAAGTTTTCAAATCATGTATAAACATCTTTTGAAAATAGCAGATCTACAAGCTCACAATGCGTCGCATCGCGACGCATTGTGAGCTTGTAGATCTGCTATTTTCAAATGCATGTTAAGTGGTTAATGCATGTTTTGTAATAATAATCAAAATCTACAAAGTAACTAGTAACTAAAGATTTCAAATCATTGTATTGGAGTAAAAGTAAAAAAAAATGCCTCTGAGATGTAGACTGGAGTACAAGTAAAAGTATTGGAAATTGTAAATACTCAAATAAAGTACAAATACCTCAAATTTGTACTTAAGTACAATACTTGAGTAAATGTGCTTCCACCGCTGATTTGAAGTACTGCAACACATGAACAACATCAACACTGTGGTGCGACAGCATTTCTCTGCAATCCACTCAGTATATAGAACTCCTGCAGTGTCATTTTGCCGCAAGATAAGGATTTAACGTGCTTAACGCAAGGTTATTAATTGATTTATTTCCATTTTAGTCACCGTGTGAAGTTGATGTCATTTAAAAGCCAATGTAAAAATCAATGCTTACATTTTTTACTCAAAGGACAGTCAACACTTTTGTTATATCAGATGCTCACTAGATTGTGTGGTATAATCGAGTCATCTGTGAGATATTGCCTGTCAAATGCAAAGGGGACGTGCCTCCTGTTCCTCATGTGCTACTGCAGGTCTGCACTGTCTCTGTGTCTGACATCAGTGTCTGTGTCTGTCATCAGTGTCTGTGTCTGTCATCAGTCTCTGTGTCTGTCATCAGTCTCTGTGTCTGTTATCAGTCTCTGTGTCTGTCATCAGTCTCTGTGTCTGTCATCAGTCTCTGTGTCTGTCATCAGTCTCTGTGTCTGTCATCAGTGTCTGTGTCTGTCATCAGTCTCTGTGTCTGTCATCAGTCTCTGTGTCTGTCATCAGTGTCTGTGTCTGTCATCAGTCTCTGTGTCTGTCATCAGTCTCTGTGTCTGTCATCAGTGTCTGTGTCTGTCATCAGTCTCTGTGTCTGCCATCAGTCTCTGTGTCTGCCATCAGTCTCTGTGTCTGCCATCAGTGTCTGTGTCTGTCATCAGTCTCTGTGTCTGTCATCAGTCTCTGTGTCTGCCATCAGTGTCTGTGTCTGTCATCAGTCTCTGTGTCTGCCATCAGTCTCTGTGTCTGTCATCAGTCTCTGTGTCTGTCATCAGTGTCTGTGTCTGTCATCAGTCTCTGTGTCTGTCATCAGTGTCTGTGTCTGTCATCAGTCTCTGTGTCTGTCATCAGTGTCTGTGTCTGTCATCAGTCTCTGTGTCTGCCATCAGTCTCTGTGTCTGCCATCAGTGTCTGTGTCTACCATCAGTGTCTGTGTCTGACATCAGTCTCTGTGTCTGTCATCAGTCTCTGTGTCTACCATCAGTGTCTGTGTCTGCCATCAGTCTCTGTGTCTGTCATCAGTCTCTGTGTCTACCATCAGTGTCTGTGTCTGCCATCAGTCTCTGTGTCTGTCATCAGTCTCTGTGTCTGTCATCAGTCTCTGTGTCTGCCATCAGTGTCTGTGTCTGTCATCAACAGTGGTGGAAAAAGTACTCACATTTTTTTACAGTAAAAGTATAAATTCTGCAATGTAGAAGTACTCTGTTACAAGTAAAAGTCCGGAATTCAAAATGTACTTGAGTAAAAGTGCATAAGTATTGGTATCAAAATGTACTTAAAGTACCAAAAGTAGAAAGTACTCATCATGCAGAATGTCCCATTTCACAAGTTTTCAAATGTAAATAGCAGATATACAAGCTCATGTTGCGCCACATCACGACGCATTGTGAGCTTGTAGATCGGCTGATTTAAAAAAAAAATGGATACTTATGACTTTGATACATTTCAATGGCAAATATTGTACTTTTGACTACATTTCTAGGCAGGGAAAAAAAGTACATTATAAATATACCACGTTTGAGTATCTACTCTGTCCACCGGTGGCAAACATGACTTCATTTGCATAGACGATCAGCTGTCAACCGCAAATGACCTCCCCGTTTCACACGAACCAATCAACGCGCTGCGCTCGCAAACCCGGCCCGCATGCATTAATGAACGTGATTCGTCATCGTCTGTGATTACATCGGAAGCTTTATGATACATCAGCGTATTTCGTCCGAGATTAGAGCTCTCTAGGGGAATTGACCGTTTTTAATTGCAGGTGTGCACAAAAAAACCCAACAACAACAACAACAACAAACACAGAATAGGGGGGCTGCTCGCCAACAAAAAAAAAAGGAAAAAAAGAATCACATGTGCATCAGCAGTTTAACATTGCCTCCGTGCACAGAATCTGCAGAAAAGCGACAGCAAAAGATTATTTTTCCCCCCCCAACACTGCTGGCTGCCACCGCAGCAGCACTCGGTATCAGCATAATTGTGGGGCCCGTGTTTTCAAAAGCTGTTCTCGAAGCAGCAGGAATGCATGAAGAGGAGAACCGATCTGTTTTGTTCCTCTAAGAGCTTTTAATGTGTCTTTAACCCATTAAGGCCCGGGAACGCATCGGTGTCATTTTATATAGATTTCTTTGGCAATTCTTTTTTGAAATTGTGATTTTTTTTTGGCGAATATTTGAATATATATGTTTTTTAAAGGGAACATTTGTAACTCAAATCTTTGATTCATGGGGGTCCCTGGAAAATATTTTGAGATGGGGGTCCGCGGCCAAATACATATCATTTTGGGTGGTCCCTGACGAGAAAAGGTTTGAGAACCACTGATATTATGGCAACATACGTTTTTCAGAAAAATGTTGGTATTTAGAAGACATTTGTAGAATCCCCAGAAGCAAAGATTTGAGTTAAACATTTCTGCTCTAAAAATGACACAGATTCTCTCCCGTTCTAAATGGGCTAAGCAGGCACACATGCTTTCTAATTCAATCTTTATGGAAATGGAGGATAGCTTGCATGTTAATTCGTTGTAATGCCGCTCATGCACTGCACTGACATGCGATGCGATTTATGGAAATCAGCCGTCCATGAGCCAAAATTAAGAAATGATAATCCCCGGCCTCCAAAGTGTGTTTTTCTAATAAAACCCGGTGTGAATCGCGTATTAGGGAGCCATGTTACTGCCATTTAGAGCGGCAAGCACTTGTTTACTCTCTTATTCTTTTTTTCTCCATTCGCCTCACATTATTTATGGATCCGCACACAATCACACACACACACACACACACACACACACACACACACACACACGCACGCACGCACGCACGCACGCACGCACGCACGCACGCACGCACGCACGCACACACGCACACACGCACACACACACACACACACACACACACACACACACACGCCGTGACTGTGCTGACATCAAGCTTTCCCCCCAAAATCAAAATATATCAGTGCCTTTGTCAAGGAACAAAATGTTCCAAGTCCATAAAAAAAATCTTTTGATGTGATAATATAGCGTTTGGAGAAAAAAAAATATGTAAATGACTGTGTTGCACGGATTCACCCCCCCCCCTCCCCCTCCCCCCCTTCAGAATGAGATCTGAGGAAGGTTTTGTCACAAAGGCAACGCTGCCACCGCGGCCCCAACGGTGCAGCGCGGCGCCCATAGGGAAGGCCGCTCGCCAGGTGCATCGCTTCCGTTGGCAGGTGACTGCAGCACACTCGTTCTTCACCTCTCCTCCATTCCATCACTCCCCCCCCCCCACCCACCCACCCCGAAAAGACCCGCCCCCACCTGCCTCTGATTGGCCTATACCGAACGTCCCCTTCTGTGACGCACGCCGAAGCTTAATTCCCGCTTGCCCTCGCGGAAGTTGGTGCGCGCCCATAGTCGCTTCTTTTGGGCTGGTTTTCCTAGACCTGGTTGCTTGTTTCTCTCACAGAATCTGGCAACACTGCTCAGAGCCGGAGGAGGCGTGTACCTTTATATGTCTATGCTTCTATGAGGACGTTTTTTTTTTGTTCGAGGGGCGGGATCAAAAGAATGGCTCTGGACGCAATTGGTTAGACCAACTACAACCAACTGCCAATTACAGTCTCCCATATTTGAATACTGTGCCCTGATTGGTCACCCCAGACTTCGGGTGCAGGGAATGGATCACAGAGGGCAATTTTTTTTTTTTTTTTTGCACTGCAGATTCGTCTGGTTCCAGGCTACCATCCTCCTTACCTACCAAGGTATCTGTGGAACACAGTGGTGGAAGAGGTATTCATTTTTTTTTTTTACTTAAGTAAAAGTATCAATATCGCAATGTAGAAACAAAGTCCGGTATAAAAATGTACTTGAGTAAAAGTATAAAACGTATTGGCATCAAAATATACTTAAAGTACTCTTTATGCAAAAGGTCCCCATTTCACAAGTTTTCAAAATGTATAAAAATGAGTGTGACGCTCCGGTGAAGAAAAAACAATACCTCTAAATTGTACTGTAATAAGTACAGTACTTGAGTAAATGTACTCAGTTACTTTCCACCACTGGTAGAACATTAGTGGTACTCAAGTAGGCCTATACTGTACCTCACTGGAGGGTTTCCAATTTTCAGTACTTTTACTTCTACTCCACATCTCAAAGAGGCAAATATATACTTTTACTCCACTACAATGATTTGAAAACTTTAGTTACTAGTTACTTTAAAATCATCAATTATTGTATTATTAAACGTACATTAACCCCTTAAGCCCTATGTTATACATGGGATATTTGAAAATAGCCGATCTTTTGATAACCCGACGAGGCTGACCCAGAGCCCAAGGCCAGGTCTGTGCCTCCTCTCTCTCTCCTCAGAAGGAAGAGGAGGTGATCTTCCTCCCTTCCTCCCCGAGCTCCGGAGCAGAGAGAGAGAGAGAGAGAGCGTGGGCGGACGGTATAGAGGCAGAGGGAGATAAAAATAGAGTTCATTACTCTATTATTGCCGCCCGCCCATCCACCGTTGCTATGGCGATGCAATCAGATTAACCCATTGAGACCTGAAGCTGATTCTACGTGTCTCCTGAATCTCAACGGTTTTCTGAAAAACGTATGTTTCTATATCAGTGGGGCTCAATCTTTTTCATGTCAAGGACCCCCAAAATCATATGTGTTTGGCCGCGGACCCCCATCAAAATATGTTGTTCCAGGGACCCCCCCCAGAAGCAAAGATTTGAGTTAAAAATGTTCGCTTTAAAAATATATATATTCAGAAGATTTGCACACATTTTCACGATTTAAAAAAAATAGCAGATCTACAAGCTCGTAGCGCGGCACTCGGTGCCGCGCTATGAGCTTGTATATCTGCTATTTTTGAATAGCCCAAAGTGTAAAATAATGCTTTTTAGCTCAAATCTAAAAATGACACAGTTCCAGGTTTTAATGGGTTAACACTAATTATCATTTTATCACACTTTCCCCCCCCCCTCCAACTGGCAGATTCTCTTTTTTTTATTGTTCACTCTTCTGTCGCTCTGAAACCCCCTTTTTCTTTTCCCTCCGTCTCTTCCCTCGCTCACTTTCTTTCTGTCTCCCTCCTTCTTTTTCTTCTTTTCAATCCCTTTCTTTGTCTCTATTCTTCCTTTCTTCTCTCTCTCTCTCTCTCTCTTTCTCTCTTCCTGTCCTTTTAGGAGTGGAATTGATTGAACTCCGCGGGCTTGATCGTTTGCATTAAGGACTCCATCCAAAGGCAGAGGAAATCACTTTTAAGATGTTAGCGTTTGCCGAAGCACTTCATTCTCTGATGTTTCTGAGGAGAATACTTTGGAGTATAAAGGGTTTGACTCTGTCCTTCCTAAATACGCTCCTCTTTTGAGGCACATCTCGTTAAAAAACGCACTGAGAGGCAACGAGAGTGTGATATAATGAGTGTAATGACAAAATAAGAGAAGGGCCACAATATCTTTCCCATCTGCAAAAGGCCAATTCCAAGGTATAAGGGACTAATCTTGCGATTAGCATCAGTTTGTGAGTTTCCTCCCGGCTAATGATGGGCAAGTGAGTGCTTCTCACTCAGGGCAGAAATCCAGAGGAGTGCTATAGTACCAAATAAATACCCATCCAGAATGGAGCCCACACTAGAAAATGAGTCCCACCACCCTGTTAACCCATTAAAACCGGGAACGCATCTGTGTGTAACCACTCCAACCATTCTTTTAATACTTTGGCTGTTCAAAAATAGCAGATATACAAGCTTACAGCGTGGCACCGTTGACTATGAGCTTGTAGATCTGCTATTTAAAAGGAAAATCGTGATGCAAATGTTGTGCAAATCTTTGAATATATATCGTTTTTTAAAGCGAACATTTTTAACTCAAATCTTTGCTTCAGGGGGATCCCTGGAACAACATATTTTGAGATGGGGAGGGGGGTCCACGGCCAAATACACATCATTTGGGGGGTCCTTGACATGAAAAATTGAGAACCAATGATTATAGAGACATGTGCTTTTTTTTAATTATTTTTTAATATATATTAGAATCCCCAGAAGCAAAGATTCAAGTTAAAAATGTTCGCTTTAAAACATATGTATATTAAAAAATAGCAGATCTACAAGCTGCAAAAATAGCAGATATACAAGCTCATAGCGCGGCACTCGGTGCCGCGCTATGAACTTGTAGATCTGCTATTTTTGAATAGCCAAAGCATAAGATAATGGTTAAAGTAATTAACATCTAAAATGACACAGATGCGTTCCCGGTCTGAATGGGCTAATGAACAGGAATGGGATGGGTAATGCAAGCTCTTTTTTTGTGTTAAGTACGGCAGAACAGCAGCCTTGCAGCTTGCTCCTTTCGGGGGAGGCCAGTCAGAGTGATTTATTCCTGTGGAACCGTGGTACCGGTGTAGGCCACAGCTCGGGGCCATGCTCACATTGTTCCAGACCTGCCCATTGTTTCTGTATGTTGGCAGTAATGAGCGCCTCCACAGGAACAGAGCCCATCTCTCCTGTCAGGGTGAAGAATGCAGGCGCAGAGCAAGTGTGTGTGTGTGTGTGTGTGTGTGTGTGTGTGTGTGTGTGTGTGTGTGTGTGTGTGTGTGTGTGTGTGTGTGTGTGTGTGTGTGTGTGTGTGTGTGTGTGTGTGTGTGCGTGCGCGCAAACACACGCTTGCACCCTTGCACGCACAACACCACACACACACACACACACACACACACACACACACACACACACACACACACACACACACACACACACACACACGTTTTCTGTTTCACACACACAAATACAGACACAAGCATGGGCACGCACGCACAGACGCATGCACGCACACACACACACACACACACTTGCTCACACTCGCACACATGCTCATACTGTACGGTCGCAAATGTTACTGTACCGACACATGCAAGCGTGCACACAAGCAAAAAAAAAGACACACACACACACACACACACACACATGCACTCACTCAAAAGCGGAGGGGAGAGCGTAAAATGTCAACAGTCACACACACACATACAAGGGTCAGATTTACACAGACACACACTCATGTGCGTGCGCACACACACACACACACACACACACACACACACACACACACACACACACACACACACACAAGGGTCAGATGAACGCGTCTGTCTCTCCTCTATCCACTCGTTTCACTCTCTGAGAAAATACACATGCGCCCGCACGCGCACACACGCACGCGTGCGCACACACACTCACTCACACACGCACGCGTGCGCACACACACTCACTCACACATACACGCACACGCACACGCACACGCGCAGCACAGCACAGCCACAGACACTGTTCACATACCTCAACAGCCCATAAATCACAGAGTGTCATTTTGTACAAGTCTCCTGCAGTTCTGGCAATTAGCACAAGGAAAATGCATTTCCCCCCAATCTAGCATGCAGGGGAATTGCATGAATATGCGCGCGTGTGTACATGTTTTACATAATTCACAAAGGAACTGCACACTTCCTGATGTAAATTGGTAGATACCATCTGAATGTGTCTTCCTAACTAGAGCCACTTGCATTTGTCTCCAAAATGGATATTGTTATTCCAATCTAGAGGAAGCCGGGCATGTTGTAGAACAACATCTACGGTTTGATTTATCCCATTTCATGCGGGGAACGCGTCTGTTGTCATTTTTAGATTTCTTTGGGCTATTCAAAAATAGCAGATATACAAGCTCGTAGCGCGGCACCGAGTGCCGCGCTACGAGCTTGTATATCTGCTATTTTTTGAAAAATTGTGAAAATCTGTGCAAATATTTGAATATATATATATTTGTAACTCAAATCTTTGCTTCTGGAGGATCTCTGGAACAAAATATTCTCTGGGCTCTCCCAAGGACATCAGAGGGAGTGTAGCGCCCAGGATTACTTAGACAATGGGCACTGGGCGGGGGAAAAAAATGGGGTTGCAAAATCATGGGATAAAAATGTTGTAAAAAATGAATACATATATGTAAGATTTGCACAAATCTTTTTGAAAGATTTTTCAAAAAGTAGCAGATCTACAAGCTCACAGCGCGGCACTCGGTGCCGCGCAGTGAGCTTGTATATCTGCTATTTTTTAATAGCCCAAAGAATAGCCCAAAAAAATCACAAGAGACGCGTACCCCGGACTGAAGGGGTTATATGGCACAGGGGCGTGAACGCCGCCAAATTACAATACAATATGGACGCAGCACCAATGATTATTCTTCAGACTGTCGGCTTATTTTCAACGAGCGCAGCTGGAGGAAACGAGCGCTGGCATCACTTCTCGAAGCAGTCGAGTGAGCAGCAAACGTCCTCCCTCTATCCTATTCATCGACCAAAGAAATACCATTCTTTGTTTTCCCCCCATAGCACCTACATCCTTGTTCTTCTTTCCCCCCACGCCGTAATGTAATTTCTGACTTTCTAACTTCTCTAAATGTGCACCGGGCTCTTCACCTTGAGAGCGAACTATCCTGTCTTTGATTTATTATGGTGGTTGCAGAGTTTCCATCTTCGCCCCTGGCTTGTCACTGCCATGCTATAATTGGGCGAGCCGCGTGACCGACCTAGCCACTGTTGACGTTTTTCTACCGTGTGCACACGGAGAGTGCTCAGTGCACTTCCCTCGTCTTTGGGAAATATTCTACTCTCTCTCTCTCTCTCACTCTCTCTCTCTCTCCACCTCTCCCTCGCTCTGTCTTCCTCTCTATCCCTCTCCCCCCTCCCCTCTCTCCCTCCTACACCAATGTGTTTTTTTTCCCTCCCCAGTGCCCAGAGAGTGAAAGTAGGACGCCATTTGCGTCTCCATTAATTGCTCTGCCCTTTCTCGCTCAAACTCCAAAACAAGATTTGAGGAGCCCAAAGACATACAAAAACACACACATATACCCACAAAGGAACCAAGTGCAAAAAGTAGGTAGTAAATGGATAAAAAAAGAACAAACTCGCCCCCCCCCCCACCCCACCCCCACCCCCATACTCTGACACACAGACATATACTGTACTCGGTGTTGCCAGATTTTGCGAGAGACAAAAAGCAAGCAGGTCTATGAAAACAAGCCCAAAAGAAGCAGGAATGATAGGCCACATGATCATCGGCTCAAATGGGGGGGGGGGGGGGGGGGGGGGGCGGACAAATACATATTAATTTAGGCCGTCCTTGACATGAAAATGTTTGAGAACCACTGGTTAAAACAACAAATGAAGTCTCAATTAAGCAACTAGAAACAAGCCCAAAAAAAACCCCACAACCACCAATATTTACAACAAACCCAAAGTCGCTTATAATAAGCAGACATGGCAACAGTCATACAGTGCAGAATGGGGGGTGCTGGGACGTGGGGGTCAGGGTAGGAATTAATGAGGCCGTGGTGGACTGTGTGGAAGCTAGTATACACTGTAGCCTCTGAGTGTTCATTTACCCCCGAGATGGGGCAAATGGACCCGTGCGGGCCCATTTGTACGCTCTCGGGGGTAAATTAACACTCAGGATTTGTGTCTGTGTGCTGCATGGGCCGGGCCGTCCTTCGAGGACGCCATTATATGTTCACTCTCTGTCTCCTTCCCCTCCGCACCACAGTTCACCGGGGTAGTGGGCGTGCGTGTGTGTGTGTGTGCATGTGTGTGTGTGTGTGTGTGTGTGTGTGTGTGTGTGTGTGTGTGTGTGTGTGTGTGTGTGTGTGTGTGTGTGTGTGTGTGTGTGTGTGTGTGTGTGTGTGTGTGTGTGTGTGTGCGTGCGTGCGTGCGTGTGTGTGTGTGTGTGTCAGTGGTGGAAAAAGTACTACTTAAGTAAAACTATCAATACTGCAATGTAGAAGTACTCAGTTACAGGTAAAAGTCTGGAATTCCAAATTTACTTGAGTAAAAGTACAAAAGTATTGGTGTCAAATTGTACTTAAAGTACCAAAAGTAACAGTACTAATAAGCCGATCTACAAGCTCACAACGCGTCGCGATGCGACGCATTGTGAGCTTGTAGATCGGATATTTTCAAATAGCCTAGGTATAAAATAGGGCTAAAGTGGTTAATGTATGTTTTATAATATAATAATTTATATCTACAAAGTAACTAGTAACTAAAGTTTTCAAATAATTGTAGTGGAGTAAAAAGTAAAATGTTTTCCACTGAGGTGTTAGTGGAGTAGAAGTAAAAGTATAGACAATTGGAAATACTCCAGTAAAGTAAAAGTACTTCAACATTGTAACCCTCAAGTACAGTACTTGAGTAAATGTACTACATAGGCTTTGACCGGACCATGCACATGAGCGGCCTCAAACTGTCACTTGACCCTCACGGACCCCCGTCGGGGGGGACGGGACGGGACGGGGGTCGAGGGACGGGGGGACGGGGGGACGTGTCTTTTGCATCATCCTCATTGTGTCATCGCTGCTCATCACCTGCAGGGGGACCTTCTAGCAAGGCAGGGGCCCTGCATGGCTCCCATCCATCACCTCACCCCACAGCCCGGCTCCCTAGGGTGGAGGGGGGGGGGGGGTGTACCTCTTCCTGTCTCCCCGAGAAAGTCAACATATCGATGGCCAAAACGCAAAACCTCCTATCTGAAAAATGTTCATTGTTGGGAAAATGAAAAAGAAAACTACAAAATGTTGTATTTTTTTTGCACAATGCTATTTTTTTATGAAACCCATCACATAATACACCATTTCTGGATGTCTGGACTATATTACATTATTATATGTCAATTACACTGATTTCATATTGCAAATGCAGATAGGAGGTTTTTCCCCACTTTTCCTGGATAATTCTGCAGATAGGAGCTTTTGCATTTAATGTAAAGTGATTGCTTAACTACATAATGACACATAGTAATGGCTGCAAATACATACATTTAAAGCTGCAAACAGTTGCATCAGTGGTGTGGTCTAGTTTTTCTTTGGTTGAGGTATACGATAATCATTCCCTGCACGAAATGCGCGTGGTTGTGGGTATACGCTAGTGCGTTTTCAATGGATGAAATGGTTATTAGACTGTATACACCTTCTTCCAAAAAAAATCTGCGTAACACGGTAGAACACACCACTGAGTTGCATTGAATGCTTTTTTATTTTATTCAAAAACAAAACAAAGTTTGCAGGGCAATGCTCACGACAAGAATCTAAATGAAACTATGAAAGTGCTTACAAATAAAATGTACAAAAAGGACAACAGGAATACAATTAGATGGACTAGAAAACAACTGGCCCAGGCACCCCTCGACATAATCCCCCCTATACCCTCTACCTCCAACTCCACCACCTGAAATACCCCCCCACTCCCACAACCCCCATTCCCCCCAACCAGCACACCACACCCCCCAAACCCTCATGCCCTCCAACTCCCCTAACTCATACAACTGGATCACCAACCTTGTGTCCAGTGTGGATAGTGGAATAGTATGTAAGATCATTGAATGTCTTAAAGAGCCTATAAACAAGGAGGAAAGACAGATGCCTTGACCCTAGAATCACCAAAGCCAGGGAGGAGATGAGAGCAGCACACAGGGACTTTGTCGCTGACCAAAAAGGAGAGGGTCTGAGGGAGGAATATAAGCGGAGGAAGGAGGAGCTATACCAAGTGTATGCAACTCGAACAACAGGAGCTGATCCAAAAGATCAGGGACATTAAAGAGGTGCATGTTAAACAGAAGCATGGCAAGAGCTGGAAGCTCATCAATGACATTTCTGGCAGAAGCTCTTCTCAGACTTCCAAGATCTGGGGAGAAAGCGCAGAGGAACGAGTTGAAACACGGTACCAGCAGAAGAAGAGGATGATCCGATGCTCCTGTCTTCCATGACCTTCCCATGCCATATCATGGATCATTTACCATGGATGAGTACCAGAGGGCCAAGGCTACTATCAAGTGAGGCAAGAGCTGCGAGGAGGATGGAGTGACAGCAGAGGTTCTGATGTATGTGCCCATAGACAAGGTGGTGTTGGATTTCATCAAGCACAAACGTCTAGTGAGCTGCCGAAGCTGTGGGGCAAAATGATCATCGATCCAGTACCAAAGTCAGGCGACCTCACCAAGACGGACACCTCAAAGGCATTAACCTGAGCTCACAAGTCGCCAAGGCGGCTAACAGGATGATCCTCAACCGTCTTAGACCCATCTTAGACCCTGTACTGAGAAACTCGCAGAACGGCTTCCGCCCAGAGCGAACAGCAGACGGGCAGATACTGGTGCTGAGGAGGATACTGGAAGGAGAAAGGGAGAGGAATCTTTCAGTTGTGATCACCTTCATCACTTCCAAAAGGCTTTTGGCACCATCCACCGGGGGAAACTGATGAACATTCTCCGGACCTACGGAGTTCCAGAGAAGATGGTTCAGATGATGGAGACACGCTACTTGAGGCAGTCCAGGCAGTGCCTCAGTCCAGGACTTGAGGCAGTCCTTCAAATAACCTTGGCCTGGACTGCTTCAATGGAGCAGGACCTGAAGGTCCCCGGGGCACTTGACTGGAATGCCTTGCATGGGATGAGGAGAGTGTGGAAATCAGACATGGGAGAAGACCTCAAGAGGCAGCTGTTCATATAGCTACAGTTGAGTCAGTACTGCTGTATGGGGCTGAGACATGGACCATCACAGCACAACAGGAAAGGGCCTTGGATGGAGTCTACACAAGAATGCTATGAATGGCACTAGGAGTCACATGGACGGACCAAATCAGAAATGTGGTCCTCTACGGGAACCTAGCATGTGTCACAGACAAAGTCAGAGAGAGAAGGATGAGGCAGGGCACTGCGTCAGGCACCCATACTGTAACTAGTGGCAAGCAAACTGACACTATGGGAGCCAACCCAGGGCAAAGACAGGAAAGACAGGAAGTGCACCACCTACGTAGATGCACTTCGGCGTGACAGCTTAGCCAACAACACTGTAGAGCTCAAGACCCTGATGCTAGATAGGAGATTGTGGAGGGCAGCTTTTCAGGAGTCCCAAGTTGGTGTTGGCTAGACCACACTCGCATCGCAAAGACCCTATTCTATATGATCCGGCCTAACTGACTCATGCCCCCCTCCAGAGTTGGTGTTGGCTAGAGTCTAGCCAACACCAACAGGTTTTGAGTTATGGAGGTGGAGAGGTGTGGGCTGGCAGTTGGGGGGTGGGGTTTGTGGGAGTGGGGGAGTATTGCAGGTGGTGGAGTTGGGGGAGAGGGTACGGGGGGGATTATGTTGAGGGGGGCATGAGTCAGTTAGGCCGGATCATATAGAATAGGGTCTTTGCGATGCGAGTGTGGTCTAGCCAACACCAACTTGGGACTCCTGAAAAGCTGCCCTCCACACTCTCCCATCTAGCATCAGGTTCTTGAGCTCTACAGTGTTGTTGGCTAAGCTGTTACGCCGAAGTGCATCTATGTAGGTGGTGCACTTCTCCTCCACACTCTCCCCACTCCCACAACCCCCATTCCCCCCAACCAGCACACCACACCCCCCGAACCCTCATGCCCTCCAACTCCCCTAACTCATACAACTGGATCACCAACCTTGTGTCCAGTGTGGATCGTGGAATAGTATGTAAGATCATTGAATGTCTTAAAGAGCCTATAAACAAGGAGGAAAGACAGATGCCTTGACCCTAGAATCACCAAAGCCAGGGAGGAGATGAGAGCAGCACACAGGGACTTTGTCGCTGACCAAAAAGGAGAGGGTCTGAGGGAGGAATATATGCGGAGGAAGGAGGAGCTATAACAAGTGTATGCAACTCGAACAACAGGAGCGGATCCAAAAGATCAGGGACATTAAAGAGGTGCATGTTAAACAGAAGCATGGCAAGAGCTGGAAGCTCATCAATGACATTTCTGGCAGAAGCTCTTCTCAGACTTCCAAGATCTGGGGAGAAAGCGCAGAGGAACGAGTTGAAACACGGTACCAGCAGAAGAAGAGGATGATCCGATGCTCCTGTCTTCCATGACCTTCCCATATCTGTCATCTGTGCTTCATCCAGCACAGATGAAGAGGATAGGGTCTTTGCGATGCGAGAGTGTGGTCTAGCCGCTAGACCACACTCTCGCATCGCAAAGACCCTATCCTATATGATCCAGCCTAACTTGCCTATGCCCCCCTCAACAAAATCCCCCCCCATACCTTCTACCCCCCAATTCCACCACCTGCAATACTCCCCCACTCCCACAAACCCCATACCCCCCAACTGCCATCCCACACCTCTCAACCCCCATAACTCAAAACCCCATCCCACCCCATACCCTCGTACCCCCAAATCCCATCCAATCCATTACCCCCACTCCCAGAACCCCCGGTCCCCATGCCCCCAACCAACACACCACAACCCCCAAACTCCACCCACCCAAGCCCTCATGCACCCCCCACACCATAACCCCCCAACCGCCACCCCACACCTTCCACACCCGATAACTCCAAACCCCATCCCACCCCCATACCCCCCAACCAACACAACACAATATTCTCACAGGGTTGTTGGCTGCCACGGTGTTCACGTGTGATTTTGATCTGCATTTAATAAAAAATCACAACATGGATGTTCACATCTAAGCAGCAATGACAACCTCTAACCACAAGTTCAAAATGTTCAATGCCAAAACCTCCTATCTACACCTGAAAATGACCTCCTATCTACATAGATGCACATAGGAGGGTTTTTACCTAGAAACAGTTAGGCTTATAAATTAATAAATAATGTTTTTTTTATGCTCATTTTGAGATCAAGACATTCTACAGTACTGTAACAAGTATTACCATTCACATGTTTGATCAACTCACACTCTTGGTGTGATAAAAGTTTCACCACCTGACACTAATCATTAGCAATCAACAAGGCAATGCAATTAACTTGACAGTTACTAACAAATACTTAAATAGTAAGGGTGGAAGACACTTTTTTATTTTGAAAATAATTGATTACTACAAACTGAAAGACATTTAGATGGTCTACATAACACAGAATTCCAAAGTTTCAGCTCTGTCTGCTGCTCAACTAGTTCTGGTGCAGATAAGAGGTTTTGCGCTTCAACATTTTAGCACTAATTGGCAATGAACAAGATAGGAGGTTTTACTCAAATTACTTTTCTGACACAAATGAGGGGCGGGACTATCTTGCAGACAGACTGAGCATGTGCAGCATAGCCTATAGTCCTCATCCACAGTGAAATCTGAAAATCATGAAATTTGCACTTAGGAGGTTTTGCGTTTTGGCCATCGATATGGGTTA